>NC_064246.1:11174745-11774745 GCF_003254725.2 Canis lupus dingo | reverse complement strand
TAGATTTAGTTACTGAGGTGACCTCAAGTTTACCCATGTTCTCTCTTTTGTGACTTCCTTTGTACCTTCAGATGCTCAAATTCAACATACCTAAAATTGAACCCATTGTGTATCCATCCATCAGATATTTTGGAATTGTTTCTAGTTTTTGTTTTGCTGGCCCTCTTTGGGTGAGGCTGGTTGAGAACTCTGATTCTTTTCCCTTTTTAGAGTGATGGACATAGTTATGGTTCATCTAGCTTTTAAAACCAAAAAGGCTGACAATTTGGCATTTTGGAATGTCCTGAATGCCCACCTATAAAAGCTGAATGTCCACCATGAAGGACAAACCCAAGAGTGCAAATTAGCAAATCCACAAGACTATGATTAATTTATTACTTGATTAGATTTCAGCAGTACATCTCAACTGGTTGCAGGTAGAGATTTCTTTGAATTTTGAATCGCTTTAAAAATTCACATTAGATATATTTAAAAATCTGACTGACTCATTCAACAGCTGTAATACAGCATCTGTTTCTACCTGGGGTTATAGCAAGATCAGAAGTGGTCTCTTGGCTTTCACATACTGATGATAATTATTTCTCTTCTGTTCCCTATTGTTCAGTGAGTGGGCTGCCGAAAACACTGTTTGGTTCCCAAAGTCAGAGATGTGGAGTCATCTACCATGTGCAGTGGTCAGACCTTCCTTGGTGATAATATAATTTATATCACCTTCCATACTGAATTTAAAATGGAAATCTTTTTTATTATCAGCCTCATGTAGTTATTATTAAGATTAAATACATGCAAAAACTCTTACAAGTTGAGCACATAGTGAGTCACTCCAGATATATTACATATGATTATTTTTACTTATTTATAAATAAGAACTGGTAGGAGGGACAATATGTTGAAGGGTATATTGGTTCTCATTTCCCATATTAACCCCATAGGGACTTGAGTGTATAGTTGGTGTTCAGTAGAAGAGCATAATATTCAATTCCTTATTCTGATGATAATGCTTATTAAAATGATGGTTCTCATGTCTGCTGTGTTTAGCAGCTTCTATGTCTTATCTCAGTGTTTCACCAAATATGCTAGAAAAAGTTGCATGGACAAACATTGTTAGTTTTAATAGGAATTTATTTTAATGTGTATCAGTTAAAAAAAAGTAGCACATCAAATTCATTATTTCTTGGCCATCATAACCTAAGATGAAGCTGAAATTAAAAAAAGAAAACAAAAACTACTGGTTCAAATTTATCTAAAATACATAGTAAATATATTATTATGTAAAATATGTACTTCTTTGCTCTATTTATCTATCATTTATATATATCTACATGCAGATATAGGTCTTCCTTGACTTACAATGGGGTTACATACAGATAAACCCACTGTAAATTGAAAATATTGTAAGTCAAAAGTGCACTGAATCCATAGCCTACTAAGCATCCCAGCTTAGCCTAGCCTACCTGAAAGGAGCTCAGAGCATGTATATGAGGGCAGCCCGGGTAGCTCAGCAGTTTAGCGCTGCCTTTGGCCCAGGTTGTGATCCTGGAGACCCGGGATCGAGTCCCACATCATGCTGCTTGCATGGAGCCTGCTTCTCCCTCTGCCTGTGTCTCTGCCTCTCTCTCTCGCTCTGTGTCTCTCATGAATAAATAAAATCTTTTTAAAAAACCACTTATATGAGCCTACAGTTGGGCAAAATTCTCTAACACAAAAAGCCAACCTTATAATAAAATGTTGAATATCTCATAAAACTTACTGAATACTATACTGAAAGTGGAAAACAGAATGGCTGTATGGAGAATAGTTTTAAGTGTGTTGGTTGCTTCCCCTCGAGACTATGTTGTTGGCTGGGAGCTGTGACTCGCTGCCGCTGCCCAACATCACAAGAGTATTGTACTCTGTGGACCCTTTTCAGTCAGATGTCCAGGAGCCCAAGCGCTTCCATTTTAGCATTATAAAACAGCACCAAGAGACTCATGTTAGTTTTGACCTTAGGGCCGCCGCTGAGCTGAAGAGCTGGAGGCCCTCAGACCTTTCCCATTTCAACAAAAATACACTGGTCCCAGGTGCTTGCTAAAGATTCTTTTCTTCCCCATCATTATTAGCAAAATACTCTGTTCAGAAAGAGGTAATATGAATAAAATGCCTTTCTTCTTGGGGCCTAGCGGTTTAAGAAAAGGATTTGGTAAAGAAATTGTACACTTCCTGGTGGCTTTTGAAGGTGATTGTTAGCATATGTTGTGATTTATTGATTAGTAACTCTTACTCATTGTTACTCCTTAGGGCTCCTGCCAAACCGTGTTTTCTGGGTAAATGATTTTTAGCAAGGGTGTTGCCTGTGGTGAGTTGTCAGACAGGAACACACCTTGCTTGCAGGCCTGGGCACTGGTGTTCATCTGGCCCCACCTCTCAGGCGCTGATAAAATGCTGTCAGTGAGCTTCAGAAGCACAAATAGGAGGCATTATCTGGGCTCCCAGTCTGCAGCTCAACAGCAAAGAAGCCAGTTGAAAACACAGAAGGGATCAGACCTTTGATGTTGCACAAAGCAAATTGCATTTCAAGCTCTAAAGAACATGAGCCATTCTAAACCTGATTAAGAGTCATCCGGCACCAAATTTTGATAAATGTTTACTTTGGAAAAGTAGATTGCAGGGTTTTCCGATTCTGCTTATTCACCCAGAAAACATTTCTTCATTTGAGGTAGGAGTAAGAGAAAGCCTTGAGTTGTTCTGAGTTATTTGCTGGAAAAAATTGAGGAATTTGTTTTGGCTGCTGCTTGATTAACTGTCTGGAGCCCATGATGTAGAGATTCTCATCCTGTCCACTCAGACTCCATATCCTGATGTTCCTCACTTCCCTGCCCTCACCTCCATAGCACAGGTGTGCCTGGAGTGGGAAGCTAATGAGTTCATTTAGAGGGGGAATGATCATAGAATTCAGGCACAGACCTAGCATCCTAGTTGGTGAGAGGCCTTAGAGCAGGTTTTGTTCTTATTTTTTATTTTTGTCAAAAACAAAATGCTACATAAAATTTTTAAATCTTTTTTAAAAAAATTTTATTTATTTATGATAGTCACAGAGAGAGAGAGAGAGAGAGAGAGAGAGAGAGAGAGAGGCAGAGACATAGGCAGAGGGAGAAGCAGGCTTCATGCACCGGGAGCCCGACGTGGGATTCGATCCCGGGTCTCCAGGATCACGCCCTGGGCCAAAGGCAAGCGCCAAACCGCTGCGCCACCCAGGGATCCCCTACATAAAATTTTTAAAAAGAAACAGAATCACTCCTAATTCTTCCATGCTTTGTAGTTGCTAAATAGCTTCTTTGATCTTTTGGTGCATTTATTTGTACATAAATATATGCTTTTTACAGAAAATGGAATCCTTACTGCTTTTTTGAAATCTGTGGTTTTCATTTAGTATATTCTGAACATCATTCCATATTGATGAGTAGAGTTCTCCATCACTGCTGAGTGATTTTTTTTTTTTTTTTGCCTTTCCCTTCCTCCTTCCCTTTTTCTCTCCTGCCTTCACTGGCATTTCTGTTGTCCCTTCTCTTCCTCATAGTCTATCCTCTTCTGCTTTAGTTCCATTTATTATTTCCTTTTTTCACTGTAACATTTTGTAATACAGCCTTCAACATATGCCAAATAATATAAAATAGAGGGGTTTTGTAGTTTGGGGCTCTGCTGATTGTATAATTCATACCAAAATAATTTGTGCTTCCATTTTTGTTGTTGGTGGTGGCAACTTTAAAATTTTCTGTCCAGGTTTTCAGAGAACAAACATGACAGTAGTTTGAAAGCCTTTCTTATCCTCAGAAGGAAGACATGACAGAGGCAAGACATTATAATGAATGTTTATGATCTCTACTTAGGAACATGACAGTCTCAAGGCCTCTGTCACTGCGAGGTCTTGACAATTACTCTTGTTTCCTCAGGCCCTGCACCAGTCCACAAAGATGGGCAGAATGAGGCAGACGGTACACCAGAAGACCTCCAGTCTGTTGGGACTAGCAGGCTGCTCTTTCACATCACTGATGGTGACAACCCACTGCTGTCACCACGCTGCTCCATCTTCAGCCAAAGCCAGAGATTCAATTTAGACCCTGAATCAGCCCCTTCTCCACCCAGCACTCAACAGTTTATGATGTAAGAAAACATTGTTATCTTCGTTTCATACAGTTTTTCAAATACTACATGCATAACCTACAATGAAGTATATGTCTGAAATAGTGCAATCTGCCTGCCAAACATAACCGTGAGTGAACAATGAATGGCGAAAATCAGTGTACTTTTTAGTTGGGAATGCTGTGTTAGGTCTTCCTGTGTCAGGAGGAAATGGCCATGGAATGCAGGATACTCCAGGGCTTTCATGTTTGACATTTTTGGTGAAATGACCAGAGTCCTACGTAAGAATATGTATATACAGATATTGGGAATATCCTTCTTGGTGAGCTTAATATTTGTATTCTAGAAAAATGATGGCTTACAATAGCTGCCCTCCACCCCCAAAAGTATGGAACTGCATACTTTTTTTTAAAAAAAAATTCTATCAATAATTTTGATGCAGCTAAAATAAGTGCCCCTTGCCTGAAAATACATGCAGGGAGTCTCTAGTTTCTCATTGGTAACTTCTGTTAGAGCAGCGTTATGGGAAGACCATGGGTTTTGATGACTGTCCCTCCCTGCAATTGTTGCAGGCCCCGAAGTTCTTCACGTTGCAGTTGTGGCGATGGCAAGGAGCCGCAGACCATTACCCAGCTCACCAAGCACATCCAGAGCCTCAAGCGAAAAATTCGGAAATTTGAAGAAAAATTTGAACAAGAAAAAAAATACCGGGTAAGGGCCCTGTGGTTTAAAATAAGAGTGAATTGTATTAGAGGTATGTGGGCTTTCCTGTCCTTCCTTTCTGGGTACCCGTCTGTGCCAGGGGACAGCTGTTTCCACTTGCCAACTCAAGACCCATCGTAAATTGAGTTCCCTTTCTGGATCTGTACTATTCTCACAGGCTGTAATTGGACCCTGTTAAGATATTTCCTAGTAATGGATTATAACTCTTGTTTCCAAACTGATTTGATTATTGATCCTCCCCCCCCCACCCCACCCCCAGGAGCACAACTATCACTAATGTTTCTAGGACTGAAATTTGGATAGCTTTTGAATTATGATCTTATTTTTTTTCTTTAACCTTTTACCATTTATAGTTTTGTAAGAACCTATTAAGGACCCAAAGGTCAGAATCTCTAATTGTAGAACAGAATGAGGGGCAGAGAGAGAGAGAGAGAGAGAGTGCACCTTCTTTGACATAAGAGTACCTCTGGTTGGTAGATGAGGACCTATCAAGTGACATTTGTTTAGGCCACTCATAACAACAAACCCCAGTCCATCCTTTCCTGTCAGAGAGACACCAGCCTCTTCATGCTGGTGCTGCAGTGTTGTAATGATGAACCTTTTCTTTTATTATATGAGAAGCAGTAGAGAGGTAGGTGTCCTCATTGCCAATGCTAGTTTTATTTATTTTCCTTAATGGTGACCATGGCATAGACAAAAATCATATTCTATAGAACTGCACAAAGATATTGGGTCTTTGGCAGAGGGCCCAGACAGCTTGTTATCAGAATAAAAGAGAACAGGGAATAATGTCTCATACATCTTGAAATATTTAAAGGCTTACTAAGCACTTGGTACAGAGGCAATTGGCACATCCCGGTGAGTGGGATAAGATCTGGAGAGGGAGGTGAGAGTGGGTGATATTCCACTCTTCCGTTCTTCCTATCCTATCCTATCCTATTTCCCACACTGGATTCAAACTCACTAAAAGAGGGGTATAAGGAATGATTTTTTTTTTAGCTTTGCACAATAAAAAAAAATAAGACTGCTTTTCAAGACCACCTTAGGGTGTTGAAGATTCTTTTCTTCTTTAAAGTCAGGGAGTGACAGCTACTTACTGTCTTTTACCTCTTTAGAATAGGAAGGAACTCTACACATAATGAGTACAGCTTTTATTTTATAGATAAGGAAACTGAAGCCAAGAAAAGACTTGTAACCTGCCTGGGGTAGTCGTGCTCTATCTGCTCAGATTGAGGGTGGTAGATTAAAGATGAGTAGGTTTTGCAATGGTGGACTAGAAGTAAAACTTGTTAGTGCCCACATTTTTTAAAGTTTTAGATATCTTGAGAGAAGCTGATTTTCTATTTACTGCTGGAATATTATTGGATCTGTTATATCCTCACATTGGAAACAGTAGAGTAACAGCTAGGGGCTCCATTCCCAGGGCCTGCTAATAGTTATTACCTGGCAATCTTTAAATGAAGCTGATCTGGATTTGAATCTGACACAGCTCGTTAGGGACTTTGTGACTTTGGACTTGTTACTTTATCTTTCTGAGTCTCAGTTCATCCATCTGCATAGTGGAGTTAATATTACTAGTGAGTATTAAATGAGGGGATGCATATAAAATGTTTATTTTAGTGTTTGGCACAAAGTAAGTAAGTGGACCTAGGCATCATTAACTTTTTAATCTGTTTGAATGATATTTGACCATGCAATCCCATACAGCCTCTGCCTTGTCCAAAAATGAAGAAGAATTGTATACATTCTTTACTAAATTTTCCTACCTACAGCCACAGACCCTAGACTACTTCTCTTACCTATAGCATCCACCCAACAGGCTGCTTATTTTGGAAAAGAATTTCTCCTGGCACCTCCTGCCAGGATAAATTTGTCTAGAGAAGTTTTCAAGCAAATGCATGGCGAAACAACACATTTAAACATTCACAAATGCTGGTGGATGAATTTGGGAGCTATAGAGGAAGGCCTCATGGTCACCACTGCCTCTGTGTGTATAGACATCTCTGGTGTAACCAGAACCTTCCATGTCTCAGGGAACAGGGCTTCCCTTCACCTTTCCTGTCAGGGTGCTAGGCTGTGGTTAGAGGTTTGACATGGCAGTTGACTTTTTTTTTTTTTTTTTTTTTTGCAGTGGACTTTTAATTGGTTGCTGTGTGTAAGGATTTCCTTCCTGGTGGGCTGGTTGTGGAATTAATAGCACCACAGCTAATGTTTTAGTTTGAGCTCTTGCTGAGCCTCGGTGTTAGTCCAGTGCCTTGGCACAACACATATCTTTTCTCTGTTGAATGTGACCATTGTACATTCCTATCCAAAACCATATTTATTCCCTACGATTTTAATTTAACTATAGTTAGACTAATGGAGTTAGAAGAGGCTGTTTCAGCCAGATGTCCACTGTTTGTGAAATTAGAGAATGTTAAAATTAAAGGGATCAGTCAGTCTTCATTTTCATTTGACCATTGGAGGGACTGAAGCTTAAAGAAGGGAAGTAACTTCCCCAAGATGACACAGTGAAGAATTGACCTAGCTAAGACAACTCAAGCCTTTTCATTCCTAATCCAGAATTCTTTCTAATGTGTCTTTTGAACTGTCTTTGACAGACCATAAATCTGATCCAGTGGTACCCTCAGTCATGTGCTTTGGAGGTCCCATTTTAATTGCACTGAACAAAATACAGCTAATTAGGAACTTTGTGACTTTGGACTTGTTACTTTATCTTTCTGAGTTTGTAATTTGGGGGTTTATATCTTCTTGGAGTCTATTAAACTGGAATATTTCAGTTTAGAAGTTAGGAGGCTTGAAGATCCACAGCTTGTATATGAAAACTTTCATGTAGTTTGAAAGCTGTCACCTTGTGAGCTTATTTAACCTCTTTTGAAAGCTTCTCCGAGAGTAGAGATATAAAAAATTCATTTCAGAAGATGATTTCAAGCTTTAAAATATTTTGTCAGAAAAAAATCAGCCTAAAATTTTTCCTGAGTCCATTTGTGGTAATGAAAGCTGGTAGTCTTTGGTGTAGCTGGTGTTTTAGGTTTTTGTTCTTGTTCTCAACATTGTTTTAAAAGATGGAACTGTATAGAGCATATCCAATGAGAAAGATGTGCTCCAGATGAACAAGATGTGTTTTCAGATCAAAGTGGAGAATTCTGTGAGGATTTTTAGAAACCAAATGTAAAATATTGGCGGTCTATACAATCAGACTGTTACCCAAAGCCAGCACTATAAACTATATATTAGGGAAGTGGTACAGTGCATCATTCTAGTCCATCCTGGATAGAGGAGGTGTGTCCTTGTGCCACTGTCCGTGGTACTGAAACCAGGGCTTCACTCAGGGAAACATCCATACTATCCCGTTTGAGCAACACTAGGAAATAACCACTGTTATTTTCCTTCAGTCTTCTTTTTATCACCTTGATTTTTAAATGTATGTTTTTTACATCACTCTAGAAGTGATGGAACCATGCCTTGTGTTTCACAATTAATATATTTAATCTCATGTACATTTTTAAAAAATTTTTATTTATTTATGATAGTCACACACACACACAGAGAGAGGCAGAGATACAGGCAGAGGGAGAAGCAGGCTCCATGCACCGGGAGCCCGATGTGGGTTTCGATCCTGGGTCTGCCAGGATCACGCCCTGGGCCAAAGGCAGGCGCCAAACCGCTGCGCCACCCAGGGATCCCTCATGTACATTTTTTTAATAAAGAGTACATGTGTAAGCTGGAGGAGGAGGGATAAAAAGAGAGAGGGAAAGAGACACTCTCACGCTGAGTGTGAAGCTTGATACTGGGCCCGATCTCAGGACCATAAGATCATGACCGGAGCCAAAATCAAGAGTCAGACACCCAATCAATAAGCCACCCAAGTACCCCTAATCCCATGTACTTTTGATGACCATGTCATGCAAGCACTGTTTTTTCCTTTGAACCTAGGAGGGATATACTTCTCTCTCGATTCATCTCTCACCAACAACTTTCTGATGTTACATGGACTTAGTGGATCCTTAAAAAAACATATGGCAGAGCCCCTAGACTTAGCCGCTATCAAATGTACACATTCCTGGTGATATTATAATTATGATCAAGGCATCTTGAACATTCCTATATAGTCCTGTGTATACACAATTCAGAGTAACTATTAATCTTCTTGAGCCTGCATTGAGGTTAACAAGGTGGCTTTGATTTATTTAAGAAAGATCTTACTGACCTATGGGGGTGTAGGCTAAATATGTTTGGCCACCCTTCTTTCTTTGTTTCTCTTCCCTGTGGAAAATCCACTTTTATGTTCTGAGAAAAAAATCCAGAAATCAAAGTGAATGATTTGTTTTAATGGATTTATGTCTTTCCAGAATAAAATATATGTTCCTATTGCCACCTCCAAGTTCTATTAACTACTTGGTAAGATATACAACCCCTACATATATGTTTGTTGGTGAAGACTTATCCAGAATTCCTGTGAGTCTGGTAGTAACACTACTACCATCACCACTGCCAGTAATAGTATTTGTAATTCTAGTTAACACACCTGTAGGGTGTAGCATATGCCAGTAACTGATTTCACTATTTTATATATATATCAACTAATTTACCCCTCACAGTAATTCTATGGAGATGCTGTTATAATCCTCATCTGGTAGATAAAGCTGAAGCTAAGTAATTTGCCCAAGGTCACACACATACGATTAAGTTTTACTTTAATGCTAGCCCAGTAGGATACTCAGTCTATAGACAGTAAGATGGTTAGAAATCTGGGTATCCCCCTGAAGTACTAACTTCTCAGACTGCTGTCAGGTTTTAGAGATACTGGTGTCTCCTTTCTCCAGTTTCATGGAAATAACTGATAGGAGCTAAATCTTCCAGATTGTCAGTATAACCCAGATATGTTGTGGTCATAAACTATGTGTGTGAGCACAGGCGAGGTAGTAAGCACTGATTCATATTAGTGTAGCTGTCTATACTGATATGAAGAATGGCCAGGCAACCAAGTGTGGGATGACTGACTGTTAGACTGTAGGAGACTCTGGTGTGGTTAGGGCTATGTGAAAAGTGTTGAGTAACTGGGCATGTTTAGATACAATGCCCTTCCATGACAAGAATGAAAGTGTGGAGGAGGTCAAGAATGTTTGCTCTTATTTTTCAGAAGGAACTTTACAGCTGGAATTGTCACATCTGACTCTTCAGGTTTATATGTTTCTGAACTACCTTTGTGTGTCTCAGCTATTTAAAAATGTTTTTCCTTTTTTCTTTTTCTTTTCCTCTCTACCTCCCTCCTACCCACACTTTCCCCTCCTTGTAGCCTTCACATGGTGACAAGACTTCTAATCCTGAAGTCCTGAAATGGATGAATGATTTGGCTAAAGGTCGTAAACAACTCAAAGGTAAGGGCCAGTCAAAGGTTTCTTTGCCCAGAAAGGAAGCAGTTAAAATATTGCTAATGTGCTTCCAGGCACTTTTTATTCTTTTCCACTTATGCCCCCTTTAACCTTGCCTCTCACCTAGATTGGAGGCTTCATTTTGAAATAAAGAGTCTTCGGTCTCCTTCATTATTTGGCCCCATCTAATAATTCTCCTTATAAAGAGACTGAGGAACTCCAGAGTCTGAAGTGGAATGATTCACTTCAGTGCCAGAAACATTTCAACATGTGGAGTATTACCTTCCCTGGGTCACTAGATTCTTGGATATTAAAGGCCTGAGCAATCATTTACTCTGCATACCCCATTGCACAGATGCAGACATTTATGTCCAGAGATAGTGACAAGTTACTTAGCTGGGAAGTAGTAGGTGTAAAATTCAGTTCTCCTACCTCCTAATCCAGTATTCTTTTTCTGTATTTCTCTGGAGATGGTGATCTGAGTATTAATTAACTCTAAAATTCATTTAAAAATACTATGATATTTACCCATAAAATTTATTTTCTTCCTTTCTCCACATTCTTATTTCAAAACTTAGAGATGTGGGAATTTTTCCAAATTTCTAAAAGGGTGGCAATAAGAAACTGAAAGGGAATATTAATTCAGTGGTATTAAACTGTAATGATGTCACAGGTTTATAAAATATGCAGTATTTAAACACAGCAGGGTCTAACTAAAAAACAAACATCAAACAAAGAAAATGAGCTATGTAATTGAGAAATCAATACAAATGGCCATGTTGAAATGATCAGTCTCTTAGCATTTTCTGAAATGTAATTTCCTGACATGTCCCAGGTGGCTTTTTTATTTTTAACTATGTAGGCTTATATAAAACCACATTGAAATAATGGTCATTCCTGTTAGAAGATAACATTAAACATAATTATGAAATCTGTTAAGTTGGGACTGGCACTCCCATCTCCCCTTTCCCATCCCTCCTGCATTTCCTCAGATGTCTGCATGTGTAATGCCTTACAGAAGTGCTTGCATTTATATACACTAGGGGATCATAATGGCACAAAACTTCCAAACTCAAGTAAATGAACCTTTGTGTGTAGAATTCTAGATGTATGGTGGGTAATGGGTGAAATCTTTGGGGCAGTACCACTGGTCTTCCTCTAGAACTCATCCTCTGAAATCTAAACCACTGAGTTACTCCTATACATTAGTTACTCCATTTACATGAGATTCCAGCCTCTAGAGCCCTTTGTTTCTACATCTGATTGGGAGTTAATGCTGTTGGTTCTGGTTTTAGGGCTCCCCTTGCCATGGAAAGCCATCAGCAATACCATCCATTTCTACTGACTTCATATCAGTGATTGGAATTTCTGAAGGGCTCTCTACTCTTAAGCCCAGTGAGTTCTTGTTCATGGTAACTCATGGCATTTCTCTTAGAACTAAAGCTGAAGCTCTCAGAAGAACAAGGAAGTGCCCCCAAAGGCCCACCTAGAAACCTGTCCTATGAGCAACCTGCAGTCGCCAGAGAGAATGGGAAGCCAGAAGCTGTGGGCCCTGAGCCATGCTCCTCTGGAGAGGAGACTCCAGATGCTGTGTTGACATGCCTGAAGGAGAAGAGAGAGCAGCTTCCTGCTCAGGAGGATTCTAAGGTACCTTACCATATCTGCCTTGGCCCCAACACTCAATACAGTGCCAGTGAGATTATGGGTTTGACCAATTTATAAGAGCACTTGGCACCACATTACCATCTTTAGGAGACTGGCTCTGAAATTTCAGTCAGGTGAATTATTAGTAAGGTATTGGCCATGACCAAGGGTGTTGCCGCTTAATTCCAGGATGTCATTCTAGAAGTTAATAGTATTCTATGTTGGTGGGAAGCAAATGGCAAAGATATTAGGGTATGTCATATCCCTCCTCTACTTCCCCCAATAAGTTAGCAAATCAACCCAAGATTAGTATCACGATCCCATTTCACCAGTTTTATTAAAAATATAATGAAGCCAGGATGAGGTATACATAGTAAGGAAAATGGTTTAGTATCTTATGTAATAAGAATAGAAAAGTAGCCTTTTTCGAAGAGTGTTAGGTAATAAGATTCAGACATTCAGGTAGGGTTGTCAATTAGGATTTTGGATATATGAGCCTAGAGCTTGAAGAAGATATTTATTGTATTTTACAAAGAAGATAATGAAAGCAAGTAGTATTTACATGGTTAGTGCCTCCTCATCCTGTACAGTTATGTTTACATTTCACTTATGCCAGAGTACCTTCCTTGTAGTCTTTTTTTTTTAAGATTTTATTTATTTATAGAAAGAGAGAGAGAGGGAGAGAGCGCCAGAGAGCATGATCAGGGAGAGGGGCAGAGGGTAAAGCAGATTCCCCACTGGGCAAGGAGCCTGATGTGGGGTTTAATTCCAGGACCATGAGATCATGACCTGAGCCAAAGGCAGACGCCTAACTGACTGGGCCACCCAGACACCTCTTTTGTAGTCCTTTCTTTTTCAACTCTAAAAGTGGATTGGTTGCCTTTAATTTCTTGAATAAGAGTTGTAGCTCTCCTATCATAGCTCTAATTATGCTGTATGACATTTTCTGTCTCTCATTTGATACTTTAGACCTCTTCGAGTTAGAAGAGCTGTTTGTAGCTCATGATCCTACACTGTCTGTACATAGTGGTATTGAGAAAATGTTTGCTGAGTGAATGGACAGATGAATGAACTAGCATATCTAACTTTGAAAGCAAGTCTTCTTGAGAATGCTGCCTTTACCTGTTCTATTGCACATTATCTAGTCTTAATCATAAGATGGCAACATACACTAAATCCCCAAAGGCTCACCATATATTCCTGGACTTGTCTTTTACATAGAGACTTGTGATCTACAATCAGAAATAGGCCTTTGGCCACCTCTATTTTTTTATGAAATATGTTTATAATTAAAAATAGTCAATTATATGTTGTGAGAAGTGAATAGGTTTTCATCTACTTGGCCAACCCATTCCCTCCCCACCATAGATTCTAGATTTTTGTGATAGCCAGTGGATAAGTGGGTAACACACACACACACACATACACACACACACCCCTGTGGTTTTTCCATCTTTTAGTGCTTCTGATGGTCTTTCTTGTATTTTCTAGTTACCTTAGTCACATCTATAAAATAAGGTTGGTTAGCACCGAAGTCCTAATTCTATGTTCTACTTGATTAGTGCAGTGAAGAATGACTTAGGATTGGTATAGTAGATTTAGAGCAGTGCTCAACAGCCACTTTCTAGTCATGTACACTTAGCAAGTAAACTAATTGAGATTCAGTTTCCTTATCTATAAAATACAGACAGTACCTACTTACATAATTTTTTTTTTTTAGATTTTATTTATTTATTCATGATAGTCACACAGAGAGAGACAGAGAGGCAGAGACACAGGCAGAGGGAGGAGCAGGCTCCATGCAGGGAGCCCGATGTGGGATTCGATCCTGGGTCTCCAGGTCGCGCCCCGGGCCAAAGGCAGGCGCCAAACCGCTGCGCCACCCAGGGATCCCCTTACTTACATAATTATTGTGACAATAAGGAAGATTCCATGGACTGGTGGGCAATCATTCATTTGCAAAGATATTCGAGTGCCTATTACATGTTGTAAAGTATGTTATACATCCTGGATATAATACAATAGAGAAGTTATGGGGATTTCTGCCCTCACAGAGCTCATGTGCTTCTGGGAATGGGATACAATAACAAACAGCTCAATAAATAAAATTATTAGAAATTCTCATAAGTACTGTGCAAAGAATTAAACAGATACTATTATAGAAAATAATGGGTATGGTTTCTATTTGTATAGGGTGATTAGGAAGGCCAATAGGTGACACATTAAATTCTTCATTAAGAAGAATCTACAGGTCAAGAGAACAACAAAAAGCATTTTTGGCAGATGGAAATGCAAATATGAAGACCTTGATGGAAGAGCTTGCATGTATTTGGAATTCTTGGGTTTGAGGGCTAGAGCACAGGATGGTATGAGATGAAGTCAGAAAGATATATTGGGGGCCTTGACACAGTACCTTTTAGGGTAGTAGAAAGTATTGGAAAGCTGTTGAGTGGTTGAAAACAGGAAAGTGACACAGTGTGATTTACATCTAAAAGATCTGATTGCTATGTGCTATATTTTGGATGTAGAATCAAAAGGATATGATGAATCATTGGGTGGTAGGGAGTAAAGGAAAGCAAGAATCCAAGATGATAATGGGCCCATTTACTGAGATGGGGAATACTATAGGAGGAACAGATTGGGGATGAGACTAGAAACTTAAAAGGTCTGTTTTGAACATGTTTATTTTGAGATCTTTGGGCAATACTGTGACCAACCATCCTTGGTTTCCTTGAATTTTCCTGGATGCTGAAAATGTCAAATAGTTTCATCCTGGGAAGATACAGATGGTTGGTCACCCTACTGAGGCATCTAAGTCAAATATAGGCACAAGCACATGAGAGTCTACAGATCAGAGAAGCATGTTTGTGTTCTTTGGAAGTTATCTGCACTTAAATGGCAATTTATTTCTATTATTTTAAATCAAGTGTCTGTTGAATTGTTTAATAAATGTCAGAAGCCCCTTCAGATAAAGCTAGTATTTCTGCAGTAGGTTAAAGTTAGGCCCTTTAAGGACACCTGGGTGGCTGAGTCAGTTAAGCATCTGCCTTTGGCTCAGATCATAATCCTCGGGTCCTGAGATTGAGTCCTACATTGGGCTCCCTGCTCAGTGGGGAGCCTGCTTCTCCGTCTCCCTGCTTGTACTCTCTCTCACTTTTACTCTGTCTCTTGAGAGTTAATAAATTTTTAAAAAATCTTTAAGGTTAGGTCTTTTAAATAGAAAACATAGTGGGAACATGTGGCCCTCAGTATCTAATGCTGTAGTATTGTTCCTGGGGAAGTTTAATATAGCAGACCTTAATGTGGCTAGTTAGCTATTAGGTGGTTCCTAATGGAGAATCCAAAAATCATAGCAGAAACCAAGGAAGGTTTGCAAATTTTCACAGTAGCTATATTATTCCTGGCTCCTCGGTGAGCTCATTAGTGTTTGAGATTATCTGATTAGGTCCCATTTCTTTAAACTCAAATTGACAGATGATTTCCATCTGGGATCCTTGCTTTACTGCTGAAAATACATTAAATATTAAAACTTCCAAGGTGAAGAATTGTTTCTTCTCCAAAGAGACTTTTGTGAAATTTTTGCATTTGGTGTTTGGTCAGAGCCCGTACTAAAGCTGATAAATCTTACAGCGTTGCCTTGTCAGTCCAGGTACTGCTATAGAGCAATTTTCCTCCTCTTCTATTTATGTATGATTTTTGGAGGTACTTACTTCTGGGCCACAGGTTATCCACTGAGCCCTGAAAGTGAATGTGTCATCTCCTGGGTCTGATTGTGGTGTGTTTTTTTTTTTTTAATGTCCTTTTCTTTTGAAAATACTGAATTGGTGTTGGCACATTATACCCATTTTATTGCTCTTTCTGAGAAGTGTAGATGGTGTTAGGGGCATGGCACAAACTACCAACTGGATGAGTAACAGCAGTTACTTCTGGCCCTTTACCAACTGCAGCATCTTTGAGGAGGAAAGCAGATTTAAAAAAATCATTTTATTTTTTAAAATCAAAGGAAAATACAGTGATTAGTGTGTTGTTATATATCGAAGAGAGGGAAACTTATAGGTAAAGGGCACCAAAAGGAAGATCCCATTAAATTCTTTTGCCTACTTCTCCATTTAAAAAATAAAAAAATAATTTTCTTAATAGATACTACCTCACATAGTTTAAAACAAAATGTAAAAGGCTACACATTAAAAAGACTCACCCCATCTGCCCACTCTAGCTCTGAAGTCTCCCATCCTCAAGCAGGTTACTATTGTTAGTGTGTTATGTGTACTTTTTGAGGTTCTATATAAAGTATATACAAGAAAATATCAGTATACATTATTAAATTGTCCTCTTTTAAAACAAAAAATAACACATTATATAATTATCCCTTTTCACTTTGTATATTCTGCAAAAGAAATAGTCACATTCTTTTATTTTAAAATGTATTTAATAGCACCATGGTATTCCTTTTTTAGTAATGTACAACATTGATAGTAACCTGAAATCAGCTGGTTTGTAGCTTAAATAACCTGACTCTTTGCCAGGGACATTTACATATGCTAACTTATAAAAACAATACAATATAATGGTATTATTTCTGCATATTAAAGATCTAAGGTTCCGACCTTAAATAATTTTCCATGTTAAAAATAGGTAAGCTTTAAAGCTGATTGTCTGAACTCATGTCCTCTGGTTTCAAGGCCAATATTAATCTGCAGTCTCCTGCTTAGAAATCTTTTAAATTTACCAAGCCATTCTCTTTGGCAGTTGCTTTGTATGACTATGTTCATTACTGATTTTCCACATTGTTTGACTTGCTAGTTCAAAAGTCAGATGTGTTCCCTATATACTGTCTCACTTGGTGAGGGGCTGAGGAGGCCCAGACACAGGGAAGGCTTGGTAACACTTGACTCTCTAAAGCTAGAGTAATTGATTCCCATCATCACTCATTGTCCAGAGAGGAGAATGTTCTTTTACTTCCCTCTTTAGGAGAGATCTTGGTAATGGGGCTTATTTTTTCAAATATGAAATGTGATGGTTTAATGTGAAGGAATACATGGGACTAATGCCATGGGGAGAAAGGAAAACAAGCATGATGGTAAAAGCATATAAGTTATGGCAGTTTTTCCCCAAACAACTTTCTTACCAGGGCCTAGAAAGAAATATACATGGGATTTCTACTCAGTGCAGTTCTGTCTTGCCAGCTTGTTTGGGATCTACTATTCCAAATAACCTACTAGGTTGATGATTCAAAAAACCTACTAGGTAAGGGTCTAGAAATTTTTTTGTGGCAAAGTTATCAAGCTGTTGACAAATTATATCAAACTGTCCTATGCACAGTCCCCTCCTGCTCACCCTCTTATACTCTCCACTCTTTATGATGCCATAAAAAAATGGAGAAGGAAGTTAGAGTAAGTATCTTTGGAACTTCTCTCCTTTTGTCTTTAAATCTGACAACCCATTCATGCTCTGGATCTCTCTCTCTCTCTCTGGCTATTTCAGGTTACTCAACATTGTCTTTGGTTCCCCCATTCATAAAACAAAAATCAAAAGTTAGATACATCTGACATACCATGGACAGGTCACCAATATGCAGAACTAGGCAGGGAGGATGCATTTCAGAAACAGTCATTGAATATAGAGGGGACAATAGTCTGATTCTTAGGAGAAAATGGCTGAGGAATAGCCATGTTGAAATGTATGTCTGCCCCCTTAGATTTGAGGTACCTATTCAAGCAGAGCCTACCTCTTGACTGATCTTCCTTCATGGAGATTGACTTTGCTGGCCTTCCATAGCTTCTCTCTATAGGTCTGTGAGTGGAAGACTGCTCCTGGCATATAGGCTGATGAGTAACACTCCTTGTTCAGACAGCCTGTCTTCCTATTTGAGGATGAGCACTTACAGAATTACTTTTGACAATGTCTTGTACTTGTAGCCATTGAACCCTCATGTCTCTTTGAGGATTGCTTTGATAATAATTCTAAGAGTAAAATCATGCACTCATCAGAGTGAAAGATGAGTGCTTACATTGTACATGGATGCTGATTTTCATCTGGCATCTGTGGAAGATACTTTTCTGCAATGGCATTCATCATTTTAACAAGCTTTTGGGTCACTTTCTTTTTCTCTTTTAGGAATAAATTTAGCTTTTCTAGAATCCAGAGAATATACTAAAAATAAAATCACAAAAATCAAACTGATGCTTTATAACAGTTAAATGCATCATTTTCTGAAGTGCTTTCTATGGAATATAAGTCCCAATGAGATACTGAATAAAAAAAAAAAAAACCCTAAATGTTTTCTGAACTTGGCCTGAGAATATTCTTTATTACCTATTAAAATCCCATGGCATACATGAAAGGATTTTTTTTTTCATGGTAAGATGTATCATGACCAAGAAAATATTTAAGGAATGATTGGGCCAGTAAATGAAAGGCTCTTGGGGTTACTTAACCAATATCTAAAATACTTCTACAGAAACAAGTGATCTTTCTTTCTACTGAAAACAAAACAGCCTTATGGTATAGTCTGAGGAATTACATGAAGATTGTTAAAAATTAGGGTACCTTTGCTTATAAACCTGGATTGAAAAATTTATAGCAGAGAAGGGGATATGTAAGGTACTATGAAAATTTCTTAAAATAATGTGATATAATCTTTGTTCTCAAGAAATTTCTAATTCATTTGGGCAGACAAAACTGAAACACAGAAAATAATCAAGGTCCAGATAATAAAACAGAGAAGTTCAGAATAGAGAGACATAAATATGGGCCAGAACGATTCTCAACTGGGACAAGGGTAGCATGTGAATAACTAGGAAATTTTTAAAAAAACACCTATTTAAGCCATGTTCTTTTCCTTCAAAATCCTTCTGGGGGATCTGGAAGACAGAGAACCAGGCAGCACACTTAGGTATTTGTATTTTGACAAAGGATACTTGGATGATTATGCTATGTGCTATTTCTGCTACTCCCTTCCTGCCATCTGATCAGAGTGAAAGGGAAATTGTACGTAGTAAATAAGTAGCAAATTAATGTAGGATACATAGCAGGGAGGAAAACCAAGGCAAGCAGAGGTTTGGTTACTTTGGATGGAAATGTGATGGTGGGTAGATAGGTAGAGGACTGATAGATAAATAGGAAGCTATTTAAACTCTTATGCACAACGTGACCTGTTAAAAATAGTGCTTTGGGATGGATCATACAGCAGAGAGTTAGGAGAATACATTCTTGGACCAAGAGGTTGTGAAATTTTTTAGTTGGGAGGAGCTTTGTAATTCCAGCCTCCTTGTTGTGTAGGTAAGAAATTGAGTCAAATAAGTTGTTGTTGTATCCAAAATACACTGTCAGAGCTAGCCAGTAAGCTAATATATACTCCAAGCTTGATTGTGATAAAGAACTAAATTAGGTTGATTTTGTGAATATAATCATGAAAATCCAGATAAAATACATGTATCAAAAGAAAAATTGATAGGTCTCAATCACATACTGGTTTTTCAAGAATGAAGAAGTAAATAACAGGCTTCTTACCATTTACATATTTAGAGTTCCTTCAGAAAGCTTTAAAAACATCTTTCTAAGCTTGGACCTAGCCTTTAAGAAACTTTATCTAGCCTTTAAGAAATATTGGCATGTACTTTAAACAGTATCTTATAAGTGATTTCCCTTTTTCTAATTACTGTTGCATTATAGTATTTATTAATCCCTTATTTTGAGGCTTCAAAACTGTTTTTTTTTTGCCTGCTAAAAATACTGACATGTTTTTATTCTTGTCTAAGAAAGGAATAATAATTAATTTCATGTTTTTCAGGTAGCTAAGCAAGACAAGAACCTCATAAAGCCTCTTTATGACCGATACAGGATTATCAAGCAAATCTTGTCAACACCTTCCCTTATTCCAACAATTGTAAGTCACGATGCTCATCTAACTAGAAACCTTTACTTGTGTTTGGTATTGTTTAGGTAGGAAAACAGCACAATGACAGTTATAAGGAAGCTTTCTTGGCAATATATACTGCTAACAAGTGCAGTTGTTATTTCAAAAAATAGAAATGTGGTCTCCTTCAAACCCAGTATTATACTTAACATGGCTGATAATTAAAATTACTATGAAAAAGGAATTTATAGCAATTGCATTTTTAAGCCAGTTTTAATGCTTTCATTTCTTGGGTGAGGATAACAAATGATGAACTTCAATTTGGCATTATCTACTTTACAACACAGCTAGACCAAACAGAGCCTTTCTATTCTGTGTGTTAATTTTTCTTCTTGAATAAGAAAATTGACTACATGTTCCTTGAGATAATGCGATATTTGTTTTTGGTACCATTTGACCATCGTTATGTAAGATGTAAGATTTATTTCAAAAGAAAATATGGCTACTGAAATTGAATTAGACTATTTTTAATAAAGAATGACTTATGGGAATACAGAACTAGAAAAGCACCACAAATTCTACTCCATTAATATTCAAACAGTCACTTGCTCAAGATATCAATATAAAAAGGAATAAATGTTAACAAATATACATTTAAGTATACCTGACTACATTTTTATACTTTCACAATTTTAAAGACAAAGACAATAGTGAGTCATAATCTCTAAAATTTTTCCATTAAGGAAGCATGATTTAAAATGGTTTGTGATTTTCAGATTTCCTTGTAAGAAAATCTTTTAGTTGTGATAAGCAATAGCAGAACATATTAAGGAATAACTCCGTTTTGCTTTGGACTTCATAGAGCTCTTCCCTGAATTTGTCAGTTTTCTCAATATCCTCCAAATGTAGTCCACACCAGGACCTGCTTTTGGGTATTTCTGGATGACAAAAGGTGTCTGAAATCCATCTCATCCTAATTCATGTAACTGTTATGAAGCTGAAGTCCCAGAAGGTCTGGGTGAAAGGGAGAAACTAGTCGGTAGTGTAGCCCAGATTGACCATAACCTGGATTTTGTGCCACCTTTAGCCCAGCAGAGATGAACTTACTGACCATTTTAGCCCAGCATGGGTACCTCTTTGCTCATTAACTTTGCGAGTTTTTTGATGCAACTAAGGAAGAGTTCCTCTTGGTAGCTTCCTTCTGGTTTTTCAGTAGACACAGGTGTCACCTACTCTTTTCATAGTATCTGTTTATGGTTCCTCTTCCTGTTTTTAGTTCAAAAGGCACATAGCATTTTGTGACTTTAACTCTGCTTGTGATAAGCAGGAGGAAGAGGACTCTGATGAAGACTGTCCACAGGGAAGCCAACAACCGTCTTTGCTAGATCCAGCAGCTCACCTTCCTGTTGGCGACCACCTCACCTTCTCTAATGAGACTGAGCCTGTTAGGGTCCTGCTGCCAGATGAAAAAAAAGAAATTAAACAACCAGCCCTATCCATGTCCAATTTACATGAGGCCACTATGTGAGTGTGAATCCTAAGTATGGAGACTCTTTTCAACTCCTTCTGGTCTGGGACAACTTATATGTGCATACAAAATTCATAAGAACTATTAGATTCTCTAAAAAATGTGAACCACCAGAGGGTAGCCTAAATGCATAATCTGGTTGCTCTCTTGACTAGAGAATGGAGAAGACAAAGCTATGAGGAACTAACACTCCCAATAAGACATAAAGGTGCCACAAATGCTAACATTCAGTTTCCTATAGTTGCACAGTTTTCTCAGCAGGGTCTGGTACCAGTCTAATTCTCAGCAACGTGTGAAGCAGAGCTGGCTTTTGAAAATGCTGGAAAAAAAGGAATTGGGATCCTATGTGGGTCAACACTTATTAGGCCTTTATCCTAGTCTGTTCCATTTAGATGAGATGGTTTCTCCAGCCTGGGAATCCCCTTGGCCATAAGTAAATGAGCCCTTCAAGAACTATTTGTATTTTCATTAGCATTATTATTAATGTTATGTGATTCAGTAGCTGGCATTCCTCTTGATCATTTGACCTTCTTCGGTTTGTATATTACAGGCCAGTTTATAAGATTTCCTTTAACATGTATTACTATAGTGTGGTGATTGTATACCTCAAGATAGGGAGGGAAACCCCCAAAATATCTGAGGTGAGACTAAGAACTAAGCTGTAAATTGGTATTTTAGTGTGCTTGTAGAATCCGCTGGTACCTCAGTCAGTTTCAACTCAGAGAAGTAACCTGTTTGGAAGCAGAAAATCAATCTTCCTTCAGCTCCTCTTTTTCCCTTTTTTCTCTCCCTCTATTTCCTCTTTCCTTTATTTATTGTTGGTTGGTTGTTCTTAAGCAGCTGTTCTTAACTTTTGGGAGTTGCTGGAATCTTTTCTTCTTTCTTTCTTTCTTTCTTTCTTTCTTTCTTTCTTTCTTTCTTTCTTTCTTTTTTTAAGAAAATGTCAATATATTATTTCAAGGGGTTCAAAGTTCTAAAACCATGTACAAGTTCCCTACATAAAAATTTCTGCTCTAAAAGTGTGTCTTTTCTCTTGTCTTAGTAGAATGAAGTAGAATTTGCAGTGTAATTCTAGCTTTATTTTAAATAAGATCTGTTTCATTCCCAAGGGTTTCACCATTTTCTCCATACTCTATATTAAGGATAGAATTTTCTTCAAACTCTCTTCTTCTTGTGCCTCTTACGTCTAGTCTATCATCAAATACTGATGAGTATTCTTTCAAAATGTCTCTTTCTCCCTCATCCCTTCATATGGTCATTATTCTCACCACATCTTATAATGGACTCTGTTGGGCTTGCCTTCTGTTTGTCCTTTCTCTTCTCCTATGACATTGTTTTCATCATCTGTTTATGTGATTCCCTATGATCAGGCTCTACATGTATGTATTTATTCAAAAGATACTCTTTTAGGCAGAACCCTTCTGTATCATAATACAGAATTTATCTATTATAAATTATAATTATATGATAAATTAATCATAAATTATATGATAAATTATATGATGTCTCAATCATGCCAGAACTCAGTAATGGCATATATATTTTTTACTTGATATAGGCCTGTACTTCTTGACCATCTCCGAGAAACTAGGGCTGACAAGAAGAGACTTCGGAAAGCCTTAAGGGACTTTGAAGAACAGTTTTTTAAACAAACGGGAAGGTAAGTGTGGGTGGAGATTTTTTTAAGCTAGTATTTCTTAGGGAACTACTGTTAAGAATGAGTTTCTGGCAGGAACAGTGACTTTATACAAGATATAAATTTCCACAGTGACTTGGACTCAAGATCTGTCTAATGCAACATTCTAATAGTGCCATTATTAGGTTATGTTTTATGGGAGGCTGTAGCTATCAAGTTTGACATCAGGCTTTAAAAAATAAAGGATGAAATCCAAAAATCCCTAACTTTGCCTAATAAATCTCTTTATAATTTTTGAATTTATCTAAACCTTTAGAAATCTATTTGATTTTTAAATCCATATAACTTTTGGTTCATGGTTACTTAGTTTCACAAGTTATTCCCTGTTTCACTAAATTTTTCTTTTGCTTTAAATATATCTTTTAAATTTCAGGGTCTGCCCTTAATTATTTATTTTCAGGTCAAAAGTTCATAGCTATTCCTTCTATCCCTAAAATAAATGTTTAGCTATATCCTCACTTTGTCTACTTTTCTTTGTCAACCTAAGTCTTATTAGGCATTTCAATTAGTTTCCTCTAAATTATGGTGTATTGTCAATGTATATGTCAACTTTTATATGTACAAGTTATATATGTATTTATATGCATATAATTATGTATATGTATGTATGTGTGTATACATATATATGCATATATACATACACATATAATATACATACATATACATATACACACATACATATATATATATATAATCATAAGATTCAGGATTATTGATCTACTTCTGGAAGAGACAAATCATTTAGCTATCCTGAGTCTGTTTCCATGGTTACAAGAAGAAATGGTTGGACTTCCTGGAATACTTTGGGAAGCTACAGTTGTCATGTGGGATATCAATATTAAAAATAATAAAGTGTTTCCCAAAGCACAAAGATATTAAGGTGGCAGAGGCAGGAGTCAGTGATACAACTGGCCCCTCGGTATTCTTCTCCATCTACGTTATCTGTCCTTCCTGAATTGGCTTTGATTATAGCAGACTGAGGGTCGACCTGATAGACTGGGACTATTTTCTATAGCATCCTGAAGGATTAGTCTACTCACCTCTTAGCAGCTTTTCCATTTCAGTCCTCCAGAGCTGTACACTAGGACTGGACCTATTAAATCCGAAACTTTTTGTCTTCAGCAAATACAAATGTAACCCACTTTGTTTTCTACCTGGAATCTTCCATTTCCAGTTGATTGCTACAAGTCCAAGTTATTTACCCTTCTGCTGATATTAACTATCTAGTGAAAAATGTTATGTGGCTGTTAAATTTGAAATATAGGGATGTCTGGGTGGCTCAGTGGTTGAGCACCTGCCTTTGGCCCAGGGCATGATCCTGGAGTCCTGAGATCAAGTCCCATGTTGGGCTACCTGCATGGAGCCCACTTTTCTCTCTGCCTATGTCTCTGCCTCTCTCTCGCTGTGTCTTTCATGAATAAATAAATAAATAAATAAATTCTTTAAAAAAGATTTAGAATATAAAACATGGTTTTCTTTTTCCATTTCCATTTTTTCCCTTTACAGAATTTCCATACAGATGTAAATTTACATTTACATTTTTTTAACCTATATGTACGCAGGAGTCTAAAGAGCTTGAGAGCACTCTAGTGTGCTAGTAGTCTTGCCTAAGGGAGATCCAGTGGTATTTAGCATACCTTTTGATGTACAGGGAGGTTAGTGATGTTCCATGTATAGTATTCTGCACCTTTGAGTCTTAATGCCACTTCAGCTATGCCTATATTTGACTAAGGTTGTATGCCCTCTTGTGGTAATATACTTACTAAATGCCAAAGCAGTGGTATATCACAACTAAAATCAAAGGGTTGAATGGCTAGGAAATATGGATCTTAATCTCATTTTCCTAAGGCATTTTATTAGGAAGGTCTAATCCCGTCCATAAGGTAAAATAACCATGTAAATGGATGACTAAAAATTTAAGTTACTATAAATGTTCTTGGTAATATTTGCCAAGCAAGAGGAATAATCATGTAGATATGACATTAACAGTTATGAGCCAAGAACTGCATTAAGCACGTGAGCATGTTTTACATAATGGGAAAACTGCTTTAGGAAATACTTTTCATTCTGGTCAATACACTCTTGTTTATTAGCCAAAATGGAGTATGCAGGACCAGGGGAAATTCACATGATGGGTTACTAGTGTTTCCCAATAAATTAGACCATTTCTTCACTAGATATGTTCACATAAATGAAGGTGATATTTAGACGCCCAGTTAAAATTGTTCCATAATACAGAATGGAGGCAAAGGAGTTCTGTTAAATAACTTATATTTAAGAAAAACCCTGTCTACAGATTTGTGTACTGCTCTGAGCTCTGTACTAGAAATTCCAGGTCAATATATAGTGGTGTATCACAAGCAGATAATTACATTCTTAGGAAATTTTTATAGATTCATGCTTTTAATTTGTGATACTTTTTATCAGTAGTGGGAAAATAGAAGGGTGTATAGGTAAAAATTTAAGTGCTTGCTATTTACCTACATTCAGCCATACTAATATTAGAGAGTATCTGTGTTTATAGTCAGTAGCAACTGTGATGTTTCATCTGTTTTCCACCTCTTGTATTTCAAAGTCATAAATGAAAAGTTCTAAAAGCAACTGGTAATTTTAGCAAGCAAGGAGACAAGAGTCTTCCAAGATCCTAAAGCTATTACTGCCCTTTAGAAAACGTATCCTGGCAACATATTTTTGTGGGAAGGAAATGGTTTTAATTCCAGATGTTACCCAAACGTTCTTCCAAGTAAATGGCAAGAACATATAGTAGTTAGAATTCATATGTATAAAATATGCATTGTCAGATGTCTAGCCTTAGAATTAGTGTGCAAAGAGAACCACTGCAATTCAGATTTATATAAATTCAATCCATGAACATTTCACTGATTCTACTAAACATTATAAGAGACAGGTATTATAATTAAAGCTTGGAAGTATTTCATGTTTATAAGATAGCCATTGAGCTTTTTTCTCCCATTACCATAAATTCATAAATTGTTAATTTATGTAGTTTTTAGGTTGAATTTTTAACAACTCTCATTGTAAGGACTGAACATTCTGCATAGATGTGAACTGTTGCATGAGTAATGGGAGAATGGCTAGCCTAAGAATGCCTTGAGAGTTCTGTGGTTTTTTTTTTTTTTTTTTCCTTTTTACTTGCTCCATTGTTGTATGTCTATGCAGTAGACCATATACTTGGAAAACATCTATGACATTCAAGTTCTCAAAGGGTACTGTTATACAAAAACCTAAGAACACATGGAGGAGGGAGGGAGTGAAGGTGGAAGGGAAGGTAAAAAAGACATGATGCAAAAACCAAGTGGAAACTTCTACTTTGTACTTTCTCATGTAAAAAATATAAGGATTGTTAATGACTTGATTTATTATGAGCCAACAGACAGTATTTTTTTGTTTTGCAGAAGTCCACAAAAGGAAGATAGGATACCAATGGCAGATGAGTACTATGAATACAAGCACATAAAAGCCAAACTGAGATTATTAGAGGTCCTCATCAGCAAGCAAGACGTGGCCAAAACAATCTGAGGTTCAGGAAATGTTTGTGCTCACTTTCAACCAAGATAAGGTCAAGTTTATTTTCCTCTGCCATTCTTGCTAAGTAGTTTTGACATACTGAAAATTGAAGCACTTTAGTGGTAATATTAGCTGTTTTTAAGAAGGGATAGCAAATGTAATTATAAATGAGAAGAGAAAATTTAAATGGGGGGAAATATAACAACTAACAGTATAATTGGAAACAAATTCAGTCTCCTCCATGCCAGGGAGAAAATGCACAGTCAGTATAATTATTTCAAAAAACATTTAAATATTTTATCAAATTTAAATAATACTATTCAATGGGCTACTTGATAGGGAAAGTCTATTTAGTGTCCAAAAATTGCTTCTGTTAGTATATGGAAAAGAGCATGATTTTTTAAAAAATCAATAAAAGGAGGGAAAGAAAATCTTTTTACGTTGGAAGGAATACAGCTAGTAAGAATGTAATTTATTTGAATCTTCTAATAGATTTTTAATGATAAAAAAAAATCTATCTGTCCTTTAAGTCTGCTAGGCTAAAGTATACTAGAATGTGTCACTGCTAATTTTTTATTTCTATATAAAAATAGCACATTATTTTATCTGTTCTTTGAAATTTTACATTTCTGGTTACCAAAGTTCATTCTGATAGCATGTACTTTGTGAATTACATTTGTCTATAATTAACAGATGTTTATATTAAAATAAAATATTAAAATTTGAAAATAGGTATTTTGGATAGATCTGTGGTCTCAGTATATAATCTAATGTGATCATAGTTACAATTGCTAATCTTTTTGTTTACTATAAGAGTATATAACTATTTTTCCATTGGGAATATGCATTTTTCTTAATGTTCCAAGGTCTAAACTTTGTAGAGTCACAAAGATTTCTCATGAGTTGTAGGTATTCTTCATTCTGTACAAAATGAAAAGTTTGGAAATTGTTAAGATACCTTGGAAAAGAAGATAGAATATTTTATTTGCTTCATCATTTTTAGTGCATATAGTTTTGTGTTATTTTGTACTAAAACACACATTTATTATTTTTGCCTTTGTAAAAGTAAGTAAAAGGTCAACATTTTCTCTCTTGTACCAACCACGTTTGTATTTCTGTTTTCTGTAATGTTTAAGCATGATGTTGAACAAATTCACATTTTCATATAGTTTGGATGGGAAGAATATTGACTCTCAGAAGCAGAGTATTTCAGAGGCTCATTGTTTTCTCTGTATTTACCTGATATTTTATAACTTCTATGAATCAGATTGATGTCCTTCATAAATTTGTTTAATTGAAATCATCTACTTGTAACAGGACAGATACACAACTATTTGAAGTTTACAAACCACATCTTTGATAAGGGAAATGGTTTCATGACATGTATACAATTGCTATTAAAATGTAACTCTATATATTCTATATGATTGTAAATATTTTATACAACAATACAAATAAAATATTTTTCTATTATATTTATTATGTTGAACACAATAGTTGTTTCCTGTTAGCTAATATAAATAACATAAATAACACTGTCAAACAACAAGTTGGAAGTGCTGACAATTCTAGGCTTCAAGATTTAACTCATGCTGCAATTACACCCTTTCATGCGGTTTGGAGTTATCCCAATATTTGTTCAGTAGATTAAAATGAATGCATATTTAAACACCATTTATAAGCCGTTATTTTGTATTTTGCTAAAGCAGTTTATATAATTGTTTTGTTATGTTTGGCATAAAGGAAAAATAAAAACATTGCAGCATCTAGGCAATAAAGTGTCAGAGGAGAACTTTCATCATTGAAAGTAATGGGAAGGGCAGGGAGTAGGAAACACTAAAACGGCTCTGAATGATATCTGAAAAATGACAATTTGCTTTTGGTGATAGCGGCATGTGCATGCTTCAGTGGAAAACATCTGGTGATGAAAATGGACAACAGAGGATCAATGCTCCTACAGGAAGAAAAGGGACTGAGTAAGAATAAGAAAAGTGGGCATTAACGTCCAACACTGATATTACAGGTTTTGCAGCTGGGATCTTTCTTTGCATTTGCAGTAGACAAACTCATGAGCTGATGACCAGTGATTTCTGCTACAGTGCCCAGAGAAAGATCCACAGGGTCAGTGTAAATGACTTCTAAAATGACATCCTGGGCATGGTGGTAAACCAGCACCCCATCTTCTTCTGCGCAGGTCAAAAATTTATTATCCTTGGAATTTAGCTGAGGAAGGCGCAGCTTACAAAATTCATCTCCTGGTGATCCCACAGGGGCAATAACAAGAATCACATAATGATAAGCAGTGTACATACAGTAGAAGTCCCCAAAGTATAAGTTAGTATTGGGGTTAAAAAGTTTTTCTGCTGCAATCTCAAACCTGTATCTTCCATAAGGTGAATCCTGGGGTGGCTTCCCAGTATTGAATTCAGTGCTGCAGCTGAAGAAGATGCCTTCTAATTTTCCACTGATAGGAGAGCCATGGCTACCACTGTTATCCTTGACAGATGGTTGCATTGCATTCCCATGATGTTCTCTGCAAGAGAAAAGAAATGGTTACTTCTTGGTATAATAGTTGTAAAGCTACTAATTTACATATAGATCTGATTGGTGGTAGGCCCAAAAGTCTGAATCAGATCAAGGGGAATCTATCTTTTGATCTACTTTACTTTTTTTTGTATTTTAATGCAAGAATGTTCTGCTACAAACCTTGGAGGTCTTTACATAATAAATATACTGGGGGCAGCCCGGGTGGCTCAGCGGTTTAGCGCCACCTTCAGCCCAGGGCCTGATCCTAGAGACCCGGGAAGGAGTCCCATGTTAGGCTCCCTGCATAGAGCCTGCTTCTCCCTCTGCCTGTGTCTCTGCCTCTCTTTCTCTCTGTGTCTCATGAATAAATGGATAAAATCTTTAAAACAAACAAACTAACTAGCTAACTAACTAACTAACCTGGCCAGAAAACTAAACTGGAATTAGAAATCTTACAACTGAAATCACAACCATTATACGCCTACTGGGTTTCAGAAGTAGCTCTTTGAAAAGAAAACTGGACTAACAGTATTGGTTAAATATACTGGATGTTTCTTTAAAATATGCCAGAATTTAGTCCTAATATAAGTGCTGTCCATGTACATATATTGGCACAAAAGAATCTTGTTTTACTTTGTGTCTTAATTTTTTTCCTAGATACAGTTTATTAATCAGGTCCTCTCTCCTGCATTTTTCTTACATCAGAGTTGGTTATTCTCCCTTTACCATATCCCCTCAGATCTATTCATCCTTCTTGTCTTTCACTGTAGGTTGGGACTTTATCATTTGGTTCATCTTTGTCCCTTCCATTTCAGTTCTGCTTATGGGAGGCACCAGCAGATCTGGGGGAGAAGGAAGTAAAGCCTTGAGTGTGCTTTAACTTATTCCATGCTTCAGAACCTTGTGGTTCTGGTGTGGTTGGATTCATATGTACTATATGTTTCTGACTACTTCTCTACTGGGTGTCCTCTATTCCTCTACCCAAGAGTAGTAAAACCTTTCAACTCCTGATAGTTCCTGTTTGCTTTAGCATCCCTTATTAGTTGCCTTAACCCTACCTACCTACCTTTGTGAATGGTGCTTTTGTCAAATTTTCTCCGGAATTCCCACTAAGTGTGCCATCTCTTTCTTGCTGGGTCCTTAACCAGTATGACTTGGTATGAAAATTACAATCTACCACACAGGTATGAGAAACTTCTCCCAGTCAGCATGCTCCTAAAAAAGCTTCACTGTGGGTCAGTGAGGTATGCCTAGGATCTCCTCTAACTTTAGAGCAGCAATGAGCCTCAAATTCTAGTGTCTAAGAACTACCAAGGAAGCTTATTAAAAATGCAGATTCAAGAGAAGACCAAGAAACTCACATATTAGAGGACATAAGAGATGTATGAATATTCTGGATTGGACCCCATATTTTTATTCCTACTCTTCTTCCTTTCTTCCTGATGTTCCAAAATTCCTTCTATTATCATTCTCTAACTTTTTCAAAAACTTTTAGAAAACACAATGGTTCAAAATTTTGGGGATGCAACAAAAGAAGTTCTAAGATGGAAGTTTATACCGCCTACCTCAAGAAGCAAGAAAAAAATCTCAAGCAATCTTACTTTATACCTACAATAGCTACAAAAAGAAATAAAAACCAAACCCAGAAAAGAAAGGAAATAATAAAGATCAGAGTAGAAATAAATGATACAGAAAACAAAAAATAGAACAGTTCAATGAAACCAGGAGCTGGTTCTTTGAAACAATCAACAGAATTGATAAACTTCTAGCCAGACTCATAAAAAAAAAAAAAAAAAAACACCCAAATACACAAAATTACTAATGAAAGAGGGGAAATAGTAACCAACACTACAGAAATACAAACAATTCTAACAGATCCTATATGCCAATAAAGTGGACAACTTGGAAGAAATGGATAAATTCCTGGAAACCTACAACCTACCAAAACCAAAGCAGGAAGAAATAGAAAGTTTGAACAGATAAATTACCAGCAATGAAGTTGAATTGGTAATTCAAAAAACTTTCAAAAAACAAAAGTCCAGAACCAGACAACCTCACAGGCAAATTCTACTAAACATTTACAAAAGAGTTAATATCCATTCTTCTCAAACTCTCCCAAAAATTACAAGAGGAAGGAAAACTTACAAATTCACTCTATGAAGCTTAGTATCACCCTGATACCAAAACCAGTTAAAGACACCACAAAAAAAGAGAACTATAGGCCAACATCACTCATTTATATTAGCAAACTAATAATACATTTAAAAAGTCATACACCACAATCGAATGGGATTTATTCCCAGGATACAAAGGTGGTTCAATATCCACAAAACAATCAATATGATACATTACATCAATAGGAGAAAGGGTAAGAACCATATGATCATTTCAATAGATGCAGAAAAAACATTTGACAAAGTATAGCATCCATTCAAGATAAAACCATCAACAAAGTACATTGAGATGATACATATACCTCAACATAATAAAGACCTTATGTGAAAATCCCACAGAGGGGACACCTGGGTGGCTCAGTTGTTGGGCACCTGCCTTTGCTCAGGTCGTGATCCCAGGATCCGGGATAGAGTCCCGCATCAGGCTCCTTGTAAGGAGCCTGCTTCTCCCTCTGCCTATGTCTCTGCCTTTCTCTCAGTCTATGTCTCTCATGAATAAATAAATCAATCTTTAAAAAAAAAAGAAAAACCCACAGAGAAAATCATACTCAATGGTGAAAAACTCAATTTTTCTCCTAAGGTCGGAGCAAGACAAGGATGTCCACTCTCACCACTTTTAGTCAACATGATACTGGAAATCTTAGCCACAGCAATCAAACAACATAAAGAAATAAAAGGTATCCAAACTGGTAAGAAATAAGTAAAACTCTCACTATGCAGATGACATGATACTTATATAGAAATCCTAAAGAGTTCACCAAAAAACTATTAGAACTGACAAATCAATTCAGTAAAGTCAGAGGATACAAAGTCAAGGTACAGAAACCCAATTCATTCCTATACACTAATAATCTAGCAGCAGAAAGAGAAATTAAGAAAACAATTCAATTTACAAATGCACCAAAAACAAAATATCTAGGTATAAACTCAGCCAAAGAGGTGAAAGACCTAAACTTCAAAAACTATAAAACAATGATGAAAAGAATTCAAGATCACACAAAGAAATGGAAAGACATTCCATGCTTATGGGTGGGAAGAACAAATATTAAAATGTCTCTATTACCCAAAGTGATCTACAAATTTAATATAATCCCTATCAAAATAGCAACAGCATTTGTCATAGAACTAGAACAAACAGTCCCAAAATTTGTATGGAACCACGAAAAACCTTGAATAGCCAAAGCAATCTTGGAAAAGAAAAAGCTGGGTATCACAATTTCAGATTTCAAATTATATTACAAAGTGGTAACAATTAAAACAGTATGCTACTGGAACAAAAATAACCATGGAGATCAATGGAAAATAACAGAAAACCCGGAAATAAACCCACAATTATATGGATCAAACTTATTATTGACAAAGGAGGAAAGAATGAAATGGAGATGGAGATGGAAAGATGGAGATGACTACTGGATGGAGTTAAGAATTTAGGCTCTCATTAGGCTTCTGCTAATACTATCTAGCTGGGAGAAGGAGATGGTGTCTCAGTACTGCTCATTGACACTGTGGCCTTCATTGACACTGCAGAGGCAAGCCTTATTCCTGGGCTGCAATGAAGTCTACTTTTCATTAGGCCATCTATGACACCATCCCAGTAGGGAGGTTGACAGGTACCACACTGCCACTGGTGGCAGGGGGTTGGGGGTATAAGTCCAGTTTCCCCATTCAGCTTTTTCTGATACCACCCCAATAGGAGATAGAGGAGGAGGAAACGGTGCTTCCTTACAACCAGGAGAAGGTGGAAGTCTAGGTGCCCTACTTGGCTTGGCTGGTGAGGGTGGGAAAATAGTTTTTTTTTTTTTTTTTTTCCCTATGGTGTTTGGCTGAAGTAGGGCATTATTGTCTAAAAACTGTCTTCATGGCTATCCCTTTGCTGGTCATTTGGATAAATAAAGCAGACTTTGGTTTTTGTGGTTTCTGTTTTGGTTTGATTTTTTTTTTTTTTTTTTTTGATCTGTGCCCATCAGGATTTTCTGGCTTCTTTAGAACTCAGTTCAGAATATAAGAGCTAAAAATAAAACTCAAGGAACTCATCACTGTATTTTCCCTCAAGTCCCATGGTCCCTAACTGGCTTATCTTCTCTCCACCTTTCAGTCTTCTTCTACCTTTCAGATTCTTGTTTCTTTTATATATAAAGTCCAGAGCTTTTAGTCATACTTAGTCGCAAAATATGGAGAAATATTTCCACTCCATCTTGTTCTAGGTCAAAATTCTTAACCTTTATTACTGCTCCATGCTCATTAACAAAAACCAAATATTGATAGGATATGTGTCCAACATGAATCTACAAGTTCAATTTATAAAATAATCACAGCAAAAAATAGAGATAAATAAATAAATAAATAAACAAACAAACAAATAAAGATATAGAGATAGGAGCTGAGATTAGGAGAAAGGTATTAGCATTAATAACAGACATCAACTTGAAGGATATACAATCTCACACCTAAAAGCACCAGGAATTCCTATACTTGTCTACTAATCATAGTAGATGGGTAAAGAAAAAAGTTTCTCATCTAGAAAGGTGTTTTATAGTAAGACTACCTAGTGAATTTGAAGGAGTAAGATAGAGAGTGGTATTTTGATCTGGGGTAAGGGAAAGCAATATTCACTTAGAAATTTATTTCCAGAGAAAAATCAAAATGAGCTCAATGCATATGACTGAGTCAGAATTTACCTAACACTTTTTCATAATTTATAACGATTTGGAAAGACTGTAGTTAGGTAAGTGAAAGAAATTAGAAATTTCTAATTTCTATTGCAGCATTTGATTAACAAGATGACATTTTAAATGGATTCTGATAAAGGAAGTGTGTCCTTAATAGAATTCAATACCTAGGGATGCCTGGGTGGCTCAGCGATTGAGCGTCTGCCTTTGGCTCAGGGTCTCATCCCAGGATCTGGGATAGAGTCCCACATTGGGCTCATTGCAGGGAGCCTGCTTCTCCCTCTGCCTGTGTCTCTGCCTCTCTCTCTCTGTGTGTGTGTGTGTGTCTCTCATGAATAAATAAAATCTTTTAAAAAAATTCACTACCTAAAAAGTATACTAAGATCCATTGAAGTTAATGTCTACTATTTTTTTTAATAAAGTGTATTAGAAAAGCAATGTTGAAGAATTGTACCCACACCCTGGGAAGTATATTTATTTATATATACTGCAGCAAGATATAATTTACACAGATTTTACTACCGTCATGGAAACTCCAACAAAGGTAAATAAATTTCCTTGTTAGTAAATACATCTTTCATACTAGTAGACTGGAATCAATTATATAATATACACAATGACTTTTTCCTGGCTGTCTTTATCATTTTTTGTCTTCTTGAAAGAATATTTGAAACAGATGATGCAAATTTTATCTAAGGACCTGAAAATAGGCTAGTTTCTGCCCAAAGGGCAAGTGAAAATCAGGGAAATACTGACCTCCAGTGGCCACCTAAAATAGACCTTGGCAATATTCTAAGAATCTAAACCTAGTACCAAAGATGTATTTACTATGTTGATATATTTCTTATTAAAGAAAACAGCAATTGATCCTTTTTGTTTTCAAATTTTATGCATAAAGAAAACCTTTCTTGTTGAATATATATGGTCATTCCCATTCACAATTGACAGGTACAATAATTTGTGCTATATCTGTTTGTACTCTGTAAGTGAATGGCATCCACCATGAAATATGTAGACACAAGGGTAAATAATTTACCAGCTAAAAGAATTATGGGCTAAACTTTATGCTTACTTTTTTATTTTTTAAAAAATATTTTATTTATTTATTCATGAGAGACACAGAGAGAGAGAGACATAGAGAGGGAGAAGCAGGCTCCATGCAGGAAGCCCCATGTGGGACTCGATCCCGAGACTCCAGGATCATGCCCTGAGTCAAAGGCAGACCTGAACCACTGAGCCACCCAGGTGTTCATAAACTTTGTATTTATAAGATATTCAACCTGATGGTTTGCAGAATCAAAATATATTTTAAAAACATGATATTGCTAACTAAGTATTTCTTTCCTTTTCTTTTTTTAATAAGTATTTCTTTTGATGAAATCAGGTACCTAAATTCACTTCTCTCTCTCTGATTCCCTTTGCATTTTCCACAGCTTGGAGCTGATTTAAATCAAAACCATGACCTTGATTTAAGAAAACTAGAAAAGTAAGAAACAAATAACAAAGCTTCCCAATTTTTTTCATATATAATCCTTATGATTTAAAGTTTAAAGTGAGACCAAAGCTGTTAAAATGACAAATTATAGAGATTACTATGTAAAAGTTTTAGAACCTATATAACACTTGGCATTTTAAAAGCCTTAGTCTTATTTTAAAACATACATCTCTCTATTCATTGTTCTGAAATTTTTATCTGCAAATATAAAAGGATTATTAAGAATTAAAACTACATATAGCATGAATCTCTTTTGAATTTTTGGAAACTACTTCCCAGTGTAAACACAGGCTATCTTAGAAATACTAATTGAACACTAGAATTCAAAAGTAAACAAAGCAGAGTGTCCTCATGAATAATTAATCCAAGATAATGGGAAGAGAGCTCCACTTAGAAGCCTGAAAAATCCTACTTGATTGACTATATTTCATGAAAGTTACCTCCCTACCCTCATTTGCAACATTTTAAAGCAATCCACAAGAACAGACTATTTCTTTGAGTTATTGGATAGTAGAGGAGTTTTTCATGGATGGTCATCAGTCTAAGCCCTGGAGGTTTAAGACCTTCCACTCAAATAGACAGGAATTGGCGGTACAAATGATTATAGAAAGGAATGTAAGGAAAGTGAGAAAAAAAATCCCACAATCTGATTTCTTCTACTCAATTATTCTGGGAAAAAAAGATTATAATTATTTTGAAAAGGAAACAAAAATTGCTATTTCACAGAACTAGACTCAAGGAAAACCTGAGCATAGAGCTTGGAATGGCATTTTGTAAAGCACATCACTATATATTTTTTTATTCTTACCGAATATAGTCAAAATATTCTTTGTGTTGGTTACGATAAAAAACAGAAAATTTAAGCATCCGTCCTGAAATCACTTCGGCTTTCTCCAACAGCTGTGTTAGATGAACTTTTGAATAGTCTGAAAATAATAACAAAAAAATTCTCTTACTAAAAAATATATTACCAAAGGTATCAACTACATGTTTAATAAATTGGAAATTATTAAAATTCACCTTAGGAAACTTATCTTAGTGAATAGGAAACTGTACTGAAAAAAACATTGTCTTTTATACATTTTTATTTCTACGAAAAGGTATTTGTTATGGTTTATGGTTTCGTTTTTTGTTTTAGGATACCCATGCATTTGTTTCACTCTTTGAAATGAAAGATCCTGCAACAAAAATGTTAAGTAAGGAATGAAGACCCTGCATAACCTAAGTAATGTCAATTGGTACCATACTGGCATTTCTTGAATCAACAGATAAGTCAAATAAAAGAAGCTTCTAACCTGCAATCGGTAGCAAATAGAATTCAAAAGGATAGCAATAATAATGTTCATTTACTTTACTCTTTAAATCTACAAGGTTGGTGAGGTAGATTAAATATGACCATTTTATTGATGCAGAAATTGAGGCTTTCACAGTTTGATTCACCAAAAGTTCATATAGCTAGGTCTCTGGTTTTTAATTGATGGTTTTCAGTTATGCAAGACCCTTGTAAATCTAAAGCTTCTCTCCAAGTATTTGATTCTTTCACCAACTTTTTGTTTTGAAAATTGAGGACTGCTGTCAAACTCCTCTACCAAAATCTAAGCAAAAATTATTGTCTATAAAGATTATAAGACCTTCCAAATAAAAGCAACCTAGTTGAATTGCTTATGGCAGCACATTTTGTTTACTAACTGCTTCACTGGCTCACATTTATTTAGATTAGAACATATAATGCAGAAGGCACCATGCAAAATTGGATGATCAGGTTAAAAGATCAAAAAGAATATTCTTCCTCTCAACTCACAATCTAAATTTACATATAAATATATGTAGATAAATATATAGATAACTGTGACTTGTGGGGCAAGCACAGGGTTTTATCTGTGACATAGACTAGGTTAGTTGGTGGCATCCTATTTTATGTCAACATTTTGCACAGTACATAGCACAGAGTATATGCTCAATAAATGTTGAGTGAATTAGCTATCCAGAATAAAAGACAATTTATACAAAAAGTTTCCTCAAAATTTACAGTAAAGGTTATTGATAAAGCATAGGTAAACATCTCTGAATTATTTTGATAAACTGAAACAATAAGGTTCAAAAAGCTGGAGTTCTCTTTATATTTTACTCATGGAAATTAAAAATGCAAAATAATGTATAGAAAACTATTGTGGCACATTTAAAAGCTAGCATTTTATGATTCACTCCATAGCATTCTTAGGAGAATTATGAGATGTAGTGAAGTGAAAATGCAACAGGGTGATCACTCAAAGTGAAAGAAGACATAAGGTTTTCCTTCATACACATAGAGATAAAACATGTACTAGATTATAGAACAGAGTGAATATGTATGCATCTATAGACAGACAAATATTTTTGAACTGGAAATGCCAAAGGTCTTTCTTAGCCAAAGAAGAAATAATATTGCACACCTTTCCCTATGTCAAGTGGGATTTTTAGCAGGTAAATTATAGCTCTTTTAATTGGACAAATACTATGACTCTGTTTAGTGCAGTCCTATGGAAAATAGCATATATTAAAACAATATCAAAAAAGACTGTGTCTCTTGCTTATGTGTCTGTCTTAGATTAAGCCTCCCTAGTCAGGTGCAATGAAAGTAAATGCAGCAGAAAAAGTAAACACGAGGTAGACTCCAAAAAAGAATTTTATTTCAGGAAAAAACTGAGGGGATAGATTAACTCCAATAATATATCAAATATAGTTAAAAGTTAGTTCACTCACTATTAATGTTACTATTAATACAATATGAAAATTAGCTGTTTCATTACTGAACTATGATTAATACCATATTTCATCTATTCTAAAATATATTTTTTCACATTTAGTTTCTTTGATATGAGTTCAACAATAACTGTAATATGAAAAAACACTGTTTCATAGTTTAATTGACAGTACAAAACGGTGGATCTCATAATCAGTGTCTTAGATAGGAAGAAATACAGTACGAAAGACTATTTTCCTTGCTCTTGAAGACTGAAATCCTTAACAATCAAGATGTTATAATCCTTAGCAACTTCCTCAAAATCACAAGGGTTGAAGATAAAATCAAAATAACATAGAATTAAAATTTCATCCATTTAACATATCCATAGGAAAAGCTTTACACTGAGTTTGAGATTAAGAAACAACACAAGACAATGAAGTAAAGCAATTGCTAAGTATGTACTGAGTCTAAAATAATGCATGTGTATGCTGTAGGGAGAAAAAGAGTCATCTATCTGAAGAATGCCTCAGCTGGGGGAAGTTGAAGCAACCTACAATAGTTGAGGCACATTTTTTAAAGACTTTTTTGTCAAGTTCCTTTATGTTACAAAAACACTTAGCCTTTCTCTACAGTTTTTTAGAGGAAACAATCACCTACACCAAGAGGAATTACAGCCCTGTTCTAGGAGACAAGGAAAGGATGGCAGATGTATTTAGGTAATACATCTGATAAAGTGATATCTTTGTATCACTTCAACACCTATTTAAGTGCTCACTAAATATTTGTTTCTTAAATGAATGAATAAACAGATAAATGAATGAGATGACTGGTAAAATTTCCAATCTAATGGTATATTAAAGTATAGTTCAAAATCAAAGGGGGTAGGCTCTCCTAATCAGATAGCTCAATGCAAAATGGCTATGAGGTACTTTCTAAGGAAGCAAAGACAAACACACACACACACACACACACACACACACACACACACACACCACTAGTTTAGATATAGATTTTCAGCACTCAAGTGAAAAATCCAGAACACTTCTGCTAGGTACAGTCATTAAGATCTGCATCCATTCCCTAAGTTAGAGAAAGAGGTTCCTGACTTGTTTCAGTATCTGTGAAAAAAAATTTTTAAATATTTTGTTTATTTATTTATTTATTTTGTTTATTTATTTAGAGCACACCTGCACACAAGCAGGGGGAGCAGAAGGCAGGGGAGAGGGAGAAGCAGGCTTCTTGCTGAGCAGGGAGCCACTCCATGATGGCTCAGGCTTCTTGCTGAGCAGGTCAAGCCACTCCATGATGCCCACGGCTTGACCCCAGAATCATGGGATTATAACCTGTGCCTAAGACAGATGCTTAACCGACTAAGCCACCCAGGCACCATCAATATCTGTGAAAATTAAAAAAAAAAAAGAAAGAAAAAAAGAAAGAAAACGCTCTCTCTCAAAATGAAGCTCAAAACATGCTTCAATATATATTCAAACTGAACCAATTTCATTTGCAAAGCTTTTACTTTGAAAAATCAAATTATGTATCAAAGAACTGATTTAAAGTCCTTACTCAGCTTTTGTTGAGAATCTAAGCTCACTCCAACCAATATAGCATAGTTTGTTCTATTATACAATGCTATTGTCAATGCAAAAATAACCCAATGCATTTCATATCACCTTATAATTAAATTTTTCTTTTTGTAATTAGCTTTTAAGGAAATAATATTAAGGGTTTTTGTTTTTGTTTTTGTTTTGTATTTCTACCTAGTTCTCTTACCTGCTGTGCAGAATTCTATAATTTCACTCCATTCAGACACAACATAATCACCATCAACCTGTTTTGAAGCAGTCTGCACTGCTACTGTATACTCAGTTCTTGGGCTCAAAAACCAGTGTCCACGGACCGTCATGGGCAAGGGAACAGCTTTTGCTACCAATTTTGTTGGAACATCCTAAGACAGAAAAACAGGAAAGAAGGAAGGGTGGAAGGGAGGTAGGGAGGGAGGAAATAATTTAGCAGTATAACTTGAATCAATTATAAACAATATATAGCAAGTTGTTAAATTCCTGGCTGATGATAGAATTATCCTTTTTAAAGATATCAACAATTATTATCTTCAAATCTTTTATTCTCCAGATGCAAAAAATAATCAAAAGACATGCCCAAGGTCATACAGCTAGTTTATGACACAAATGTATTTAGATTCCTGTTTTCTTGATTCTTGTTTTCTGAACACTCCTTATATATTATGCTCCTTAAAATGCAATATTCTAATATTAAATGATAAAACAAAATCAAACCTCCCCAAACCCAGAAACATGACAAATAAAATTCAGTGATTTTGTTTTTTTTTATAAATTTATTTTTTATTGGTGTTCAATTGTGATTTTGTATTTTAAAATATATTTGCTTAATTTATACTACTCAATAATTTTCCCAGAGTAGCCCATTACTAAATATTTTACATGTGAAGGGAGAACATTTTTAAAATAACGATTTTAAGATAAATGAATCAGTTTTATATACAAAAGAGGTAATATCCACTTCAGTTATATTCAAGTATGGAGCTTATGTCACAGGAATGTTTGTGTATTTCTAAATAATGATTAATAAGGTTATTAAACTTGCTAGTTGAATATTCACTATGTTTCCAAAGACACAGCTTTCTAAATGTAGAATGAAGAAAAGAGGGTCAAATCTTGACCTAATCATCATTTAACATTATTTCAAAGCTAATTTCAAGGAAATATTTTAAAACTACTTCAAGAAGACAAATGTCAACAAAGAGAATATCCATAACCAGAAAATGGGAACATGGTTAGAATGACTTATCAATTTTGTTCTCTCACACTTATCTATACATATAATCCTCACTTATCATTAGTGTGTATAACTGGGCATTTGGTAAAAGATGTAATTCCCAGAAAAGATAAGGCAGCTCTTCTAAAAGATTTGCCAAGCTAAATTTAGTATCAAAATTTAAAAAAGACCAGTTTTCATAGTGAAAATACTGAAACATAAGAATACTTAATAACTATTACATCTCTATACTACCTCTAATGTGTATGTAGAGAGATATATATCAGCAAAGCTATGTAATAAGTAGACTGTTATAAGAAGTAAAAACAAAGAGGTGTAGTATGTCATATTAAGACATATTAAGGTTAATTTTCATTCTCAAACCACAAAATAAAATCGACTACATAAAGCAACTTTCAGTCCTAAAGTATTTTACAAATACTCTAAAGTTTATAAGTTATATCACATTCCTCTCTCAAAAGTTATTATATGGAAAAATGTATGCTTTAATGAAAACTATGCATTGCCTATAGCACACTCTTATTGCTATTTTCTTCTGATTCTGTGGAAGCTGTTTTATAACACTGTGATTTGTAGATAACTGATAACTGTTATTTAAATATATGCAAATGAATTTTGTTCATCCATTTCTTCTGGCCCTTGTTCCTTTCTGACCCCAAATCAGTTTTGCCTCTAGTTATACATTTATTTCAATATCCTGATCTATGACTGTGTCTATTCTTTGGATTATACTTTGAACTGGTTGTAACACTTCATTAGTTACCTCATTAATTAGTTAAATCTTTAACACATGTTCACTTTTATGTCTATATGAGAGTCATAATTTTATCTTTTTTGGAAAAAATGTATTTTAATATTATACTTGGCATTTCATTTCTTACAAAATTTCTTAAAGGGATTGAGCTTTAAAATGACATGTAATTTTTATTCTTCCCAATGTCAAATGCATCATATAAGTAATTAATAGAATATTATTTTTTCTTTTCAAACACCCTCATACTCAGATTTTAAGAGGCAAATGAATGTAAGTATGTGTTAAGATTTTACCTTGTGTTTAAATTTATTAGAGTTCTTGTTCTCTTTCTTATTGAGGTCAATGAAATAGTGTGTAATACGGTCCTTTGACTTTGAATCCATTTCCCATGAAATCTTGAATGAGTCACATGTGATGTTGCTTATTTTGATGTTATGTGGTACGGGAAGTTCTTCCATCTCTGCTATGCCACTGTCTTGTGATTTGTTCCCTGCAAGAAAACAATGCACAGGTAGTTTCCAAATAATGTATTTTTCCAGCTTGTGAGGCTATCAGTTATATATATATATTTCTGAACTTAACTACCTAATTACTAAAACTGAGTTTCATTTTTGTTCATGAAATAGTTTGAATGTTAATGATAACAAATACCATTTGCAAAGTCATTTTACCATTAAAATCAGAACTGAATTAATCTTTACCACCTCTACTTTTTCAAATTTTCCAGTTTCTGCTTTCATAGAAATAAACAAAAACAATGAAAATACATCTTTCTAATCTATGAAAGATTGGTTTTACACAGTAGGTTCCACCTGGAAAGTCCTAGAGATGATTTTTCCTACATGACCAATCAATTCTGCTCTAATATCAGGGGTTTTAAATTAGATGAGGTCACAAGTGTTGCTAATGAAAGAATCCAGTCAAATAAAAAAAAAAAAAAGGTTATCCCTCTGCCTGTGTATCTCTCTCTCTCTCTCTCTGGCATGAATAAATAAATAAAATCTTTAAAAAAATAAAATAAAAATAAAATAAATAAAAAATGAACACATTTCTTTAAAAAAAATCTATGAAGTACCAGTGGGAGTTTAAAAATTGCTCTTCCTTTTTCCTTTTCTTTTGGAAATCTATATATAGAAACAGCATGTAATAATTATACAATATATACAAATAATACTGAAGAACATTCTCTTAAAAGTTATGATGTCAAGGATTATTCTAGAAATCTTTTTACCAGTTATGTCTTGAGCAATCTGAGTATTAAAATAACAGATAAGGCTAAAAAGGAAAAAAAAAAAACGCAATTGCCATGTTGATTGGTATCATTAAATCTTGAAGAACTGATCTGAAACCTGGTTACTTTAGAGACTGCATCCTGCATTTCCAGTTAGAAAAAATGAGAAACTAAAAGAGAAACTTTGGCTAACAGTATAGAGTAGAATATGCTGGGTAACAGGTCAAAAATAGAAAAAATACAGACTTGCCAAGTTTATTTCATAGATAGAAAAGATATACTGGATCAAATTTTATTCTACTCCTCCTTCCTATGCTCTCTTCCCCAAGCCAACATAAAATTGAATGCCCCAGAGGAGAAAAAATACATGTAATTGTTATTTTTGTGATAAAAGTGGTAGATCATAAATCAGCTACATAACTAGTTCCTTAACAGAATTAAATAGCAAATTGCAATCAACAAAAATTAAAAACAACAATGAATATTATCTTGTGGCAATACTTTCCAATTCCCCCCACATTCCCATCTCAATTGTTGATACAAAACTATTGACAATTCTTATTTAAATCTTTGACCCATATTGTCTCATCTCAAGCTGTGTTGTGGCCAGAGGAACCTGATGACAGTTGAAAACTATTTTCAAAATAACTTAAGTTCTTTATTGTCATTTCTTGAGCAATACTTTTAAAAATCCTTCTTTGTATCTTCCCCTTACACTGGAGTTTCTCCAAATTCCCTCTTCATAAAACTCCCACAAAAATTATTCTCTCATCCTTTTCTTTCCTTCCATCTGGCCTAATAGAATCCTCAAATTGCCTGTGACCTGAATAAAGGCCTTTTAGAAGTCAAAGGAACGGAAGAAACTAAGTGAAATCCTTTTAATGAAATCCTTTAATGAAAAGGGAAAGGCAATAAATACTCTAACATTAGAAATTTTTGTTCTATTTAGAAAAGTTCAAAGTTTTTACCTATTATTCTGATTGCAGTTATCTTTAAAATATATGTAACACTACAGAAAAGCATTCTGGACACTAATGGTAAAAGTTTCTGTAGAACTCATCTGTATTATGATTCTCCATATAAATTTCATACCTGAGTGAAAAAAATTGTTATTTAAGATCATATAGAGAAAAAAAAAAAGCAATTTTGTGCTTGATCCAAGTTAATGAAAATGCAATTTCAAAAATTTAATACTAAAGTATTTGCTATTTAAATTTACACTTGTATTACCTGATTCAAACTTAAAGTTACAAATAACTGATTATTTCCTAGAATATAATATATTTTTAAAAGATTTTATTTATTCATGAGAGACACCAAGAGAGAGGCAGAGACAAGGCAGAGGGAGAAGCAGGCTCCATGCAGGGAGCCCAGCGTGGGACTCAATCCCAGGTCTCCAGGATCACACCCTGGGCTGAAGACAGCGCTAAACTGCTGAGCCACCTGGGCTGCCCTAATATTTTGTTTTATACATGTTCTCTAAAAGTTAAAATTTGAGAAAAAAATTTATATTTATTAAAATGTGGAAAGTTTTGCTTAAATCCTATTTTCCCATTCAGAATATAAAGCTCAAACCTATGAAGGACTTGTTATATTAAGAATCTTTTTATTTTCAAGCTACTTTTACTCCCAGTTCTTAACAAAGCCACTAGATTAATCTTTATGCAGCTTTCTTACTTGGGAAGAACAAGTGAAAAATTTAATTTAAACCAATCCTATCAGTTTACATGTAAGTTCCTTCATCCTCACACTCTGTGAATCAATTTTTAACTGAGATCTTTGAGATGAGTGACAGAAGACAGTGTTTAGTCTGTAAAATCAGTGAAACAACAGTGATTCACATGACACTAATATTCAATAACCAGGCAATAATATCTTAGAACTGTATAATCAAGTGTATTTCTAAAATGCAGCTTCCATTTCTTAGTAAGACTTCATCTTAAGGGTAATTCTGGCTACATTTTTCTACTTAATATGACAAGTAATTCTAATATCTGTGATTATATTGCTGATTGGTAATACCGAATGGAAAACAAATTAATAACACTTTTATCTGGCCAAAATATGAAAACTGCTTTCCGAACAAATATTTCAAAAGCACACTTGCAACAAATTCAATCACTTTTAAGAATTTTTTTCCTCTGTGATAAATCTAATCATTGTTGGAAAGCATATTTTTTTACCTGTATTTTTAATTTTATTAAACTCCCTGAAAACTACCTATTACCATCTGTATATTAACTCTAGAAAACTTCCTAAGATCACTAAAAATCAGAATCTGGTATCACTCTTCTTAAAATATTTTAAAATAAAATCTCTACCTTCGATGATTTGTTGCTATACTTTTAGCAAGCTGTTGAATTTAAGTGACTTCTCTTATTGACCCTAACACATCAATTACGTTTGTAAAGCTGGTCAAAGATCTTTATCACACTGCCATGTAGCTATGTGTTCCTTCATATTTATTTTTGTTAGTTATTACAACTCTTACTAAGTTGAAATTATTTATATATCAAAAGTACACAACAGAAAAAGTACAAAGATATATAAACTAGCTCCTACCTCAAGGATATAAAATTGGGAAGATGTGGAAAATATAATAAAATTATGTTATATATTAACATAAGTGAAAAGCCATATTAAGGGAATCAAATTATGCTTCAGAAAACATGTGATACTCTTTGTTGTAGGAAAAGTAAATTTTAAAAAATTGAGATATCATTGATATATAACATTGTGTGAGTTTAAAGTTTACAACTCTGTTGATTTGATATGTAATTATATATATATTTATATATTGCAATATGATTACTACTGTAGAATTCGCTAATAGCTCCATCACGTCCCAAATTTAACATTTCCTTTTTGTGGTGAGTACAGTAAGATCGGTTTCTTAGCAATTCTGAAGTATATAATATAGTATTGTTAACTTTATCCACAATGCTATGGGAGAAGCAGAATCTCAACAAGTGAAAACAGTAGTGAAAAGTTGAGGACATGGCATTCTAAATGAAGGCAAAAGAACAAGCATTAAGAAACAGTGCATCTTCATTTTAGTTAATTCAGCACAGGGTATAGGAAAAAATACCCAGTAAGAATGCTAAAGGGAGACTAGAAATGTATCATGAAAGTTGAGGAATTATATAAGAGAAAAAAAAACCTTATGGTTGATTTAGACGGATTTCAATATGTGCAATACTGAAGATAAAATTTTATTAAAATGAATTGTTAGGTTCCTATAGTTAGTTCAAACATGTCCTTCAAACACACTATGAAAGCAATTTTTAAATATCCATGAGGGTATAAACACACATTTTTAAGAAGATGGCTGAGAAATACACACATGCTCTGTATTTAAAGGACCTTAAGAAGATCTAGATTCATCTAAAACATTTTAAGTGTACAAAAAAATAATAGCCTACTTCATCTACCTTCAGTATCACACACTTCAATCTATGAATAAAAACCAGTGTTATTATGACATTATGAATTTTTTAATTTTTCTATATAGTTCCATATATTACTATATGTCAATATATCCTGTAAATTATCCAATCTATAAGAAATAGAGATCCTTCAAATTTGCTACTTTTTTTCGTTTTTTCCCCCCCTTCTCCCTCAAGAATTGGTAAAAGTGTTCTAAACAAACATTACTAATTACAATTCTTATTCCTTCATTTGAGGACATTTCAGAATAGAAATCATGCAACATAATCTTTTGGTCTCATTTATAAAATATGCATATGTATTCATCTTTGTGAATATACAATACACACATAATGATATATTTTTTCTTTTAATAACTTTATACAAAAATTTAAGTTATTTAGCTCTCTAAGTCCTTAGCTAAACTCCTTAGAACCTGAGATGTTTTCTTTTTATTTATCTTTTTGAAAGATATAGCACAGAAAAAACTTACTTGGTTATCAAGATTACCTACCTTATGAAGTGTATGAATAAAAATTAAAAGTATCACCTGCTTAATAACCTAGATGTACTCTGGCAACAATTGCAATAGAGCATGTTTCTTTTTATTGAGGACCTCTATATTTTTAGCATATTTATTATACCATTGTTCCTTTGCTCCACCAGTTTTGCTGGAAAATGAGTGATTTTTCTTCCCTATAGCACTACAATAGAAGTCAATATAAAATCATAGTTACAGTAGTTAAAGGAGCATAAATTACTCAGTGTGAAAAAAGTAAGAAAATGGTTCTTAAAGATAATAAAGGTAGTTAATTTTAATAATAAGCTTTGAGCTATCTAAGAAAGAAATTGCAGGTTACTTCCCTTACAAATAGAAACCATGGCGCATTTTTTTCATATATCTTTTTTCTTTTCTAAAATTTAGTAATAGAAAATCTGTCACTATAGTACATATAGGAGGATTTATTTTAAAATTAAAATTACATGTGTGTAATTATATTTAAATTAATATATATTTTAATAATTTTCATTACAAAGTCGAAAATATAGTCTGCTGAGGGAAAAGTACTTTCCTTTTCATAAAACTAACATTAAAATGCTACACTACTTTTATTATTATTTTTAAGTGCTGCAAAACTTTTAAAGTCATGAAAGAAAAACTAATTAAAACAATAGTAACCACAATAAAATGCAAAACTGTTCTATGCTTCATTTACAATAAGTTCTCAAAATAAAAAATACGCTCAATGGTAACACTGAATATTGCTGGAACTTTTAGAAAAAAAACACAAAATAAAAATCATTCATAATCTCTATTAACATTGTGCTTAATGTTTTGTAAACTGTTTTTCATTTATAGGCTGTGAACATTTTCACATGACTACACAAAATTCTAATCTTGGTGTATTTTATTCTACTAATCAGTCATCCTGCTACTGGACATGTAGATTGTTTCCAGTGTTTCCTGTATTAACACTTTAGTCAACTCTATTCTATGCATATTTTTGTATACATCTCTGATTATTTATCTTTGGAAAAATACCAAGAAATGCAAATGCTGTGTCACATTTGTTTTCACCAATTTGTATTTCCAACTACTCTAAGTGCCTTTTGTACCCTTATCAATTCCATTTATAGCTATTTAAAATATCCATGTGTTTTTGTGGGCAAAAATTGAAACTTTATCTTAAAAAAGCAAAAAAAAAAAAAAAAAAAGAACCTTGACCTAGACCTCACACCATACACAAAAATTAGCTAAAAAGTGGCTTTTAAAATGTAAAACACAGAAATCATAAAGAGCTTTGGCTTAAAAAAAATGTCAGTATAACAGGAGAGGCAACTTCTGATAACCACGTGGCAGCAGATGAATTCCCAGGTGCCATTACAAAAATCACTGAAGAGAAATGATATATGCCTGAGCAGGTATTTAATGCAAATGAAAAGTGCTTTATTCTGGAAAAAAAATGCCACAGAGAACATTATTAACAAGGGAGAGAAGTGATCATCAGGATTTATGGCAGAGAGAAACAGGTTAACAAATGCAGTTAGGGTTATGATCAGGACTGTCATTATCTATAAAGCTGCTAGTTCCCAAGTCTTAGAGGGAAAAGATAAATACCAGCTGCCAGTCTTCTGGTTACACAAGAAGAAGGCCTGGACATTGAGAACCCTTTGTCTGGATTGATTCTATAGATGCTTTGTCCCTGAAGTCATGAAGTACCTTGCCAGTAAGGGACTATTTTTTAAAGTTCTTTTGATATTCAACAATGCTGCTGGAGACTCCAAGCCCCAAGAATTCAACACCAAAGTCTACTTGCCCTCAAACACAGTGTCTCTAATCTAGCCTCTAGATGAGAGTTTCATAAGGACCTGTAAGGCTCCTTACACATACATACACTATATGGAAAAGATTGTCAACACTATGGAAGAGAAAATCCTGCAAGTCTAGAAGGATTACACAATTGAAAATACCATCATTGTTATAGGAAAAGTAATAAAGGCCATCAAGTTCAAAAAAATAAATTCCTGCTGTAGAAAACTATATCTGAATGTTGTATGTATGTATGTATGTATGTATGACTTTACAGGATTTATGACAACCATCAAGAAAATCATGAAAGAGATTGTGGATATGACAAAAAAGTTGGAGGCTAAAGGTTTTCAGATATGGTTCTTGGAGAAATTTAAGATGGCACCAGAGAAGGTAATAGAAGACAACCTGATAGAGATGAAAGCTTCTTAACCAGTATCAGACAGTAAGAAAGAAGATGTAGAAAAAGGAGTGCCAGACAAAAGTCAGTTGCATTTCTATACACTAACAATGAAGCAGAAGTAAGAGAAATCAAGGAATCAATCCCATTCAAAATTGCACCAAAAACCATAAGACACCTAGGAATAAATATAGCCAAAGAGGTAAATTATCTGTACTCTGAAAAGTATAGAACATTTATGAAAGAAATTGAAGAAGGCATAAAGAAATGGAAAAACATTCCATGCTCATGGATGGAAGAACAAAACCTGTACCCAGAGAAATCTACACATTCAATGCAATCCCTATCAAAAAACCATCAACTTTTTTCACAGAGCTGGAACAAAAAATCCTAACATTTGTATGGAACAAGAAAAGACCCTCAACAGCCCAAAGGTATGTTGAAAAGAAAAACAAAGCTGGTGGCATCACAATTTCAGACTTCAAGCTCTATTACGAATCTATAATCATCAAGATAGTATGCTACTGGCACAAAACAGACACATAAATCAATGGAATAGTAGAACCCAGAATGGACCCTCAATTCTATGGTCAACTAATCTTTGACAAAGTAGGAAAGAATATCCAATGGAAAAAGGACAACCACATGCAACCACATGCAAAAGAATGAAATTGGACCACTTCCTTACACGATATACAAAAATAAACTCAAAATGAATGAAAGACCTAAATGTGAGACAGGAGTCCATCAAAATCCTAGAGAACACATACAGAAACCTCTTTGACCTTGGCCTTCTTATCAGACATGTTGCCAGATGCTAGGAAAATAAAAGCAAAAATGAACCACTAGGACATCATCTGGATAAAAAGCTTTTGCACAGCAAAGGAAACAGCTGAGAAAAATAAAGGCAACCTACAGAATGGGAAAAGATACCTGCAAATGATTTATCAGATAAAGGGCTAGTATATAAAAACCTATGAAGAATTTATCAAACTCAACACTCAAAAAACCAAAAAAATCTAATCAAGAAATAAGCAGAAGACATGAACAAACATTTCTCCAAAGAAGACATACAATGGCCAACAGACACATGAAAAAAATGCTCACATCACTCACCATCAGGAAAATACAAATCAAAACCACAATGAGATACCGCTTCACACCAGTCAGAATGGCTAAAATTAACAACTCAGGAAAAAGCAGATGTTGGTGAGGATCCAGAGAAAGGGGAACCTTCTTACACTACTGGTACGAATGGTGCAGCCACTCTAGAAAACAGTATGGAGGTTCCTTAAAAAGTTAAAAATATAACTACCCTATGACCCAGCAATTGCACTACTAGTTATATATTCAAAGGATACAAACATAGTGATTCAAAGGGATACATGCATCCCAATGTTTATAGCAGCAATATTCACAATAGCCAAACTATAGAAAGAGTCCAGATGTCCATTGACAAATGAATGGATAAAGAACATGTGGGGTTGTATACACACACATATATATGAATATTACTCAGTCATCAAAATTGAAATCTTGCCATTTGCAGTGATGTGGATAGAACTAGAGGATATCGTGTTAAGCAAAGTAAGTCAATCAAAGAAAGAAAAATACTGTATGAGTTCACTCATATGTGGAATTTAAGAAACAAAACAGATGAACAAAGGGAAAGGAAGGAAAAATAAAATAAGATGAAAACATAGAGGGAGGCAAAGCATAACAGACTCTTAACTATAGAAAGCAAATTAAGGGTTGCTGGAGGGGAGATGGGTGGGGGAATAGGGTAACTGGGTGATGGGCATTAAGGAGAGCACTTGATTCAATGAGCACTGTGTGTTACATGTGACTGATGAATCACCAGATACTACCCCTTAAACTAATAATACAGATTATGTTAACTAAACTGAATTTAAATTTAAAAAATTCTTCAAAAAGTAGTGCCAGAAAACAGATAATCTGGCAGAAGGGCACTGATTATTCAAGACTTCTTTTGACTTGTTTTTTGACAATGGACCCTTCTATGATATAGGCACTGAAACTAAAGCAAATAGTAGAAGGATTAGTACCATATAGTAACATTTTCAGAAAAATGGAAATGCAAAAAGTCAGAAAAAAAGTATAATGTATTTCCAGGAAGTTACGCCAGGTGCTCCTGCCTCTCTTGCTTCCCCTCCTCCCTCCTACACTTCTGCCACTCCTAAGAGAGCAAAACCAACCCCTTCTCTCCCACAGCCTATTCAGCATGAAGACAAAGATGAAGACCTTTATGATGGTCTCCTGGTCTCCTTCCATTTAATGAATATTACATAATCATCCCACTAAACAGTTAAAAACTTATATGTTGTGTATAAGTATCCTTTGTGCAAAAATCTAATAACTGTACTGCAAAGAAGTATATGAGATATTCTATGTCATCATCTTTCTCATTGCCTAAGTATCATGTAGAATATTGTGTGTAAGACTTGTGCAGAAGTAGATAGCCTATCCTAACATGGGCATAAGGTGAATGATATTCAATATAAAATTAATAATGTGCTAGGTTTCCCACTACTTTATAACTTTTAAAGAATTACATTACCCTACAATATGCCCTTCTCTCTTATAATTGGAGAAACTGAGCTTATCATCACAGTAGGTTTTTTTTTAAATGTAACTATTTTCCCAATACTGCATTATGAAAATAACTGTAATAGCATATGCCATAAAAATTTTATAACAATTAATTCATCACTGTATAGACTCACTGCCATGTAGTAATTGTATCGATTATACTAGGTTACCATAAAGTAATCATATTACTGCTTCATTATCAATGCATAAACTGTTATAGCTGTAAATAAAGACAATTTTTTTTCACATTATCCCTCATTTTTCATTTCAGTGTTAGTAATAAGTATAATGTCCACAGTGTTTTTTATCATAGAAGACAGCATTGATGTAAGTATTGACATTTCATCTTGTAAACAGACAAAATAAATTTACATTATCAGTAAATACAGTACAATATTTTAAGTGTATTTTCTCTATGATTTCTTTTCTTTTCTTTTTTAGAAAGAGAGAGAGAGCATGATCTATCAGAGGTGGGGAAGGGCAGAGGGGAGAAGAGAAAAATCTCAAGCAGGCTCCACACCTGGCACAGAGCTCAATGTAGGGCTTGATCTCACAACACTGAGATCATGACCTGAGCTGAAATCAAGAGAAGAAGGCTTAACCAACTGAGCCACCCAGGCACCCCTACCTTATGATTTTCTAGTAACAATTTCTTTCTTCTAGCTTATTTTATTGTAAGAATCCATTATATACTACATACAAAATACGTGTTAACAGTTTATATTATTCATAAGGCTTCTGGTCAAGAGTAGACAATGAAGTTTGGGGGAGTTAAAAGTTACTATGTGGAGGGGCACCTGGGTAGCTCAGTCAGTTGAGCATCCAACTCTTAATTTTAGCTCAGGACATGATCTTAAGGTTCTGAGATTGAGTCCTGCCTCTTGCTCCATGCAGAGCAAGGAATAGGCTTGAAATTCTCTCTCTCTCCCTTTGCCCCCCCATATTCATGCAACCATGTGCTCACTCTCAACATCTCAAATAATCTTTAAAAAAAAGTTTCTATGTGGATTTTCCACTGCACAGGAGGTCCATGCCCCTAACCCCATTGTTCAAGAATCAATTGCATATATAATAGTTATATCTTTATTGAAGATTATAGCTTTTTAAAATTAAGAATGACTGTCCTAATAAGTGTAACATATACTTTGAAATAATTTGTATCCTGCTTTATTTCAATTTGTATGTGTGTAGAATATCTTCGTTCATCCCTACATTTTATTTTTTGCCATACACACACACATATATATATATATTTAAGATTTTATTTATTTATTCATGAGAGACACACACAGAGAGAGAGGCAGAGAGACAGGCAGAGGGAGAAGCAGGCTCCATGCAGGGAGCCCAACGTGGGACTCGATCCTGGGTTTCCAGGATTACACATGGGCTAAAGGCTGTGCTAAACTGCTGAGCCACCTGGGCTTCCCTACACATATATTTTTAAGATTTTATTTATTTATGAGAGACACACAAAGAGGCAGAGTCATAGAGGAAGAAGCAGGTTCCCCACCAGGAGCCTCATGCTGAACTCAATCCCAGGATCCTGGGATCACAACCTGAGCCAAAGGCAGATGCTCAATCACTAAGCCACCCAGATGCATATATATACTCTAAAGTAGGTTCCATGCCTAGCATGGGGCTTAAACTCATGGTCCCAAAATCAAGAGTCATAAGCTCTATTGACTGAGCCAGCCAGTCACTCCCTTATATTTTGCTTTAAATCTTTTTCAATTATTTTGCCTTAGGTGTATCTTCTGTATTTTCACTCAATTTGAGAAATTTTGCCTTTTATTTATTTTTAAAGATTTTACTTATTTAGTCATGAGAGACAAAGAAAGAGAGGCAGAGACATAGAGGGAGAAGCACTCCTCACAGGGAGCCCGATGGGGGTCACACCCTAGACCCTAGGAAGGCAGACACTCTACCACTGAGCCACCCAGGCATCCCAAATTTTGCCATTTATTATAAATACCTAATTTACATTTATGTTTCTCCATATAAAGTCTAAAAGATGGTCACAGCCCTTAATATCTTTGTAATCTAAATGAGCAGCTTATAATGGTAATTCATACTGACATTGTATACTTAATTCATTAATTCCTAAAGTCTGGAATTAAGCTGAATGCATTTTTAGTACAAACCAGTATTAGTCCATACTTTATTGATTTTGACCTCTCAGCCCCCACCCAGAGGATATTTGGCAATGTCTGGAGATATTTTTGATCAATACAACTTGAGAAGGGTGCTACTGGTATCTAGTGAATCTACATTATGAAGTTTCATTAGTATATAAAATATCTAATCAACCAGTTAAATTAAAAACCTCAAGTAAGTCAATTGCTTAATGTCAGTGTATCTATCTTTTGGAAAATAAACTAAACAGCTGAAAAAAATTTTTTTTTCCATAAACCAGCGTTGGTTTATTTGGGCCAAATGCATGCCTTGTTGCTTGTTTCTATTCTAGCAGTGGCACTGCTCTGCTGTAAACACTGGAAGGAAGGAGGCTGCCCTCAAGCAATCTAGCAGATCACTAAGCCAGAGAACAAATGCCACAAGCTTCTTAAATGTATAGTTTTGAATGTTGTGGAATGTAGAGGTAGGCGTTCACTGCGGCAAATGTGGTGGGACACATGGGCTTGGAGCATGCTCAGAACCAGCTGTTCTAGAAGGACAGCCTTGGGCCCACCCTGACTTGACAAGGCAACCAAAATCTGCTTCAGGTTCAGCTGAAAAAAGCCGATGTTTTTTTGTTGTTGTTGTTTTGTTTTCTTTTTTAAAAGATTTTATTTATTTATTCATGAGAGAGAGAGAGAGAGAGGCAGAGACACAGGCAGAGGGAGAAGCAGGCTCCATGCTGGGAGCCAGACATAGGACTTGATCCCGGGACTCCAGGATCACGCCCTGGGCCAAAGGCAGGCGCTAAACCGCTGAGCCACCTAGGGATCCCCAGAATATTATTGAACTCAGTTACTATTTTTTATTATTTTTTCTATATATTATTTAGTGGTTCCCATCCATCTGAATATGTATTTTACATACTTAAGATATTACAATTTTGGACATCTAACTTCCAGAATTAAAAGTAAAAAGAATGAAGATAAATGTTTCTTAGGCATTGAAATAGACAGGAAATAATATGTGGGATTGGAGCATGATAGAAGGTAAGGATTACAGTACCCTAAACAAGAGACAGAAATAGGCCTCCATATTGAGGCAGCATTCAAGAGGACAAAGAGTAAGAGCCAAGAATAAATTGCAGGACTGATCCAGGAAGGGAAATGTGAAACAGAATAAAGAAGAAAAGTAATAGAAAAATATTAGAAACCATGGGCAGATCTGAGAGGTAAGTCAAAACCAATTCAAATTTTAAGTTTCATTTTCAATAAGATAAACTGCATTTATTTGTAGATCTCTGAATATTTATCACAAATTACACACCTCCATTATGTTAATATTCAAATTGATTTCCTATGTTGATAGTTATACTACAGCTACACATAATCTGTTAATTACAGATTGGTTATGATTGTATATACTAATCAGATGGACAAATGTTTGCCTATGCCACAAGGAACTGTTTGATTTTGAGTAAATCTTAAAACCCTCTAAACCATCCATTTCCTCATAGGGACAATGACTATTTAATAAGATAATGCAGACATATAAAACATATAAAACATTCAATATACTATCATGTTGTAGACAATAAATGTTAGATAATTTAACATTATATTCATAGGAAAAACTATATTAATTTAGTTTACCCTTGTTCTAATTAGTGTATAACTTCTCTAATTCATTCTTGGATGCTTGTGGCTTCAAATAGTTTGGAAAGATTTTTTCCTTTACAGTCCTTTAATGATGATCATTAGTGTCCAGATTATGCAAGAAATTTTTTATTTTAAATGTTTAATTTTTGTTAGTAACATAGTGCTATATTAGTTTCAGGTATACAATACAGGCATTCAAAAATTCCATACATCACCCAGTGCTCAACACAACACTCCTTAATCCCTATCACCTATTTCATTCATTCCCCCACTCACTTCCCCTCTTGTAACCAACAGTTTGTCCTCCATAGTTAGGAGTCTTTTCTTGATTTATTTCTCTTTTTTCCCCTTTGCTCATTGTTTTGTTTCTTAAATTCCACATGAGTGAAGTCATATGGTGTGTCTTTCTCTCACTGATTAATTTCACTTAGAATTATACTCTCTAGCTCTATCCATGTTATTGCAAATTCCAAGATTCCATTCTTTTTCATAGCTGAGTATTATTCCATTATATACATACACATATGTACATACACACCACATCTTCTTTATCCATTCATCAACTGATAGACACTTGGGCTGGCTATTGTAAATAAGGCTGCTATAAACATAGGGGTGCATAAATACCTTTGAATTAGTGTTTCTGTATTCTTTCAGTAAATACCCAATAGTGTAATTGCTGAATCATAGGTCTATTTTTAACTTTTTGAGGAAACTCCCTACTGCTTTCTACAGTGGCTATATCAGTTTCTCTACAGCCTTGCCAATTCTTGTTGTTTCTTGTGTTGTGGAATTTAGTCATTCTGACACCTGACGGGTATGAGGTGACACCTCATTGTGGTTTTGATTTGCATCTCATGATGGTAAGTGATGGTGAGCATCTTTTCATGAGTCTGTTGTCCAAGTGAATGTCTTCTTTGGAGAAATGTTTATTCATGTCTTCTGCTCATTTTTAATTAGATTATTTGGGTTTGAGGTGCTGAGTTGTTTAAGTTATGTCATTAGCAAATATCTTTTCTCATTCTGTAGGTTGCCTTTTCATTTTGTTGATTGTTTCCTTCACTGTGCAGAACCTTTTTATTTTGATGTAGTCCCAACAGTTTACTTTTGGTTTTGTTTCCATTGCCTCAGGAGATATAACTAGAAAGTTGCTGCAACTGATGTCAAAGAGCTCACTGCCTGTCTTCTCTTTTAGGATTTTTATATTCTCAGGAAGTCTCACATTTAGGTCTTTAATCCATTTTGATTTTATTTTTGTGTATGGTGTAAGAAAGTGGTCCAGGCTTTTTTCTATTGCATGTTGCTGTCCAGATATCCTAACACCAGTCCTTGAAGAGACTATCCTTTCCCACTAGATAGTCTTTCCTGCTTTGTTGAAGATTAATTGATCATATAGTTGTGAGTTGATTTCTGGGTTTTCTATTCCATTCTATTGATCTATATGCCTATTTTTGTGCCAGTACTGTATTGATTACTACAGCTCCGTAATATAACTTGAAGTCTGGAATTGTGATACCTCCAGTTTAGTTTTTTTTTTTTTTCACGATTGCTTTGGCTATTCGAGGTCTTTTTTTCCACACAAACTTTAGGATTGTTTGTTCTAGCTCTGTGAAAAATGTTGGTATTTTGATAGGGATTGCATTAAATGTATAGATTTCTTTGGGTAGTATAGACAATATTTGTTCTTCTAGTCCATTTATTTGTGTTCTGTTGATTTTACTTCATCAGTGTTTTAGTTTTCAGAGTACAAGTCTTTCACCTGTTAGGTTAGGTTTATTCCTAAGTATATTATTATTTTTAGTGCAATTGTAAACGCAATAGATTTCTGTATACTGATTCTGTATTCTGTGACTTTACTCATTTCATTGATCAGTTCTAGCATATTTTTGGTGGAATCTTTCAGGTTTTCTATATATAGTATCATGTCATCTGCAAATACTGGAAGTTCTACTTCTTCCTTACTATGTGGATGCCTTTTATTTATTTTGTCTGATGGCTGTGGCTAAGACTTTCAGTACCATTGAATAATAGTGAGAACGGACATCCTTGTCTTGTTCCTAACCTTACAAGAAAATCTCAGTTTTTTCTCATTAAGGATAATGTTAAGCTGTGGGTTTTTCATATATGGCCTTTATTATGTTAAGATATGTTTCCTCTAAACCTTCTTTGTGGAAGGTTTTTATCATGAATGGATGTTGTACCTTTGTCAAATGCTTTTTCTGGATCTTCTGAAATGATTGCATGGTTCTTATCCTTTCTCTTATTGATGTGACATATCACCTTGATTGATTTTTGTGAATACTGAACAAACTTTGCAACTCAGAAATAAATCCCACTTTATCATGGTGAATGACTTTTTTTTAGTATACCATTGGATTCAGTTTGCTTGTACTTTGTTGAAGGTTTTGTGTTTATGGATAAACATAGGATATTAGCCTATAGTACTCTTTTTATAGTGGTATCTTTATCTGGTTTTGGTGTCAAGGAAATGCTGGCCTCATAAAATGAATTTGGAATTTTTCTTCCTTTTCTATTTTTTGGAATAGTTTGAGAATAGGTATTAACTCTTCTTTAAATGTTTGGTAGAATTCACCTAATGAAGCTTTCTGGTCCTGGATTTTTGTTTGTTGAGAGTTTTTTGATTACTGACTCAATTTCATTGCTGGTAATTTGTCTGTTCAAGTTTTCTACTTCTCCTTGTTTCATTTTTGGTAGTTGATATGTTTTTAGGAATTTATTCATTTCTTCTAGGCTGTCTAATTTGTTAGCAGACAGTTTTTCATAATGTTCTTACAATTGTTTATATATCTTTGGCAATGGTTGTTATTTCTCCTCTCTCATTTGTGATTTTGAGTCCTTTCTCTTTTTCTTGAGAAGTATGGTTAGAAGTTTATCAATTATACTGATTTTTTCCCAAAGAAGTAGCTCCTGATTTCATTGATCTGTTCTACATGTATTTTGTTTTTTAGCTTCTATATAAGTTACTTATGCTTTAATGTTCATTATTTCCTTCCTTCTTCTGGTTTTAGGTTCTGTTTGTTGTTCTTTTTCTAGCTCTTTTAAGTGTAAAAGTTAGACTGTCTATTTGAAATTTTCCTCGCTTCTTAAAGTAGGCCTGTATTTCTATAAACTTTCTTCTTAGAACCAGTTTTCCTTTATCCCAAAAGTTTCAGACCACTGTGTTTTCATGTTCATTTGTTTCCATGTGATTTTTAAATTTCTTCTTTAATTTCCTGGTTGGTCCACTCATTATTTAGTAGCATGTTATTTAACCTCCATGTATTTGTGGTCTTTCTAGTTTTTTTTTTTTTTTTATGTTGACTTCTAGTTTGATAGTGTTGTGGTCCAAAAAGAGGCATAGTATGATTTTCATCTTCTTGAACTTGTTGAGGCTTGTTTTGTGGCCTAATATGTGGCCTATTCTAAAAAACTTTCCATGTGCACTTGAATGTGTATTCTGCTGTTAGGATGGAATGTTCTAAATATCTGTTAAATCCATCTGATCCAATGTGTCATTCAAAGCTACTGTTTTCTTGTTTATTTTCTGTTTAGATTATCTGTCCATTGATGCAAGTGGAGTGTTAAAATCCCCTACTATATTTTATTACTATGGATTAGTTCCTTTATGTTATTAACTGTTTTATGTAATTGCGTACCAATATTGAATGCATAAATATTTATCTTTGCTATCTCTTTTTGTTGGATTGTCTCCCTTATGATTATATAGTATCCTTCTTTGTCTATTTAAAGTCTACTTTGTACAATGTAAGTATTCCTACTCTGGCTTTCTTTTGACATCCATTTGCATAATAAACTTTCTCCATCCTCACACATTTAATCTGCAGGTGTCTTGTAGGTAGTATATAGACGGGCTTTTTTTTTTTTTTAAATCTATTCTGTCTAGCCTATGTTTTTTGATTGGAGCATTTAGTCCATTTACATTTAAGGTAATTATAGATAATATATATTTATTTATCATTTCATTGTCTTATAGTTGTTTCTGAAGATTATCTGATTTTTTTTAACTTTCTTTCATTACTTTCTCTAGTTCATTTGTTTAGAGATATATTTGGATTTCTTTACCTTTACACATTACTTATCTATTAGTGGGTTTTGATATATGGTTACCATTAGGTTTACATATAACCTCTTCTGCACATAGCAACCTTTATTAAATTGATGGTTGTTTAAGTTTGAACCCATTCTTTTCTCCTTTTCTCCCCATGTTTTAAGCATATGTTGCTACATTTTATCCTTTAATTTTTTGAGTTTCTTGACTGATATTTTACAGGAATATTCTTGCCTCTCTTTTGTTTTCTACCTTTATAATCTCACTTTTGGTCTCTTTTTTACTACTCAGAGTTCCCTGTAATATTTCTTGGAGGATGGTTTAGTGGACATGAACTCATTTAGGGTTGTTTGTCTGAGAAATCCTTTATTTCTTCTTCCATTCTGAATGATAGCTTTGCTGGATAGAGTAGTTTTGGCTACAGATTTTTCCCTTTCAGTATTTTGAATATATCATGCCATTTTCTCATGGCTTGCAAAGTTTCTGTTGAAAAAGTCTCATGCTAGCCTTATGGGTTTCCCTTGTAAGGTACTGTTTTCTTTTGTCTTACTGCTTTAAATTTTATCACTATATTTTGCAAATTTAATTAATATCTTGGCTATATGTCTGCTTCTGTTGATTTTGATGAGTGTTCTCTGTGCGTCTCAGATCTGGATATCTGTTTTTCCCCAGATTAGGGAAGTTTTCAACTATTGTATCTTCAAATAAATTACTTGCCCCCTTTTCTGTCTCTTCTTCTTCTGGGATTCCCATAACATAAATGTTATTATGTTTAATGGAGTCACTGAGTTTCCTAAGTCTATTCTCATGCATAATTCTTTTTTCTCTCTTTTGTTCAGCTTGATTACTTTCCATTACTCTGTCTACCAGGTCACTAATTTGTTCCTCTGCTTCTTCCAACCTGTTGTTCATTCTATCAAGCACGTTTCTCATCTCATTTATTGAGCCCTTTATCTCTGCTATGTTATTCCTTATCTCTGTGTTAAGGGTCTCACTAATGTCTTCCTCTCTTAAGTCCAGTGAATAGCCTTATGATTACTACTTTAAATTCTGTCAGGCATGTTATCTATTTTGCTTAGCTCTCTGTGGCCTCATCCAGTCTTTCATTTGGGATAATTTTCTGTCTTCCCGTTTTGTCTAAGTTTTGATGCCTGTTTCTCTGTGTTAGTAAAGTCAGCTATGTCTCCTGTTCTTGAGGTTAATAGCTTTATGAAGAAGAGATCCTGGAGTGCCTTGAGCCTAACACTCCCGAGAAGGTCTCCAGTGTGTGTGCTGGGTGTACTCTGCTATTGTGTCCTGGCCACTTTATGCTTCAGGCCAATAAACTGCAGAGGCTCTCTTTCCCCTGTTGTGGGTACTGTTTGGTCCCTGGTCTGAATGTGGTACATGTTTTTTTTTTTTTTTTTTTTTTTTTGGCTGTGTACATAGGGTGCTTTATTCTCCATAGAGTGATACATGCTAAGATGGGTTGGGCTTGGGCCAATGTCCCCATATGTACAGAACTGAATAAAGTGGGTCTCTGAGAAGAAGTCTGATTTGCCTTAATGTGGAAAGGGAGAGGGGGAAAATGGAGATGGACATTACAACCAGAGATGTGTTCAGTCCTGTGCTGGTTCTGGCCTGGAATGCAGGGAGATAAGGCAGCTCTTAGGGTAGTCACTTCCAGGCTGGGGCTCCCTGCCGAGCTTGGAGGGCCTTCTGTACCACATCTTCCCACTGGGCATCTGAGATCTCCCAAGCCCAGGCAGGAACCCCTGGTGCAGGCAGGCTTACTCCAGCCATCGTCCTTTTCACCAGCTCCACATGTTCCAGGTCCATGGGAATAGAGCTGTGGTTGCTCAGTCCGGTAGCTCCCTCCTCCTCTTCATCGTTGCTGTCTACTGGTGGGTCTGGCAAATGAAGCCCCAGTGCCTGGATCCGATACTGAATATCAGCAACTACGTCTTCACTAACCCCCACCGGTGCCAGCTCCACCTCCTCTTGTTCAGGATCTTGGTTCAGGGGCTGATAGGAGTAGCCAGCTGGGCCTGCCCCTGTTTCCTCCTGCTCTTCCTCAGGCTCCTCGCTGCTCCAATCCCCAGTGCCTTCTGTAGGGCCCTGGTGTGGCCCCAGTTCCTAATTCGGATTGGGGAAAATATGCTCAGGGCCCATGGTATCTCCCCCTAGAACTACTGCTGCCATCCGGGCAGGGGCCGCTCGGAGCCTGCGGCTGAACCCCTGAATGTGGTACATTTTAACTAGATCTGTTTGTGAAGTGAGACCTATCACCACCACTATCAAAACTGAGGCACCACAAAACTTCCTTGTCAGGAGACACAGTGACAGATGAGCTGGCCTTCTGGAAGGGGTTTGCCACGCTGGGACTGAGGCAAATCTGCCCAGGAGTAGTGGTTCCACTGGAGTGTGGAGGGGGCAGGGCCTAGTGTTACTTGGTGAATGTTAGCGCTGTACTGTTTTCCAAAGATGGCCTTATGCTTATGCTGAAGGCTGAGGGAGGGAAATGGCATTGGCCAGTTTCTTTGTTCACAGTGGTGTCTCTCCATGAACAATACCTCTCTGGGATGTGCAAATATTCTCCAAGATAAGCAAATATCCTCCCCACTGTGTGCCCCAGGCATTCTTTAGATCACTGTTTCCATGCTGTATGTCTGAGATTGTTTTCCTGCACTCTCTCCTAGAGCAGCCTCAGTGCCCTCTGGCCTCTTTCCTACTGACCTTTAACACTCCAGGCCTTAAGTCCTGCTGCTTATAAAAACTCATTAAATTGAGTCCCTTTCACTTTCCAAGCTGATTCCATGGGGTTCTTTTTCTGTGTGTGCTCTTATGTGCTAGTGTGTTCTCTCACCCTTCTCCATGACTGTGGCTCCCTCCTCACTGCAGTAGTCACCATCCATTTTCCTCCTAAACTGTGTCTCCACACATCTTACCTTTTTCTATGTAGCTTCTTCTTTTCCTTTAGTTGTAGGGTTTGTTCTGCCAGTCTTTAGGTCAATTTCTGGGGTATTTAGGATGATCTGATAGTTACCTAGTTGAATTCCTGAGACAAGGTAAGCCTAGGATTCTTCTCCGTCATCATCTTTCAACCTCTATGCAAGTTTCTAGTAAATTCATATATGTTGAAAGAGAGTAATTACCCCATGCTGTAAATTACCCCATGCTTCTGTATTGAATATACTCTTACCTTTTTTTTTAAGCCAAATTACTTTGCTGATCCTATCTAATTTCCTGTCTTTAAGGTGTTATTTAATCTTTTAAGTTGCTATCCTGCTTGGTGTATTACAACTCTCTACAACCCTCTGGTTGTATTTTTACACAATATATCACTTTTTTATTACCTCACCTATGCAGCTAATCCTTAAGCCTCTCTTTATGAATTATTTCTCTTACATTTATGCTTATAGCACATCTGCACATTTTCATTGTTATTTCACATCTAAATCATTAATAAAAATGTTTAAAAGCATACTGTCCCAATAACCATAGTATCCAAATGGCATTTCAATATGATTTTGGATCTTAAAATATCTATTCTGTGATTACATTTCCTGAGTTTAGATCCATGTAACAGTACTTCTTTATTATAAGAATTCCAATTAATTTTTCAAGAAAGTTTTATGAGATACTTTTTTACTCTTCAGCAATGATGAAACTGCATTTATTTAACCAACTGCAGCACTATTGAAACCTCCTGATACCAAATGTTTTTTCACAGCCTCTCATTACTTCAGGGGTTAGAAGTTACAAAGGGAGGATGTAAAAACTCAACTATCGTAATATTAGGAAAACAGTTCCACAGGGAACATTGGCACCTGATTACTAATGAAAACTTTTCCTCTCTGTAAAGGGAATCTATGTGGTTAAAAGCAGGGATATAATCGCCCTGGAATGACATACTCTCAAGTCTAAGACACTAATATTCAAAACAATTTGAGTGCATTTAATTTACAATGCTCATGAATTTTAGGATTTTGAGTTTTTGTGTGAAACCAAAACTATCTCTGTGGTGCTGACCCTTCACATATACCTCCAGATTCTCCAGTTTACAGACAAACATAAAATTCTGGCACTTCTCACATAAAAAAAGAACAAGACTAATGCTTCATACTCTTTGTAGACTTATCTCTCTCAGCCATATCCATTGTTAAATTCCAAGTTAAATTGTCTAATCAATTTTAAAATGAATATGATCACTGCCCCTAAAGTTAAACTGAAACATTAAATAAGCAGCAAAATGAAAAAGTATAACTCATTCAATATCTACTGTACAATTAAATTACTCAAAATATACATATATGGGCTTAAAATAGTGAATAAAAATAGCAATGATTTTGTCATTTCTCCTTATAAAAGCAAATGGCAATGGTGATGATAAGATGAACACTTTTTGTTAAACATGCTTAAAAGATGAAGCAAATTTGTTTTCACTTGTCTTGATATTCAAATGTTAAAACTATTTATAATAAAACAAAAAAGCCTTTCACAGTTGTTGACAATAATAAAACTGAAACAAAAGAAACAATTTGTATGATTGAAAAAAACACTAGGTAACAATGGTAGACATCAATTGTCCCACTGAGGTTCTCTCACTAGCTGAGCAAATCAAGGTAAAAATTTTTGTTAACTACAAAATACAACATTTAAATATAGCATTAGATCAAAGCCTTTTAGTAACAGAAACATTTACTGAACACCTATACCTGCTAGGCAGTGTTCTGAGTGTTTTACATATATTATTAATCCTCATAAATTTAATAAGTATTATTATCATACCATTTTAACAGATGAGGAACCTCAAGTACAAAGAAATTGTATGACCTGCCCAAGGTCAGATAACTATTATAAAAGCTAAAATATCAACCTAGGAGGCCTGGCATTAAAATGTAGGTTGTTAACCATGTAATACAGCTGCCTTATCATAGTTGTTCTAGAACTGTTTGTAATGTTTTGGGCAAATCACTTAATCTTCATTGTTTCCTCATTTGTAAAATAAAAGAACTGATCTGTATTAGAGTCTTTTTAAAGTTATTTCCAACTCCGTATCTGCTTACCACACTTTTCCTCAAGTGAATATTCTTAAGCTTCTTGCATTTATTAGTTAACAGCATTTTCCATCATCTCATGATGAAATTAAATACATCCTTACACCCAGGAATTCAATTATTTTCTGATAGCATTTCATTCTAATGGAGCAATTAATTGGGACACCATGGTGTAGTGGAGTAGCTTAATATCTCTTACTGACATGTTACACAACCTTAGCCAAGTCACTTCTCTTGAACACAAGTTCCTCTTCTTTAAACCAGGGGGACTTGTTAATGCGTTCCATTATTTTTAGTGTTCTTTTATTGTTCTTGATTTGAAAATCCCAAATGATAGAAAGAACACAACTGATCAACTTTAATTTACTTAAAAGTTAACCATTTATATCTATCTTTTTTGTCATTTTATATTATTAAATCCTCAACAAGGGCACCCAGGGGCAGATAAAAGTAGAAGTGAGCAAAACACAGATCTATTTCTTGTTTTTTAGCAACTCTGCACAAAAATGGCATGAAAAAAATCAGGACCTACATTAAAATTAGAGTCTGAACTGCTTTTGCTGCTCCTTTTATTCAGGACTAGAGAACAAAATACAAGTTGTTTGCATAATCCTATTCTCTGCTATTTCAATTTACCTGGCATTTCCTGGTCCTTTGTTATTTTTGTATGTATTAGTAAGAACAATGTTTTGTGTTTAGTGCCTTATAGTCAACTAGAAACTAAGGAAGACATACATTTGAAGTGGAATTGTAGCATGAGTTTAAACCTATCTTAGAGAAAAAGATACTTGTTCATTATGGATGTCAACTCAACGTTCTTCCTTCTTCCTTCTTCTCTAATAATGACCCTTGTTCACCCATTGTATTTAGCAATCTTAAAAAATTATTAAGCTATAAAGTGAATTAATTTGATTAACATATATAAAGGTACTTCCATATAGTAAAATACAAGCATCAATTATCAAGTCTCAAACTTCCTGCAAAATAGTAGTCACTATCTATATCAAAATGAAAATAAATAACTTTACATGTAAATGGATCTCATTAGCATAATGTTGTGACTTATAAAAGCAATTATGGATATAACAGTTTGGGATATAAAATAAATAAACTTCATGGAACTCTACATACAGAAACTTGCTGATGAGCCTTTCGTTTATTCCCAGTGGATGACTAAAGGCATTTTTATTTTTATTGTAGGAAACTTATTGATGGATACTTCATTTTTGCATATCACATTTTAGAAAATAAATACCAAACTATACAAAGAATACCTACATGTACAAAATGCTAAACTACTGACACTATAACAATTTATTCCTAACTCTATTTCTTTGGCTTTCTATTTTTTTTTCATTTTTTTAAATAGCACTTTATTTATTTAGAAATACATACAGGGAAAAGTCCCAACATGACTAAGGGATATCAGAAAGTCTCTCAAATTATAGAATATTATTTTTCTGCATGTAGTCAATACCAGCTCATGTCAAGCAAACTTATACAACATGATGAGAATTCCACAGCTTCCCTAAAGGAATAAATATTGCATACAAAATCTGTATTCCTACATTGGAATAAGAGATGAGAGATATCATCAGGTTAATGAAGTTTATTTTTCATGGCCCCTTATTTGCATGATCTCCTTCCATAGTCTAGTATACAACTGTTTATGTATAATTATGTATTCTTTTTTTCTAAAGAGGGTCCTCCAAATTATTTAAGGTTGAGGTGACAGTATTTATTTAGAACCACTCCTCCAGAGTAGGTATAAATATTTTTTGAATAACTATATTAATATAGCCAATTTTAAACTATTCTTTACCTTTAAATTTTTTTAATAAAAATACACCTTTATATAAGTGTATACTTTAAGATACTTTCATACAACAGATACATGATGATTTGATATACATATACAGTGAAATGATTGCTGCAGTAATTATTGATTTGATATACATATACAGTGAAATGATTGCTGCAGTAATTATTGAGTTATTAACGTACTTCCTCACAGTTTCTATTTTTTTAAAAATGAAAATACCTGAAATCTATAATCTTAGCAAATTTTCAGTATTCAATATAGTATTATTAGCTATAGTCATTATGCAGTACATTAGATGTCTAGACTTATTCATCCTATGTAACTGGAACCTTTTACCCTTTGGCCAAAATCTCTACATTTCCTCCACCTCCCCGCCTATTAGCCATCATTCTATTTTCTGCTTCTACACATTCAGCTTTTTTAGATTGTACATATAAGTGAGATCACGTAGTTTTTTCCTTATGTGTCTGGACTTACTTTACTTAGCATAATGTCCTCCAGGTTCATCCATGTTGCTGCAAAGGGCAGGATCTCCTTCTTTAAGGCTGCATAATACCACTGCACATCTATACCACAAATGTTTTATCCATTTATCTAGTGATTGACATTTAAATTGTGTTCATAAGTTGGCTACTGTAAATAATGTTGCAATAAACCTGGGAATGCAGAGTATCTCTTCAAGGTACTGATTTCATTTTCTTTAGGTATAAGTCCCAAATAAAAGTTTCTGGATCATGTTATTAGCAAGAATAATAGACAAGACCAGAAATTAAAAGGCATTGGAATCAGAAGGGAGGGCAGCCTGGGTGGCTCAGTGGTTTAGTGCCACCTTCAGCCCAGGGTGTGATCCTGGAGACCCAGGATCGAGTCCCACATCAGGCTCCCTGCATGCAGCCTGCTTCTCTCTCTGCCTTGTGTCTCTGCGCCTCTCTCTCTCTCTCTCTCTCTGTGTCTCTCATGAATTAATAAATAAAATCTTTAAAAATGATGAAATCATAAGGGAATAAGTAAAATTATCTCTTTACAGATTACAAAATCCTACACGTAGAAAACTCTAAAGTCTCTGTGTGCGCGCGTGCACATGCACACACAGTTTGAACTAATACATGAATTCAGTAAAGTTAAAAGATATAAAACCAATATATGAAAATTCCTTATGCCAATAATGATCAGAAAAGAAAATAAGAAAATAATCTCATCTACAATAGCATCAAAGAGAATAAAATATTTAAGAAGGAAGATTTATTTTAAGATTAAAATATTAATCAGGAAGTCAGAAATCTGTACACACTGATAGCTATAAAATACTGATGAAAGAAACTGAAGAAGATACAAATAAATGAAAAGATACCTGACGTTCATAGATTAGAAGAATATTGCTAAAATGTCCATAGTGCTCAAAACAATAAAGAGATATAATTCCTTATCAAAAGTCCAATGATTTTCATAAAATAGGAAAAAAAATCCCAAAATTAACATTGAACAACAAAAAACTTCAAGTTGCCAAAGCAATCTTGAGAGAGAAGAACAAGAGTTGGAGGAATCACATTTCCTGATTTCAAGTTATAATACCAATTATAGTAATCAAACAGTATGGTAGTGGACTGGCATAAAACAGACACATAGACCAATGGAACATAAAAGAGAGTCCAGAAATAGAACAAACATATATGGTCAACTAATTTTACACAGGGGAATGAAGAATACACAACGTGGAAAGGATAGTTTCTTTAATAAATGGTGCTGGGAAAACTGGATATCCACATGCAAGAGAATGAAACTGGATCCTTATCTTACGCCAGACACAAAAAGCAACTGAAAATGGATTAATAACTTAAACATAAGACCTGAAACCATAAAACTCCTAGAAAACACAGGGAAAAAGTTCCTTGACACGGATTTTGGCAATGATTTTTTTGGTAAAACATCAAAAGCTCAGGTAATGAAAGTAAAAATAAGTGAGACCACATCAAATTGAAAAGTCTCTACATTGCAAAGGAAGTAATCAACAGAATGAAAAGGCAACCTACAGATTCAGAGAAAATATTTGATAACCATATATCTGATAAGGGGTTAAAATCCAAAATATATAAGAAATCCATACAATTAAGTAGCAAAACAAAATAAAATGAAAAAAGAAAAGAAAAAAACAAGTAATTCCATTAAAAATGGGGAAAGGACCTGAATAAACATTTTTCTATAGAAGACATAAAAATGGGCAACAGATATACGAAAAGGTGTTCAACAAAGCGTTATCATCAGGGAAATGCAAATCAAAACCATAGTATAAGATATCATCTCACACTGGTTAGGATGGCTATTATCAAGAAAGAAAAAAGGTAAGTGTTGATGACAACATGGAGTAAAGGGAATCCTTGTACATTGTTGGGAATATTAATTGATATAGCTATTATGGAAAATAGTATGGAAATTCCTCAAAAAATATAACCTATTCTTCAAAGTTGATCTCAAATCTCATCTCTGAAAGCTTATCCTGATGACTCAAGGGTCTACAGACAGCTTCTCTCAGAATGTTATAGAACTCTGTCAGTATTGCATAGCCCACAGATTCTTCTATTCTACCCGATTTCTATATTACATGGGTTTTGGAATCACGTAAGACTGATATCTTAAAAAAAAAAAAAAAAGACTGATATCTTTGCTACTTCTAGTTCTATGATCTTGCAGAGATTACTTGAAGTATTTATGATCAAGTAGTTCATCTTAAAGATTGTGAAAATTATACTGCATCAGGAGAAGGAATTTTACCATGAAAACTAAGGAAGCCTAAGTATCCAGGACCCTTCACTTGTACTTGTACATGGTACTTTATTGTGTAGCCATAATTATGTATTGTTTGTTTCTCAAATAGGATGCTCAAAATTGTATAAACTTCAGACACCACAAAATCTGGATCCATACCTGCCTCTAGTAAGAAAATTACAAATATGCAGGCCCAATGTGTTTAAAAACAAGAGCAGCCAGTTAAAAATCTTTAGCTCAGGGATTTGGATGACTCAGAGCATTAGTAGTGGCACTTCTGAGTATGATTTCAATGAAACTTATGGCTTTTGTTTTTATGTTTTTATTTAAATTCAGTTTAGTTAACATATACTGTAATATTAGTTTTAGGAGTAGAAGTTAGTGATTTATCAGTTGAATATAACATCCAGTGCCCTCCTTAATGCCCATCACCCAGTTACCCCATCCCCCCACTCACCTCCCCATCAGCAACCCTCAGTTTGTTGCCTATAGTTAAGACTCTCTTATGCTGTGTCTTCCTGTTTTTATCTTATTTTTCCTTCCTTTCCCCTATGTTCATCTGTTTTATTTCTTAAATTCCACATGAGTGAAATCATATGGTATTTTTCTTTCTCTGACTTATTTTGCTTAGCATAATACCCTCTAGTTCCATCCACATCATTGCAAATAGTAATATTTCATTCTTTTTATGGCTGAGTAATATTCCATTGTGTATATATACTACTTCTTTATTCATCAGTAAAACTCATGTTAATGTTAGAAAACTATTCTTTGAGTGGCCAATTGGAAGGTAACACACCGAGTGAAGACAGAATAAATGTTTGCTCTTAGTCCAAGATCACAAAGGTTTATGTTGACACCATACCTGAATCTCTGTGTTTCTTCTGATAAGGTCCTTAAAAAGAACTGCTTATCAGATGAAGGTAGGAATGATGGCATGCTATTAATATACTTAGTAGGAAGTGATATACATTAAGTTTTCCTTACATCTTAGTTATTAATCATCATAAATACATTAGTTATCTAAATTTATTTTTTAATTGGATAAAGATTTATAGATATTATGTACCATATTTTTAGATATTTTTTCTACATCTGTACCTTCATTGTGATAGACAACTTTGTGAAAAAATACTGAAAAGTACAAAATACATGACAATATAATAACATCACAGATATCATATGCACAGAAACAGTTAAAACATTTCAAAAGCAAGTATTTCTTTGAAATACAAATATCATAATTATATTTCATAGAGAAAAGTGAGGAAGATGTACATTTTCCTCTGCACTAGAAATTCAAAATTGGAAGCTTAAAACATACATAATAGTTGTTATTGACACATTACTTATTCCTTTCATTTCATTCCAGTTTTCACCAGCAAGTATACTTAAAAATACCAGAGAAACTATTGCATCATAAAGTGTTTTCTTTTAAAACTGAGACTATTTGTATTCATAGCATTGTTATAAAATTGATCATCACACTGGAATATATCTTCCTAAATATAAAGAATACACCATTTCCCCCTATCACTTCAAATTCTCCTTATACTTGAAAACTAAAGTGTTTCAATTGCAAAATAAAGATTGGAGATAATGTGTTTTTGTTAAAAGTTGTCTAGTATACTATCACTTGCCACCTCAGAGTTAGGAAAAAGCAAAAACAATTCTTCATAAGTAAATATATAAATTTTGAGGATTAGAATGTCACTCTAAGAATAACAAAATAAAATAAATATTACAAACTGTTTTCTCAGATATAGTTAGCTAATTGACTTACACGTTCAACTAACATTAGTTGAATGCCTTAGGTGCAAGATGATACAAAGATGAATCAATGAGACATTACAATTCATACTTTCAATAAGCTTATGCTGTACATATGCATGTGTGAGTTTGTGTCAAATTTTAATATATTTACACCTATGTATCTTTTCAGATACTGATCCATTTCTTTGCTTCCCCTCATAACCAAACTTCTCTGATCATTTGCCAAAATGAGCTATCTCCCTTTCTTCACCTCCTATTCACTGTACTACTCTAAAACAAGTCCTGTTGACATGTCAACAATAAACATGAGTATCCACTGGATACTCTTCAGTTTTCCTCTGACTTTGCCCCTTAACAGCCTTTAACACAGTTGGTCATTTGCTGCTTCTTAAGACACGCTTTTAGTTTTTCCTCCTATCTCATTAACTACTCTCTCGTATTCTCCAGACTCCTGTCTAACCAAAAGATAATGTTTCTCAGGGGTCAACAACAGTACTGTTCAATAAAACTTCCTATAATAATGGAAATGTTTTCATATGTGCTGTTTTGTATGGCTGCCACTAGCCACATATGACTATTGAGCACTTGAAATGTGGCTAGTACAACTAAAGAACTAAATTTTAAATTTTATGTGATTTTAATTAATTTAAATTTAAATAGCCATTTGATCCTAATGAGTACTATACTGAACATCATGGCTTTAGAGAAAGCCCTCTTTTCTTACTTCTCACTATAAGTAATCTTTCATCTTTTGGCTGCTAATTTCCAAATTTATCTCTCAAGGTCTGAGGTATAATAATACCACTACTTGTATTTCTCACAGACATATCAAATTTAAAATACCTGAAACGAAATTCTTGATTTTCCTTCCCAAATATATGCATTTATTTAATGGTATCAATATCTACTCAGATGGTTCATCTAGAAATTTTAGACTTTAACAATATAGGTTTAACTGATTTTTTTTCAATTTAAAAAAAATTCCAAGCTCCTGGGGCTCCTGGGTGGCTCAGTCCATTAAGTGTCTAATTTGGTCTTGGCTCAGGTCATGATCTCAGGGTTGTGAGATGAGTACTGCATTCGGTTCTGCGCTTAGTGTGGAGTCTGCTTGAGATTCTCGCTCTCCCTCTGCCGCTCTCCTTATTCATGCTTGCTCATGTGCACACACTTTCTCCCTCTCATAAATAAATAAATCCTTAAAAAAAATCCAAGTTTTTTTCTACCTGAAGGCTGCTTGCTTCCTCTGCCTTATAATGCTTTACCTCCAGTTCTTTAAAAGATACTCCTCTTCCTACAGGTCTCAGTTTAAATATTACCCCTGAGAAACCTTCTGTGACTATTCTACCTAACAGTATGTTTATCTCTTGATTAATCATATTCTCCAAATTTTCCTTATTTTCTTTGCAATATTTCCATAATTTCTATTTATTTATATATTTAATGTTTTTCCCACTAGACCAAAAGATCTATGAATACAGGGGTCATATGTATTTTATCACCAAGAGTTCCACAGTGTCCAAAAAAACTAAATATGTATTGAATACACATCAATGCTTAAGTCAGGAAACTAGTCTATTCCATTATTATCAGTGTTTCTGTGTACCCTTCCAGAATATTCTATATACCTGGACTTGTTATCTGCTCTTTCCAGATTTGAAATCAACAATTCTTTTTTAAAAAGATTTAATTTATTTATCTGGAGCGGGTTGGGGGGGTAGAGGGAAGAGAAAGCCAGAGAGTACAAGCAGGGGGAACAACAGAGGCAGAGGCAGAAGCAGGGAGCCTGACATGGGGCTTGATCCCAAACGCAGACACTTAACTGACTGAGCCACTCAAGCACCCCTCAACCACTCTTTTCAAAGATCACTGGTTGTTTTTCATGGAAAATGTTATTTCAAGACCATAACTTGGCACCAAGGATGTTTGTTCCTACTGGATTGATCTTTGTTTCCAGGACTTTTCATTTAACAGAGCTAGGAAATAATTAGTTTTATTTTTGAAGAGAAAAATCATCATGTGTTCTACTGATACTTCTAATTCAAATTCAGTTCTACAGGGTTTTAATTCAACTCATCTCATATTCATATTTCCTTTCTCCTATGCCTGGTTCTCAGGGGATCAAGGATGATAAAATTAGAATACTACGTATTTACTCATTTTTAAAATCTCACAATCCACACATGACAGTCTCAGAATAACAATACTAACATTATTGCTAACAATATAATTTCTTGAACAGTTTTAAGCTTTCTTGGTTTTAGTTCTTTTTTCTGTAAGGTATACATCACTGGGGATGTACAGGCTAACTGCTGTGTTTTCAAGTCACTTGAAATACTTCCTCTCTGATTATATCACCAGTTAAAATACATTTTGATGTTCAATTTGACTCTAAATTTTAGGGACTTTTTTTTTTCTTTTCTTTTATTGCAGTAAAATTTATCAGTCATTCTTATCATGGTTTCTTTGTTTTGTGTCATTCCCTGAGCATCTTCTGCATTCCACAAGTATGTATTCATTCATGTCTTCTCCTTGTACTTTACTCCTTGTATGGTTTCATACTTTAAACACTAAAACTTTGATATGAATTTATGGTGCAGAATAAGAATCCATTTTATTTTTTTTAATCCTGATGGCTACTAGTTGTCCCCATACCATTTATTGAATGATCCATCTTTTTCCTCATAGATCAGAAATACAAACATTTATTAAGAGTCCAGACTCATAATAGGAGATTTAGTGGCAGAGGAGTCAGTGACAATGGCTGAGAGCATCTGCTGGCAATGGCACTAGTGCTAGTACCTAAAGTAGACTATTTTTACGGCGGAATCTTAGCTGTGTTATACCTTTTGTTTTCTACCCAACATAGATCCTCCAGCTTTAACACTTACTTCAAAATTTTCCCATATATTTTGTTTTGTTTTGTTTTTAATCAAGGTAGTTTTGACTGTTTGCAGCCAAGAACCCTAGATTATACAACATGAATTTTCTCCCAGAATTCAATAGTGAATTTTCCCAAAGAGCTGCCTTTGGGTCTCAACTCTTCATTCTCTGGCTAAACTCCTGTCCCTGACTGTAATTACCAGAATTTTCACTACCATCTCTAGTAACTGACTCCTAATATGTATCACTAACCACGAGCTTCTTATCACCTCATTATTGTTATATTTTTCATTTCAGAGAGTAAACATACCCACAGTTGGTTATCTTAACATTTAAAGCTATCTTTTAAATATTATTTTTCTAGAAATATCCTGAGGCTTGACAGCAAGAGATGCTAAAGGCAAAGCAAGTAGAATGATTTGATTAGAAAAAGGTAGGAGAAATGGCAGGAAACAAGGATGGATTAGGAGACAAAGGTCAAATCACAGTTTGATTTGTTTATGTTAGAGTTAATATTTAACAATATAGAAAATAAACCATTGGATAATTCTGAGTAGTAAATGACATGATCAGATTTTTGTGTTAGAAAAATCATTTCGGCAGACTAAAAAAAGGACAAGGAGGACATGAGATTATCTTTTCTTTTTTAAAAAATAAGCTCTTTCATCCAAATAGACTTAGAACCTTACTATACAATCTGAAAAGTTTTCTACAAATTATTAACCAAATGCTATACTTTACAGAAGTATGGCTACCAATTAATTTTTAAAGTTTACAATATGAGTTTATAGATAAATATGAATAAAAGATTATCAACTATTGCCTTAAAAGTGATATGGACAATATGGTTTCTAATAAAATCAAACAGAACCATTAACTGAATTATAATCTATCATAATTTTACTATATATCATGAACAATTTGACAAGCAGATAAAATCTGCATTTAGAAAATCACTGTACCATTTGGAATGCATACAGATTATCTACCACATAATCTAAAGTATTAAACTGAGCATATAAAAGCCCATAAACTACAGAGCTCATAGCTACTTAGGGTATATATTTAAATCACTGTTTGGTTTTACTTGTATAAAAACAATAATACAAGCCCCTTCTTTGAAAAAAGGAAATATAAAATCAGAAATATAAATTTAATTTTAAGAAAGGAATAAGTTTTTATTTAAAGACCAACTGTGAACAAATTGATCAATTGATCTAAAAAGTATTTTGGTTTATTCAGATGCTATGCTGTAAGGCAGCTAAATTTATACTTGATGAACTAAATAAAAGATCTATTTGTGTTATTCAAGAAGGTATGTTTAGCTATGCCCTATTCTTTAAGTAAAAGATCTCTGTTGTGTTAGCTGATGGTTCAGTGAGAAAAAGACTTTCTTGCTGTATTTTAATAGAGAAGCCCATCTTTAGCTATGTGAAATTGATATAGGAACAAGTTAGCGGCAGATGAGGCTAGGAAGGGAAAGATAAGGGAAAGGCCCCAGAGTCAGGCTCCTACCCATCCCAAGAAAATAGAGATGAGACAGTAAAAATAGAAAAAAAAATAAACCTGAATCCTTAGCTCCAAAATGTTAGGGAGTATCTCCCTTTAATGGCTACTAAGAAATCACAGAAATAGGTCATTAAGGTGTTACCAATAGTCCCTGCTCAAACCAAGATGGCACAAGAATCTCAAGGCCATGGGCTACCTGAAATCCCAGATGTAGAGAAATATTACGGAGGAGATATTAACCTGAGAGAAGGGAACACTTTGGGCTTATGATAATTACAAAAACATCTTGTTTGTTACTATGATAGTTTACAAGTCCACCATGTTTGTTCTAGACACCTACCCTGATGTTGACAAGAATTTTACCAAGTTCCCTGCTCAGTTTCCTAAAAAAGACAGACCATAAAAGCCCTCAGTGGCAACCCCGTCCGGACCCCTCTCAGTTTTGAGAGCTTTCTCTGTATCTCTGCTTAATAAACTTCTATCGCTTTGCTCGCTCTCTGTTGTCCACAAGATTCATTCTTCGACTCTGTGAGACAAGAACCAGCTGTCCCGTATCAAAATGTTAACTAATCTGTTAATAAATCATGTTATTTTTTCATAATTTTGAAAGGTCATAAAATTTGACTAGTATAGGAGATAAACTGCACTTATGGTTAATCACTGAAAATGTAATAATTTGCCACAAACAGGTGTTTTTATCCTTTTATGTCTCTTTTGATTTAGTTCTTCAGAAACCACTAAAAAACCTATTACAATACAACAAAAAATGAACCCAGACCAGTTTTTAGTTACTTAGTAGCTTTTATAATTTTCTGCCTCCTCTATGCAGTATATAGGTTTATATGAGTATAAATGTAGTTTTGAATGTTTCTAAACCTAAATACAACATAGAGTTGTATTCACCAGGACTGGTTAGTCCCCTGGACTCCCAGAACTATTCAATCTTTACATAGAATTTTCAAATAACTGCCGTGAAAACAGAAACTCTGTTAGATTAAAGATGGGTTACACTATAGATAGTATGCAGAGACCCAGAGATTAGACAGGCCATAGAAGTAGAGATGTCAATCAGGGAAATTCTAAATAGCAGGGAGAGGTAACCCAGACAAACTATCAAAGACATTTGTCAGTCTACAAACAGCTGAAGTCTCATTCAATAAGGAAAGTGAGACACAGAATGAGGAGGAAGTAATTTAATAGTAAGCAAGGTACAGGTGATCATGCTGTTGCACCAGAAAGGCCTAACAGAAAGTTATAGAATTCCACCTTTAAGAAATCATGAAAGGCAAAATCCTAGTATTTAATATAGCAACCTAGGCTAGAAGCAACTAGGATAATGTCCAATAAACAAAGCATAGATTCATTTATAAATGAAAGCACAAGGATTCAACTATTAGAGATAGATATAAGAAAGGACTTGATTAAAAAGGTCAAAGCAAGAACTTAATTACTAGAATCAATGTACTAAAACAAAGTAATGCCAAGAATGGGTTGATGCTAAGGTCATAAAACCCTGACCCTAATTTCCTTATAGTATCTGTTCTTAAAATATAGAATTGTTACCAGTGACTGGACAAGAGCCAGACTTAAATGTAGTTATTAAGGAACTTAAGTAATGAAATCCAGAAGGATTATCAGACTCAGGCCTATAATTAATACTAATTCAAGCTTTATTGTTGCTGTTGTCACTCCAGAATTCATGCTGTAAGTATGGCTTCTCTCTCTGCCTGAAAAAAATTAGCTGGAGTAAAATTACGGACACAGGTTACCAATTAAACTCTGCAAATCTCTAGCATATGGATAACTGGAATGTTGTACCATTCTTTCAGCAGTGGGTATGACAATAAATGCGTGACAAGACAGGAAAATTCACAAATATGCTCTCCATGGTGAACTGACAAAATAGGTAACCTTATTAAGGACTTTAAAGAATAAAATGAAGAAATATTCATAATATGAGCAACTGAAAAATCTTATTATGGTTAGTGAGCAGAACATAATGTTGAAATTAGAAAAAAAATCACAGAAAATTCTTCTTTGGAAATACATGGGTCAACTACTTCCTTTTTGGTCCTATGGCCAACACTGCATACTCTTGAATTCATGAAAGATAGCTACTTAGAATGTCACAACCCCAAAATAGAGCTGCTCCATCAGGATGGCGTGAATCAAATGTCTACAAAGTACTGGGACATTTCTCGTAGTCTAACTTTAAGTGTACTGACTTTATGTTCTTTTAATAACTTTATGAGATTCCTTTCTACTGACTCTATTTGAATTCTTGGCCCTAAAAAATATTTGTTGAATAAATAATAAATGCATTAATGAAGAAAATGAAAGTATGAAAACATGACTACAGCATACAGGAGATGGAACTCCCCCCAAGTAAGGTTGGCAATATTTAATATGCTAAGTAAAATAAATCTCAGATTAAAAGCCAATTAAAAAGTTATACAGATGATACACACTCAAAAGAGAAAAAAATCTGCACAAAGCGAGAATCTGGTCCTTGAGTTTTCCTGGCTGATGCAGAAATGGAACCAAATTAAATGTGCACTAATCCAAGGGCTTTGAAACTAATGATACTCCTCTTCCTTCTTCTTTTCTCTCTCTTTTTAAATGAATTTTCATTTGACTGATGGAAAATTCAGAGCACCCATAAAAAAGGGATCTGGTAAAAGTCATCACACCTAAACTCACAATATAATAAAATATGACTTTTAACATCATAACCACTTAGACTATTTAGAATGGTTATAAACTGTCCCTTCAAATTATACTGTGTACCCTAATAGTAACATATAATTTAAATAGCAGTGCAGTCATCAATTTTCATAATATTTAATGCTAATTTAAGGTCTAATCTCCTAGCAAGATAGAACATTTTATATTTAGTATTTGTTTATCCTGAAAACATATTTTATAACTTGTTTTCCTTTCTGATAGCTCTTTTTATAGTTTCTCAGAAACTTGGTTTATTAGCCTAAACTCTATATACATTCTATAAACCCTATATATTCTATAGCCAAATGAATACTTTTCATTGGCTACTTTTCATTTGGCTATATCAAGGTCAAATTGATACAGAGTTCTATAACAACGATGAAACCATTAAGCCTCTTTTGTTCTCTTCTTGTCAATGGAAAGGAATTCTTGTATACTCAGCTAACTGAGCAATTTACCATGATCTATGATTTAGTAATCTCTACATTCTACAAAAGTTGAGATATATGTATTGCAGTTTATGTTGATGTGACCTTTACTATTATATGTACAAATTATATATACACAGTATAAATTGCAAAATAAAATATATTAACAATCAATTTGAAAATATCCTATCTGAAGTATATCTATTACTGATTTTATGTTGTAGGATAATATATGTTATTGGAATTACACAAAGCTTATACAAGTCCTGACTCTGTTATTTACTAGCTATATAACATTAGAGGGGGTATTTAACTTCAATAATCCTTGATTTTCACATCTGAAAAATGGAAAGTTTGAAACAGATAACTGTTAAGGTATTCTCTAGCTCTAAGAGTCTTTTTCCTTAATTCTAGTTATAAAATGTAACACTACTTAAGCAATAAAAATTCAAAAATGGTATAAAAGTAGGTAGAATTCGGAAAACACACACACACACACACACACACACACACACACACACATACACACACCCCTAAATTACCCAAGTTGTTAAGCAAAAGTTATTTTGGTTTTAATTATTTGAACAATAGTTGCTTAAATTCACCTCTTAACCACTCATGTGAAGACAATGCTACTTGGATTCTTTAAATCCTTCCTTTGCTAACCATATGATAAGGTTAACATAGGATAAATTTTTAAATTGGCCCTTCAAGATCTGGCATATTTTTCTCTCTGGCCTAATCTCTGCTAACTTCCATTCTCATTCTCAATGCACACTAGGCCTGTGTTGGAGTGATCCCTTATACCTGGAGTATTACTGCCTATCTCCCTATCTCTTTTCCCCTTCCTACCACTATTTCTAGGGACTTTTGCCTTCCTATTTTGCTTTCCTAATCTCTATTCATCCTTCAAGTTATCTCACTTTACTTCCCTGACTCTCTCCACCCTCCACAAGTCAGAAGACCTTCTTACATATTTCTGTTAGATGAATAAAAAATAAATGACAAGCCTTTAATATTTAAATAAAGTTTCAAATATATTTATAACTTTAAAAAATCAAGGCCCAGATTTCTTTTCAATATTTTCAATTTATAATTTTGATAAATCATTAATAAGTTTTTCAAATCTCATTACTGAAAGACTGAAACGGGAATGGGGAAGGCTTTATGACATTTTGATTCCTTAAAATCATCATATTATAGCCAAATAGGACCAAGGAAGGGCTAGCATCTACAAAAATGAGAAGGCAGATATTACATAGATTCAATTTTTCTTCCTATGCCCACTCTTCCTCTGTTGCATCCCACAAGAGAGCACAAATGCAAATCAAGCCCCAGGCATAAAGTATTAGCCCTGAGTACTTAGGAACGGAAACACACAAATGCAACTATATGTGACCTGGGATAGGCAAAAAGTAAAAATTATAAAAAATGTGCAAGAGGAACACCAAAAAATTCTGGAAATAGAATAAAATTAAAAGAAGGGTTAACTGTGTTTTAAGGAGAATTTAAACAAAGGCAGGCCCTTGAACTGTTGTGGGATTCAGTGTATATAATCCTACAGGAGTAGGAAGCATTAAGCAAAAGACAAAAAATAAAATTGATAGCATAGCCAGAATAAAGGAAGACGTGGGTAAATTGAAAGAGAAGAGTAAAAGTAAGGAATGCTGGCCTTAGCAGTGTGGTACAACAATTTGTACTTGATAAAGTAGCTCACTTCATACTTGGTGAGATTTTAAAAGGAGAACATATGGACTTTAGAGGAAAATAATAGTACAGCTGACTAGTCAGACAGGTAAGCTTGGTGAATAATGGGGTGACAGATGTCAAAACTAAGTGACTAAAAGAAGGAAGGTTGCAATAAGCTTCATGAAAGTTTGCCAATACACAGCACTTGAATTAGGGTTCCTCGGCAGACAGATACTGAAAACCTATTGTCAAAAGGGTATTTTGAGAGCAAGAATAAGATATGATTGCAGGAAAGAGAGGCTAGTGATATAGATTCATAAAATATTCAGTTATAAAGTTATGAGATAAAGTCAGAATGAACCAATGAAGAGAAAGAATTCAAAGGATATTATCTTAAGATTTTATATGTAGAATGCCTTTAAAGGTCAACGCCTAGAAAGTTGGGAAGATAATGAGAATATCTTTTGGAAAACGGGAGGACCATTATTGGGAGTAGTATATATTAAGATGTTTCTAAATTTGTGGCATTGCTTTAGATCTTTGACAAGTACCTAACCTAAGATTTCAAATATGTGAGTAAAGATTTTTTTTTTTTTTTTTTTACCCAGGGGATTCATCTAACTTGCTTCATACAGAATTATGTTTAAAAAAAATTAAAGTTCCAGTTAAAGATAGCAACATATAAGTATACAAAGCTTACTTCCACCTAGAGATACACCAAATTTGCAGCTAAATATGGAACAAATTCCTCAGGGAAAAAAGAACCTAAAAAATGGTCTGAGTGACTCATATGCATCAGGCAAAGGAGAGAAGGCCCATATTGAGGCAGGTGGGAGAGACTAGGACACAATCTCACCTAAAATCCCAATGGCTCAGCACAACGGTAGCCAATAAGCAAGCACTCAGACTTTAGGTAAATGAGGCTCATTTGCTAATCTTAAAGTGTTGGCCTGAGAGGCAGAAATCTAATTTAGTACATATCTAGGGTCCTCCTAACTGGAAAGCACATCTTCATACTCTTCTTCTACCTCCCTCTAGCCAGTGGGTGCCATTTTTTTTAATGCTAATAAGCTTTCTTCTTTTCATTTTTTCCTTTTTTTCCCCCTGCAGATACCATCTATATGCTCTCCCTTATGTCTCATTCTACCCAGAAGACACTATCTTCACATACTAGCTGGTAAGCACCATGTTTTTTCTTTTCCTTTTTCCAGGAAGGTGACATCTATACATTCTCCTTATGCCTAATTCTGGTTGGTGGGTGCCATCTTTGCATTTTCCCTCTGCTGTTCCAGAGTGCCACTATCTCCCAATGGGGGAATTATTACATGTATCTGATTTTGGCAAGTTCTGCCGAGAGGACACTACTTGATTGCCTGGTTCTGGAGATCAGAGTTGAGGGCCGCAATTCTGGGTCCCATGGGACTGTTAACAGCGAGATAGTCCTTGGCAGACTACCACCCCCAGGGCATGGCACAGACAGCAAACTGACCCCCTCCCCCCCAACCCCCAAGCCCAGCCTTTCTGTGAAAGAAGCCTATTTGCTTATCCAAGAGCTTTGGCCTAAGGAGCAGACTTCTGGTTTGGCATACAACTAGGAGGCTATGGAGGTGTTTTCAAGGAAAGGAAGCTGGTAGACACAATATTTGTGCCCTCTTGATGCCTTGTTCCAGCTTACCAGTATCTCCCTCCAAAAAAAGCGTATTATACTTTTTAATATGGCACCCCAATGTTTGTGGCACCCTCAACTACAGGGAGGTGTTAAAAATAAGATAGGCTATCTGGCACCCTATATGCATAAACCTATACATTTTCTGGCCCTAGTGGCCAGTGGAACTTTCGCCTGTGGGTCCTATAGGACTGTAACCCAAAAAGAAGAGTCAAAAGACACAGCAGCTCAATCTTTCATTGAAAGTGTTCTTTTAGCTTATCATCATAAATGCAGTCTGAGGGGCAGATTTTTCTTTTTTAAAAAATATTTTATTTAAATTCATCAACTACAGTATAACAAACACCCGCTGCTCATCCTGTCAAGTGCCCTTCTTAGTGCCCATGGGGGGATGGGGTAACTGGGTAATGAGCACTGAGGGGCAGATTTCTAATTAAACACACACCTAAGGGCTGACTAGGTGTGACCTAGTGATCTCATTGTCTCCACTCTCCCCTGGCTACACTCTAGACTGCCAGTATTTCCCAGAGGAAAACTTTTACATGTATCTGGTACCATGATTGCCACATCTGGTACCTAGTTTTTGTAGTTGCCACCCAGAGGATTCCCCTAACTTATCTGCCTGCCTTTGGTAGCCAGGCAAGGCTTGTGTCCTTGAGTTCTATAGAACTATACCAATCAGAGACAGTTGTTGGTGAGCTACCACCCCCAAGGCACTGCAAAGACAGCACACTAAAACATACCCCAGTCTTTCTGTTAAAGAGGCCAATTAGCTTGTCCTAGAGTTTTGGCCTGAGGGGCAGGCTTCAGCTTTGGCACACAACAGGGACCTATGCAGGTGTTCTCAGTGAACACAAGCCAGTGGATATCATCTTTGCTCTCTCACTCTGCTCTGCTATACCTCACCAGTATCTCCCAGGAAAGAGTTTTTGCACTCTTTCGGAAGCACGAATTTTTTGCAACTGTCACTGAGAGGACACCTCCATATTATCTATCTGACTCTGGAGGCCACTGGGGTTTAAGCTTGTGATTCCACAGAACTGTATATATTTGTGTACTTTAAAAGCTGCTGTATGAGGGTCTAGCTTCCAATCAGCCTGAATCTAAGTGCTGACTGAGATGCTCCCCTTTGGGACACTGACAGGTCTTGGCATACCCTCAACTACAAGGAAGCATTAAAAAGAAGACAGGCTGTTTGGACAATCACAAATTTTTGAGAGAAACCAAGAAGTCGGGCAGGGTTGAACAAAAATAAATAATAATAATCTCCTACCTGTGCCTGAGTGGCTCAGTCAGTTAAATGTCTGCCTTCAGCTCAGTTCATGAACTTGGGGTCCTGGGATCAAGTCCCATGTCCTGCTGGGACATGAGCTTACTTCTCCCTCTCCTCTGGCCTTCCCCCTTCTCCTGCTTTCCCTCTCTCTTTCTCTCTCAAATAAATAAATAAATAAAATCTTTAAAAAAATTAATCTCATATATGAGGCCACTCTAACAAGACTAGAAGATGCGGCTGTTTCATTCATTTTACAGCAACCAACACAGAGAGTCAAACAAAATGAAGAAACTGAAGAATATGCTCCAAATGAAAGAATTAAATGAGACCTCAGGGGGGAAAAGTTAATGAAATAGAGATATGTAATGTACCCAGTAAGGAGTTCAAATTAATGGTCACAAAGATATTCATGAAACTCAGGAGAAGAATGAACACATTGAGAAGTTCAACAAAGATATAGAAAAATATAGAAGAGTACAAAACAGAAGTCATAGAGCTGAAAATACTTAACTGAAAAATACACTGGGGGAAGGGAGTTCAACAGCAGACTAGATAAAGTAGAAAAAGAGATCAGTGAACTTGAGGATGGGGTAGCAGAAATCACCCAAATACAAAAGCAAAAAGGAAAAAAAGAAAAAAAAAGTGAAAATAACTAAGAGACTTAAGGACAACATCAAATGGACTAGTATTTAATATATGGGTTCCAGAAGAAGAAGAGAAAGAGTAAGGGGCTGAAAACTCATTTGAAGAAATAATAGCTGAAAACTTCCTTAACTTAAGAAAGGAAATCAAACTCCTGATACAGAAATCCCAGAGAGTTTCAAAAAGACCCACACCAAAATACATTATAATTAAAATTCAAAAGTTTTTTTTAAAAGGAAAAAAATCTTAAAAGCATTAAGAGAAGAGAAGAAGAGTTTTTACACAGGAAATCTCCATTAGACTATTAGCTGATTTTTTAGCAGAAATTTTACAAGCCAGAAGTATCATGATTTATTCAAAGTCCTGAAGAAAGAACTTCCAACCAAGAATACTCTATTCAGCAAGTTATCATTAGGAATTAGAGAGATAAAGACTTTTCCAGACAAACAAAAGCTGAAGGAGCTCATCACCAGGAAACTGGCCTTACAAGAAACATTACATGGACTTTTTTAACCTGAAAAGAAAGGTCACTAGTTAGTAAGAAGAAAACGTATGAAAGTATAAATCTCACTGGCAAAGGTAATTAAATATATAGTAAAGACAGTGGATCCACCACTTATAAAGCTAGAATGAAAGTTAAAAGACAAAAGTAGTAAAACCAACCACTACAGTAATTATTTAAGGAATACATAAGATAAAATGATGTAAAATATTACATCAAAAACATAAAATGTGAGTGGGAGAGTTAAAATATGGAGCTTAAGAATGTGTTCAAACTTAAGTTGGCATTAAAAATGTGGTTACACATTTAAGTTGTTATATGTAAGTCTCAGAGTAGCCATAAAGGAAAAAAATCTGTATTAGATACACAAAAGATACAGAGAAAGGAATGTAAGCATACCACTAGATAGTCATGAAACCATAAAGGAAGAGAACAAAAGAAAGGAACAGAGAGAACTATAAAACATGAAGAAAACAATTAATAAAATGGCAATAAGTAAATACCTATCAATAATCACTTTAAATGTAAATAGACTAAATCCTTCTATCAAAAGACATAAAATGACTGAATTGATAAAACAAATAAGACTCATCTATATGCAGCCTACAAGAGACTCATTTCAGATGTAAGGGCACCAACAAACATTTACAACTAGATAACCATCCACATCTAAATAAATTGGAGAGCAATCTGAAGCCTGGCAGAACAAACTCCACAACTAAATATAAATAGACAACATATAAATATATTTTTTCTTGATAAAGAAAAAATTTTAAAAGCAGCAAGACAAAAGAAGATAGTAACTTAAAAAGGAAAATGCCTAAGGCTAGCAGAAGATTTCTTGACAGAAACTGCAAGATAAAAGGGGAAAGTGAAAGGATGGAAAAAGATATTCCATGCAAATAGAAACTAAAAACTTAGGGTAGCTACACTTAGATCAGACAAAATAGATTTCAAAACTAGGCTGTAATAGTAAACACACAAAGGCATTACATAAAATAGAGTTCAATCCAACAAGGATATATAACATTTGTAAATATGTATGCATCAAACACAGGAGCATCAAAATATATAAAGCAAGAACCAATACACAGCAATACAATAATAGTAAGGGAATTCATATACCACTGACATCAATAGATAGATCATCCAGACAGAAAATCAATAAGGAAACACTGAGCTTAAACAATATGTTAGACCAGGTAGACTTACTTAACAGAATGTTGTACACATCTGTTTTGTATAAACATGCCATTTGAAAGCAACAGAATACATATTCTTATGAAGTGCACATGGAATATTCTTCAGAATAAATCATGTTAGGCCACAAAAAGTCTTAATAAATTTCAGAGGACTGAAACTGTGTCAAGTATCTTTTCTGACCACAATGATATAAAATTAGAAATCAATTACAAGAAAACAGAAGTTCAAAAGTATGTGGATATTAAACAACATGTTACTGAACTTCCAATGAAACAAAGAAGAATTCAAAATAGAAATTAAAAAAAAATACCTTGAGACAAATGAAAATGGAAATATATACAAAACTTACTGGATGTAGCAAAAGCAGTTACAAGAGTTAAGTTCATAGTGATAAATGTCCAAATCAATAAACAAGAGAAATTTCAAATAAATAACCTAACAACCCAAAAAACTAGAAAAACAAGAACAAATGAAGACAAAAGTTAGTAAAAGGAAGGAAATAAAGATTAGGGCAGGAATAAGTAAAAAGAGATTAAAAAGACAATAGAAAAGATCAATGAAACTTAAAGCTGTTCACTGATAAGATAAACAAAACTGACAAACCTTTAGCTAGACTCACCAAGAAAAAGAAAGAACAAAAATAAAATGAAAAATGAAAAAGATGTTATGACTGATACCACAGAATGATAAACGACCTTAGGAGACTTTTTTTTTTATTTTTAATTTTTTTATTTATTTATGGTAGTCACAGAGAGAGAGAGAGAGAGAGAGAGAGGCAGAGACACAGGCAGAGGGAGAAGCAGGCTCCATGCACCGGGAGCCCGACGTGGGATTCGATCCCAGGTCTCCAGGATCGCACCCCGGGCCAAAGGCAGGCGCCAAACCGCTGCGCCACCTGGGGATCCCCTTAGGAGACTTTTAGTAAAAATTATATGCCAACAAATTGGACAACCTAGAAGAAATGGATACATTTCTAGAAACATGTAACTTACCAATACTGAATCATGAGAACTAAAAAAATCTAAGCAGAGCAATTATTAGTAAAGAGATTGAATCAGTAATCAAAAAACTTCCCAACAAATTAAAGTCTAGGACCAGAAGCTTCACTGGTACATTCTATCAAACATTCAAAGAAAAATTAATACTAATTCTCAAACTCTTCCAAAAAAAATAGGAGAGACTTCTAAGCTCATCTTACAAGGTCTGCATTACTCTTATACCAGAACCAGGTAAGTATGCCACAAGCAAAGGAAATTGCAGACCAATATCCCTAATGAACATACATGAAAAATCCTCAACAGAATATTAGCAAACCAGATTCAATAATACATTAAAAGTAATCATATGCAGAGATTAAGTGGGATTTATTCCAAAAGTGAATTAATATGATATACAACATTTACAAAACAAATGATAAAAACCATATGATCATCTCACACATAGAGAAAAAGTATTTCACAAAATTCAACATTCATTAATGACAAAATGCTCAACTGTAGGAATACAGGGTCTGTATCTCAACATAATAAAGGCCATATATGACAAACTCAGAGCTAACATCATACTCAACAGAGAAAAGATGAAAGCTTTTCCTCTGAGATTGGGAACAACAAAAGGAAGCCTATTCTCACCATTTTTACTCGAAATAGTATTGGAGGTCAAGAAAAAGAAATAAAAGGCATCTAAACCGGAAAGGAATAAGTAAAACTGTCACTATTTTCAGATCACTTGATAAAGAAAATGTTAGATTTCATTAAAAAAAAACAAACTGTTAGAACTAAATAAATTCAGTAAAGTTGCAGGATGAAAATGCAAAGTCTATTGCATTTCTATATGCTAATAACAAGCTAGCAGAAAGAGAAATTAAGAAACAATTAAGATACAGTTGCTCAAAAAGAATAAAATACCTAGAGATAAACTGAACCATGAAGGTTAGGTATCTTATGCTTAATTCTATAAAACACTAATGAAAGAAATGGAAGACACAAATAAATTGAAAGATTTTCTATCCTCATGGATTAAAAGATCTAAAATTGTTTAAATGTTTGTATTCCTCAAAGCAATCTGTAGGTTCAATGCATACCTTATCAAAATTCCAATGGCATTTTTTTATAGAAATAAAACAAATGATTCTTAAATTTGTATAGAACCAAAAAATATTCCAAATAACCAAAAAATCTTGATAACAAAGCTGGAGGCATCATACTTCCTGATTTCAAACTATTATTTCAAAGCTATAATCATCAAAACAATATGGTATTGGCACAAATACACATAACTCAATAGAACAGAATAGAAGGCAAACAACTCACACATATACGGTCAATTAATTTGTGACAAAGGAACCAAGAATATACAACAAGGAAAGGACAGCCTCTTTAGTAAAGTGTTGGAAAAATTGGGATAGTCACATGCAAAACAATGAAACAAGATCACTATCATATCATACACAAAATTTAATTCAAAATGGATTAAATACTTGAACATAAAACCTGAAACCATAAAACTCTAAAGAAAACATAGGCAGTAAGCTTCTTGACAAAAATATTTTGTATTTGACACTAAAAGCAAAGACAACAAGTCAAAAATAAACAAATGGGACTACAACAAACTAAACAGTTTCTGCACAGCAAAGAAAAAATCCACAACAACAAACAGAACCTATTGAATGAAAGAAAATGTTTGCAAATCATATATCTGATAAGGGGCTAATATCCAAAATATATAAGAACCCACACACTCAGTAGCAAAAAACAATCTGATTAAATTGGGCAGAATAGGGGATCCCTGGGTGGCTCAGCGGTTTAGCGCCTGCCCAGGACGTGATCCTGGAGTTCCGGGATTGAGTCCCACAACAGGCTCCCTGCATGGAGCCTGCTTCTCCCTCTGCCTGTGTCTCTGCCTCTCTCTCTCTCTCTCTCTCTGTGTGTCTCATGAATAAATAAATAAAATCTTTAAAAAAAATTGGGCAGAATATCTGAATAGACTTTTTTCCAAAAAATATACAGGTGGCCAACAGACCTATGAAAAGATGATCAACATAATAACTCTAGAAAACATTGAAAAATAAATTTTTCATCCAAATAAAATTAAAAATAAAAGTAACATAGAATCCAGCATTCTACTTCTGGGAATTCATCTGAAGAAACAAAAACACTAATTCAAAAACATACTGTACCTCCATGTTCACTGCAGCATTAGGATAGCCAAGACATGGAAACAACCCAATGGATAAACAAAATGTAATACATATATAATATAAATATATATTACATATATATTGGGTGTATATACATACACATTGTGTGTATACGTATACATACCAACACAAATTCTATTGTGAATATATATACACATACACAAACAATGGAATATTATTCACCTGCAAAAAACTGAAATCTTGCCACTGGTTAGACACTGAGGTTAGACACTGAGGTTAGACACTGAGGGCATAACGCTAAGTGAAATAAGTCAGAGAAAAACAAATGACTTACATGTAGAATCTAAAAAGCAAAAACAAAAAATATCATGAAGATAGATAATAGTTGTCTGAGGCAGTGGGGTAGAGTGGGATGGGAGGGTAGCAAAATGGGTAAAAGGGATCAAAAAATTTTTATTTCCAGTTATAAACTGAATAAATCATGGAATGAAATGTACATCATGGTGACTATAGTTAATAATACTAAACTGCATATCTGAAAGCAGCTAGGAATGGGGATCTTGAAATTTCTTATCAGGAGATAAAAAATATAGAACTATATATGGTGATGGATGTTAACTGGACTTATTGTGGCTATCATTTTGCAATATATACAAATATCAAATCATTACCTGTAGACCTGAAACTAATATAATGTTAAGTCATTTATACCTCAATAAAAATTATATTTAAGAAATTGTTTTTGATGATAAGGAAAGAACACATAATTATGCGATATAATCATAATATCCACCTTTGAATGTTGGGTGGATTCATTTATTATAGAATCCCTTGTTGTATAAAGCACGATGTATAAAAATATGATGAATAAAGGTTTGTTAAACTTTTGATCTTGTGCCTCTAAATAAAAAAATGCTGTGTACATAAGTACAGCAATTCCTTAGAAATTATATATACATACTACTATACTAATATGAACATTATAGACTATGGAAAGAAAACAAACAAACAAAATAAAATATGTATTATTTTAAAATAGCTTATTTTAACTTATTACTAAAAGGTTTATATGAATGTCCGCTCTTATTTTGATAATCTTGGCTCAACAATTTATGATATAACAATTTAAACAGCCAACTCTAAATTTGATTTAGATATCTGGTTTAAAGGGCTGTCACAGTTGGAAAAAGATCACAAAAGAATGGGTACATCAGAATGGAGAAAGTATAACAATAAGTGTCTTTTGAAACACTAATATTTTTCATTTCTCAGTTCCATATACCAATTATATAAAGGTACCTCATGCACATTCAGTATACACGACAGTTTGATATACATGGTATTAATCTATGTGTAAAAATTATTTACTTATCTTTTCTTATTTTAGCTTCAATGAAAATATTAATAGAAGTTCTATTACTTTCTTCCATGGCCTAATTGATTATCATAAGTGCCCACTGGGGTTCAAACACAGTATACCATTGGCATTTATTTTTTTTTAATTTTTATTTATTTATGATAGTCACACAGAGAGAGAGAGAGGCGCAGAGACACAGGCAGAGGGAGAAGCAGGCTCCATGCACCGGGAGCCCGACGTGGGATTCGATCCCGGGTCTACCAGGATCGCGCCCTGGGCCAAAGGCAGGCGCCAAACCGCTGCGCCACCCAGGGATCCCACCATTGGCATTTACATAAGACTTTTGAAAGTTCTTGCATTATAAAGGCAAAGAACATAATTTCTCCATAAAAAGTAGTACAGTACAACGGAAAAATGAAAGTAAGCTATTTGCAGACCCTCAGCGATAATAGAAGACAATAAAAGGTATTTTTTTTTAATTTTTATTTATTTATGATAGTCACACAGAGAGAGAGAGAGGCGCAGAGACACAGGCAGAGGGAGAAGCAGGCTCCATGCACCGGGAGCCCGACGTGGGATTCGATCCCGGGTCTACCAGGATCGCGCCCTGGGCCAAAGGCAGGCGCCAAACCGCTGCGCCACCCAGGGATCCCACCATTGGCATTTACATAAGACTTTTGAAAGTTCTTGCATTATAAAGGCAAAGAACATAATTTCTCCATAAAAAGTAGTACAGTACAACGGAAAAATGAAAGTAAGCTATTTGCAGACCCTCAGCGATAATAGAAGACAATAAAAGTCATTTTAAAGGCAATTAAAGTAAATTCTGGCACCAAAATAAATTACGATACCTTATATTGTTATTAAAATAACATTACTCAATGCAAATATTTTACAAAAACTACTTTTTAAACTGACAAAAACTATTCTGGGTAAAATCTTTTTTTCTCTTTTCTGCTTTCTTATACTATCACATTTAGCTTTCTTAAGAGTCATGTTTACTTAAAAACAGTGCTTTTAACATTTCATAAGAGTTCTGTGTGCTCAAAGAAAAGAAAAATAAATAAGGAAACGTTGATAGAAAGGCAGACAAGTTTACAAACTCCTAGGTAAATAATACAATGAGCACAACATTCTAAGAGTGTTAGACTTTCAGAGTATTAGAACTCACTACATTTTGAAATTTGTCAGCACAATTACAATTTAGTTACATTTGAAATGGCCTAAAAATAGATGAAGCTAAAAATCTTCGAATTTCTAGTGTCTAATATGTATTTTCTCTCACAAAAATTTTGTACGTAATTTAAGACACCATTATTTAAGATAATTTAGTTGGCATTACTGAAATGTAATTTTCAGTACCATTTTGTCTTTCTGTCAAATCCTTCTGCAGGAAATAATTAAGAATACTAGGGATATGACAGAGAAACACTACTTTCGGGAAAATAACTGTTCCCTGATTAATGTGTTCTGTAAAATTAGATTTCATGTCAGGCTTTCTTAAAGGACAGTATATATCTGCATTTTAATCTCCAATGAAAATAAGTACATACAAACATACATTATTTGTGTATCATTAAATACCCAGGTAAATATGTTTAAGATTTTCATTAAAATACTAATATAGTGAAACCAAGAGGACTTTATATATCAGAAAACTAAAATTATAAATTATTAATACTACAAGCAAGAAAATAAAAAATGATTATGAAGTACAGTGAAGAAAAAGCTCATAGTTGATCATAGAAGTTTTTAGAAATATTTGTGAAGGTCTCAGAAATATTTATATAGATAAAGATACACCTCTGCAATATATGGTGCAGAATAAAAATTCTGGTAAAGATGGTTAGATTTTATTTGTAATATTTAACACTATTTCAACCTTGAATTTTATTAGTGTAAATTGTATTACTAGAATCTGAATGAGTAAAGCTTTTAGCAAAACAAGTTGCATAAAGCAAATTCCAGAACCACTGTTCTTTCAGTCATTAGGTTTGTCTCTTTAAAAAAAAAAAAAAAAAAAAAAAATCACTAAAAATAACAACGAAAGAAGCCATATCAAGCTTCAAGGCAATTAATATTGGGTATAGTAAACTGCACCAGAAGAAGACAATACAAAATAGGCTCAAACAGTCAGACTTATCATAGCTTGAAAAAGTTACACAAAAACCATATTTATTGAAAAGGAAGATTTATCTAAGCTTAAACACAAAGAATCTGCAAATACACATACACACATTCCCTCACACAGCCTATGTCCTACTTAGGTTAGCCATTCAATCAAAACCCTAGAAAACATTAAAATTAGTGGATTCAAAGTCAAAAGAAAATCTTGGAAATAAACATTCGCTATGAAAACCTTAGAAATACCTTAGATTTTAGTTTTTCTTTGGGCTCCCGTGTCATTATTTTTCTGCTAATTTGAATTCCAGCAGTTAATTTATTTTATGCACTGCAGATTATGTTGCCAAAGAGGGAAAATTAACCCAGTACATTTCCACAGTAAACACAGATTAGCATACACTTAATTCCCTTCCAGTCAAAATAAGGGGGAGAAATCTATCAAGTACAAAGTTTAGGCCAATTGTATCTCTTCCATATCAACTACCTCAAATAACCACATCCAAGCCAAATTTAATGAGATCAAAAGTAATTAATTTTCAAATGCTCCTTTTAGACACCACAAATAAAAGACACCAGCATTCAAACTTACTTACTGTAATGAGCAGTTCAACAATTTGACATGAGTCCTCAGAATTGATTATAGGATGAAGTAAAGAAACACCTGACAAAAGGAGCAATGAAAAACCAGAAAACCATCTTCATCTTCAAAATCCCTGCCTATGAAATACAAATAGATATTTCTAACAGTCTTCTTTCTGGTCATTTCCAGCTAGGTATTATTGCACAGGCATCTGAAACCTAATTTGTCCAGAAAAGGTTTTATTTAATAGCTTGTTATCAAGGCTACTCTTCACATTCCTTTCAACCAACAAGCTACTTTATTTACTGGTGTCAAAATACACCCAGTCTTCCACTTTAGCAAATTTAGCCATCAGCAACAGCTCCTTTTTTTTGAATCTCTCACTTCTAGTTTAATCACAGAAAACAGATTTTTACTTTGGCTTTTTTTCTGAGATTTCTGACATTGCAACAAATATGTTAAATTAGTAAACTGTTGTCAAAAAACTGGAATAAAACATTGGTACATGACTGAAAATTCAAAGAATAAAAATTACACATCACATATAGCTCATTAATTCAAATGTTGAGATTATGTAAAATCTTTGCAATTTAAGTAGATGAGAATATGAATGTGGCAGATCTCTCCACTTACTTTTGTAGAAGTTTCTCAAACAGATAAATTTAAGAATATAAAACAACACACAGTGGAGAAGAAAATTTTATTTTATTTTATTTTATTTTATTTTATTTTATTTTATTTTATTTTATTTTTGAGAAGAAAATTTTAAAGTCTAAGTTTTTTAACTCATCCTCAACTAAATTTTCAGAAATAATGAGACAACTGTATTAAGGAAAGTAGATAAAATTTTTAAAATTTCAGGAGTGGTAGCTCCTATAAAAGCTATTGCCAGTTTCATTAAGTAGTAATAGTTTACTAATAAGAACTAGATAGTAAGATATTTCAAAATAATTTTAAGTAATCACATATAGACCATCACTTAAGTTGAAGGGGTATTCTTCTGAGCTAATTATAATACTATGAATAGAAAATTTCAAAATTCATTTCCCAGGCCAAACTTAGGCAGCTATCCTGAAGAAAGATATAAATGCTTCAAAAGAAACAAATACTTTGTTAATTTAAAAACTTTGATAAAAATTTAGAAAAACACTAACTCAAAGATATATGCACGCCTATGTTTACTGTAGCATTATTAATAATAGCCAAGATATGGAAGCAACTTAAGTGTTAATCAACAGATGATTGGGCAAAGAAGATGTGTGTGTGTGTGCGTGTGTGCGTATATATATATATATTAAAAATTGTCATTCTTGCTAGCATTTATCCTCAGTTTTTAAAATTTTAAAGACTGACAGATTCACCAACATTTAAATTTATAAGACTGTTTTTCAAGAAAATCAAAGTAAGTATATTAGAAAAAAATATATATATGTATATATACGAACATTATTCAGCCATAAAAAAGAATGAGATCCTGCCATTTGCTACAACATGGATGGGCCTAGAGGATATAGTGCTCAGTGAAATAAATCAGAGAAAGCAAACACTATATGATTTTACTTATGCATGGAATTTGAAAAACAAAACAAATGAAAAAACAAACAAAAAGCAGAAACAGATGCATAAATACAGAGAACTGATGGTTGCCTGAGAGGAAGAGGGTATAGGAATAGGCAAAATGGCTAAAAAGAGCAGGAGGTACAGGCTTCCAGTTATGGAATGAACAAGTCATGGGGATGAAAGGTACAGCAAAGAGTATAAATATAGTTAATGGTATTGTTAATAGCATTGTATGGTGACAGATGGTAGCTACAGTTGTGGTGAACATAGCATAAGGTATAGATTTTTGGAATCTGTAGGAAGCCAGCTTTCTATAGCTCTCTATCTGAACTGCAGTATCTCAAAACCCCAGTAACATATAAAAACAGAATGATTATACAATTTTCAGAAACTCTTCTCTCAATATTTTCAATATTAATTTATTAATCCTTATCAATTTTCTCAACCCTCCATGTTAGGAGTTGGCAAACATTTCCTGTAAAAGACCAGATAATAAGTATTTTAAGCTTGGTCTACTGTCACAGTAGTTACTTCCCCTTTGTAGTAAGAAAGCAGCCATAGATAATATATAAACAAATGAGCTTAGTTCTCTTCTAATAAAATTTTACTTACAAAAACTGGTAGCAGGTTTTCAATTTGGCCCAAAGACTAACTTACTTAATGTCTCTTCTATATCATAGGTATAACTTTAAAATCAATCATTAACAACCTATCATTTAGTAGTATTAAAAATTGTCATTCTTGCTAGCATTTATTCTCAGTTCTTAAAATTTTAAAGACTGACAGATTCACCAACATTTAAATTTGTAAAAGCCTGTTTTTCAAGAAAATCAAAGTAAGTATATTAGAAAAATTTTTGTGCATATGTCAGGGAAGTTATAAGTTTCTCATACTATTATTAGATAGTAACACTCCCACAGGCTATAGAAAACAAAAAGATTTATTTACACTAGTTGCCACAACCATCACAACAAACAGCTTATAAGCAAAAATTCCCACAGAAAAGCCCTTTGAAAATGAACAACAAACTTGGTGCAAATAGTTACAATATCATGAATGAAACTAACACAATTCAGAGTTATGATGCTTTTTGTTCAACTCACATCTATGGAGTAAATTCAAAATCCAGAGATCTTGTCTATTTTTTTTTTGTCTATTTTTTTTTTAACAAACCTGGAATGTAGATTTATTTCATCTTTAGGGTTCAAACTTGGCCTTCTCCAGCATGTATTCACTCCTTTCCATTAAGGGGTGAGACACAAAGTTGATCAGAGGTCATTCTAAAACTGAAGTCAAACACTAATCTTGCCTTTTCCACCTGGTTCTAGTATCCCCAGTGGAATATACAGTTCTATGAACAATTCTCTTTCTCATTCTAGAACTCTTTCCCCAGAACATAAGAGGAATCACTAAGTGTTTCAGTTTCCAAGGAAGTCTCTTAGTGTTAGATTCTAAATGTCTTAACATAAATGTTCCTTTTACTTTTTATGTTCAATCTCTCTGAAAAGTCTCCTATCTCTTCAAAACTACCTTTAGGCAGGTGACTTAAAAATCTATTTTATAATCCTCTATAAAGTACCAAGTGGTTAGTTTTTCAACATACTATCATTAGACTATGAATAGTCTTTGAAGAATGAGAATCAAGAAAAACAAGTGTCTAAAAATAATGTAAGTGGGTTCTTTTGGGGGGGATCCATGTTGAAACATGCAGTATGTCATACTGCTCTGAGAATATGATTTCTGCGAGGAGGAAGTACCCCTGGAAAAGAGTTTAAGACATATCTGGATATCCACTGAGGCCTAAAATTCAAGGTATAAAAAACAATTATCATGGCGTCTAAATATTATTTCCTTTCCTCCTTTTTTTCAATGATTTTTCTGATTTCCTAGACTTAAAAATCCTTAAATTACTATCATTCCTCATATTCCTTGAAAATTCAATCACAAAGTTCACAATTATTTCTCAATTTCTTTTACCCCTTGCCACGTGCTATCTTTCCATAAAAAACATGCTGATACTGTCTACCTATTTTTCCTGTAGAGAACTCTTCAATGCGTCAATATGTTTCTGTTAGAAGTCTTCCACAAATACTGATTTTATTTATCAAATGAACACGCATAAAATACAACATGCATAAAATACAACATGCTTAAAAAGACAATTTAACTACTGTGTACTAATCATAAAATATATTAAGAGACATTAAAGACTAAGGTAAATGCTTTAAAATAGTAAAAAACAGAATTTAAAATAACAGTAAAAAGATTCTTACAGAGAAATTTAACAGCAGTGTAAAATAAGCCTAAGAAAGAGGCAAATGCTGTGCAGAAAAACTAAAATGCCATTTACAAAGGGCAGAGAAGGAAAACCAGAAACTAGGATTGTCCTTACTGCAGATAGAGATAGCTGCTATTTTTTCTGAAGCCCAGGATAATATATAAAAATAATTAGTAAACTATACTCACATCAGTTAAGGAAAGATCAAGAGTGGGCCTAAATGAGGCAGGAGAGAATATTAGCAATAAAAAAACCTCACTTCGAAGTTGCCTAGATAGTGTTCTTTAGCGTGAATTTCTGACCGGCTTACCCAGGCAACAAAGCAAGTAGCCAATGTTACTACTTATAACATATCTAACATATCAGTAATTCTACCACTGGAGGGAGTCTGGTTGCAAATTCTTTGATGTGACTTTTACTCTAATAACTTCATTTTCTCTGGGAATGAATTAGAACCCCTACCAAGAATATGAATTGGTTTAACACAATCTGATGACTTTAAAGCTTTTTGTTTGTTTCTTTTAGTTTTTCTTTTCTTTTTGTTGTGTTCCATGCTCACTCATTAAAATTTTACACCGTCTCTATAGTCATATCTGGGTCAAAGAAATGAATCCAGAGGTCACATGCACTAATACATATTTATCCTTAGGGAAAAAAAAATCCTAAAGAAAAAATGTTAAATCAAGAATAGAAAGTTCTGATACAAATACCTAGCCAAAGCAGGTATCAGGGGTATAAGGCACATGAAATGCAGCAAACAGTAGGTTTGAAGTAGAAACTGAAAAAAGCTTTTAGGATTAAGGCTGACAAAGATACTATGATGGGATAGATAAATATAAGCAAAAGATATAGTATCGTAACTAGGGCTTTAAAGTTGACTATTTTTTTTAATTAAGAATTTACAGTTTCCATTGTCTATTCATGAAAATGAAGTGACATAAGAAGGATTTACTGAGTCAACAAAACACAACTGAAATGAAAAACAAAGATCTAAACATTGGACAAAAAATAAATAAATAAATAAAAAGCAGTAGTTAAACTCAACGTATGTGGAGAATAATAATCCACTTACAATAATAATTATTCTCTATTTTGTGTCAAGAATTATAAGAAATGACAGAGAATACTTCATGTCATGGTTTTAACAATCCTGCAGACTTGACATTATTATAACCATTCTACATGATACAGCTTAAAGCTAAAAACAGGTTAAGTAATTTGACTAAGGTAATATATCTATCAAGAGCCAATATTCTGTCAGAGGTCTGTTTCTAAAATGCTATTGCCACTATGGTATATGAATGTCAGTGGGACTGAGCAATGATTACCTTGTATTTTTGTACTATTAAAGGGAACAGTTATTGGTACTCTTTCTAGATATCTGCTTCAGAAAATGTCCTTAAGGATTATTTAATACAGCATTGTGCTAACTAGTAAGCATTTCTGTGTTATATTTCCAAAGTTAAAATTTGTTTAATTCACATATCAGTAATCATAAAAAAGTCACAACTGATTTTATAATTTAAGTAGGTATGACAAAATCAAAATTAAAAGGAATTTTTTTAATATGTAAAAAAAAAAAAGAAAACCTTGTTTTCTTTTCCTTCACAAAATTATTGTTATACACAAACACATGGGAATCTGTCAGGTTCTCTCCCTGCATTTTCCTTAAAATGTATTCCCTTGTTGAAGAGGATCATAAACTCCATAAACTGTATCTAGGCAGTCATAAAATAATCATGGAAATAATACTTGCTAAACCTAGGAAGCCTTGGGTGTGGATTTAAGTGCTATACAACAAATTAATTTTGTATTTTCTTCCTTACTATTATAGCAAGAATGCAGGGAGATGGATGCATATATCTTTCCCTTTCAGCAAGGAAAGCTTGTGTGTGTGCATAAAATACATGTATAAGTTAGATCATATCTATATACACATACACACACATACATGATTTTAAGAATAATGAAGAGAAGTAGAAGTAATGCGGAGTTCTATGTGTGGGGTTGGGCGCTCTTCTGTCTCATCACAGGTCAGTTAGGGTCTGAAGTATCTTATGTGAAAACTGGAAACGGGGTCCCATAATATCAATGCTTCCTGATGAGTAATGTTTTCTTCCTTCAACTTCTTTGGAAAAATCTTCAATTAAAGTGTATCATACGTGCAATTTGAGGATACTTCAGCACAGCAGAGATGGAGGAACAGAAGCACTCCTCTATTTGCAACAGAAATTACAGAAAGTTCTAGATCTACAACATATCTTCAGAGATTTCCTAATAGAAGTCTATTCAGATCCTCATTTTGAACCACAAGTAACATGTAGGCAGGGACCATCTACTATCAACCAAAGCACACATGCCTAGGATAAATAACATGTGTGTAGAAGAACCATCTTGCCTAATTAAAAAAACCCAATTATATGACCATTGGATTCTATTCCATATTCTTTCAATTGTTAAATACTTGGAGAAACTATCAAAAAAAGGAAATACTTCGAATTATTGCTAATTATGTAAATGGATCAATTTATAAGAAAATAGCAAGTGAAAGGAAAAAACGTACAAACCAAGGAAACATAAGAAAGACAGTTTACCAGCAACTATAACTCTTAGTTGATGAAATATGCAAAGCATTGTAAAATTTAAAACACCTATAAGTGGAGAGAGTAAAAGGAAATGTATTTCTAACAATATTTTCTCCTATTCTACTTCCAAGAAATTAATTTGAGCTCATTTATCACCAAATTCATAGTAGAATAGAGAAAAGTAAAAAGCAAACAAGACACGTACTTTTATAATCATAAAATTATGAAAATTTAGCACTCACTATGTACTTAAGCATATTACAGCGCATCTGCCACATCCTAATCTTTCTGTTATATATTTAGTACATGAATGAGACCTGAGAGGGAGAGAAGGGAGTAAATAATACCTAGCTGAAAATTTCTCAGTATAAGAGTATGATAAATAAGGTCTGCTTGACAAACTTAATGCAACATTTTTTTTATTGTTCTGCAAAAAAAAAAGACCTATATATTTTGGAATTGACATGCAAAGTCACAAAATAAAAAGTTAGGCATTTAGTGACATCTCTACCCAAGCTATTCCTAATTTTTACATGTTTTTTTAATAGAAGAGTTAGCTCTTTGTATTTGTTGATACATTTTATAAAATGAAACCCTATTAATCTACGACGAATCATTAGAAGCCTCAAATAAGTAATTTTCATAGATGCTGCTAAGTGCCAGCACCCCCTCCATTAAATGTTACATAATTTGTTCATTTTGCAGGATTCATAATGTGAACTGAAACAACCAAAAAATATTACCAAAATAAAAAAGCTACGACTCTACAAGAAGAGACCACATATATGTGTGCAGCATTAGTTTTGTTCCTCTACACCAATTCTGTAAACTTCATAAAAACAAAAAACAACTTAATTTTCCCTAATATCTTTGAAAATGTGGTAAATGCAATCTTAAGAATTAAGATTACTGGGTTCTGAAGAGCAACTATGAATTGCCTATTTCCATTAACTATAGTAATAAGCTTTTGATAAATCACTGAAGTAAATGAAAATCTACTTTTACTAGATTCTTGGTTTTCTGTCAAACCAATCTAGGAAAATCAAAGCATTTACAATGGTAACACCAGAAAAAGTCATTTCATAAATAAACTAAAGCTCATGTGATTTCCTATGTGGTATATTAAAAATAATTTCTAATAGTCTAATAATACAAGTCTACATATGGCATGGCAAAATGATTACTTTTTTTCAGATACCATAAATATATGCACCTATTACTATGGTAATCTAAGGATAAAGGAATTATAAACAGCTTTTGCAAGAGTATTTACTTGTTCACACTGTACCTTTTTCAGAAATTATTTAAAGTGGCTTTGTTTTCAAAGGTCAATTATTCTGTCTTAAGTTTATTATAAACAGAAATTCAGTGTTCAGTTGTCCTAAACTATACTGTTTAGCAATGCCTCACCAAGTTATCATTTAAATGACTTTGGAAACAAGACCTTTGCTCTGTATTTGGATAACGCACTGATAAATTTTATGGCCTTATTGTGAGCACATTAGTATTTCTACATAACCTTGGCTAAAAAATATTTTTAAATCATCGTCTCCATACGCTGTTAATCACTGATTCCATTTATAGCCAGAAGTGTTCAGGGTCATCCTGACAACATGTAAATTGTTTTTCCCTTGTCAGAGGTCCAATTTTACAATTATTTGGCCAATCAATTACTAATCAGATGACTTCTTTTCAACAAATGAAGTTTTATTCCACATTACTGAAATAGCACGGACTCCAACTATTCCAAATAACACAGAAGCACTACAAGCTACCCAAATTGCACAGTGTGAGCTTCTCTCTAACGCTCAAACCCGTGTTCAACCACTTCCTTCTTTCCGAGACTGCCAACTTTAACAATAAGAATAAGCTATATAATGTCGGGACACAATGGTTAGTACTCGCCACATATTCTGTACCACAGCAAATATACGAGGCCACTTCTTTACAGATTTTTTGACAGTTTCTGAATCACAGCCCCAAATCACTAAGCTTGTGGCTGTCCTTGGTGCTGAAACGCACTCCCCCGCCCACCCCTCGCGCCCCTTCTTGAAAAAACCGTCATCCCAATCCCTCTTTGAGGGCATAAAAAGACCAATAAATGTGGGGGAGTCTGAAGAGGAGAGGTTTAAAAAGGAAATGATAAGTTTCTGGGCTGGAAATGCTAACTAGCGTGTGCGGTGGCGGGGAGAAGGAGGGGTACCAGAAGCAATCGGAGGGCGTTTCGCCTTCGGTTCCGGTAGAGCGGTAGAACCTGGAAACCCGGACTGCGGCACCGTCGGAAACGCCTGGTCCCGGGCAGGAGCGGCGGGCGGGAACGGCGCCCTCGCCCGGGCAGCCCCTCGGCGCGGGGCCAGGCGGCGAGGACGGCGGGCGCGCCGCGGCCGGGGACCGAGGCGACTCTCCGCGCCGACGCGCCGGCCCCGGGGTCCTTTTGTCGCTAGCCTCCGGGGGAGGGAGGGTGAGCCGAGAGGAGCCCCACCTGTATTTATTTGTACGGAGGGACAACAAAAGACCCTGACGCCGGGGCGAGCAGGGTCGGCAGAGTCGGGGCGGCCGCGGCGCCTGGCCGCCGGCTCGGCCCCTTTCCTTCCAGCCCCCGTCGCTCTTACCGTCCCGGTCGCACAGCTGAATGGCCTCCAGGCTGAGGTTTTTGATCACCTCCTCACAGGGGCTGGTGGGGCTGTTGAGGGCATGATCCAGGCGCGGCACCTCCATTTTTCCAACTCCCTTCTCGAGCCTGCCTGCTTCGTATCCAGGCTCCCTCGGTGGACCGGGTGGGAGAGAAGGGCGGGAAAGGGAAGAGGAGTGGCGGCAGGAGTGGAAGAGGCCTGAGACCCGGCTCCGACGCGCCGAGGCTGAGCCTCCGGGCTAGAGAGCCGCGGCCGACGCGACACCGGGGCAGGAGCTCCGGAGAGTGCGGGGCTCCGAGAGACCGAGAGGGACCCGGCGCGAGAGCGGGAGGCGCGCGCTCCCGGCGGGGAGGGGACGCGTCGCGCGGGGAACGTGAGGGAGAAGGCGCGGCGCGCGCACGCGCGTGAGAGGACGCGCCCACCTGCTGGCGCGCGGCGCCCTCCTCCCCCGCCCTTCCACGCGCACGCGCCCCCTGCTGCCCTAGTGCCTCAGGCCCCGCACGCAACTCCCGCGCGAAGTGTCGGACGGCAGAGCGCGCGGAAACGGCGGGCGGTTGCGGGGGCGGCGCGCTCGCCTCGCCCTCTCGTCCGGTGAGGGTGGTTTGGCCTCCTTCCCCTCGTCACAGGGTCAGCCGGACCCAGGTTGGCACTGGGGAGCCTGCATGGGGAGGTGAGAGGGAGAAGACTGGGTTTCGTGAAGGACGGGAAGGATACGGGTCCCCATCCTTTGTATGGGGCCTCGGGGTTCCGGGGCGCGCGGGGTGCCTTCCCGCTCAGGCTCCCGGGCGACTCCCCTCCCGGGCCCTGCTGGCGCAGCGGGGCGTTCCTCGGAAACAGCTGCGTCTGTGTGAGAGATGAGCGCACTGACCGAGGAGGGGCGGGTGTAGGGACGGAATTTTGGTCATCCCGAGGGAGGGGCAGACAGGGGAATTCACAAGTGGCAGAAAGGTGAGGGAATGAGGAGATGCCAGCCCGCCTGCTTCGGGGCTGACAGCCTCTCAGTCTTTCAGCCATCGCGGTCTAGCTTGCCTCATTCATTCATTCATTCAGTCATTCAGTCATTCATTCATTCAGTCATTCATTCATTCATTCAACGAATAAGCATTAAATGTTTACTGCGTGCCGGGCTTTGTTCTGGCCGCCAGTGAAGGGGGAAGAAAAGCACCTGACTGACCTCATGGATAAGGAAAGATCCTTTCCTAATGGGAAATGTGCCTCCTCAAGTTACCTTAAATTTGCCCATTCTTTTTAATGGCATTTAACATTCTGCAGTGCACTTAGTGGAGGTGAAAATGTTTTTGAAATAAAATAGATGTAGGTCACAGCCTATTGACCTCTGTTGCCATTTGCTTCTTTGGAATCGTTTTTAGTCGCTGTGCTGTCTTAGAATCAAAATAGTGTCCGCCCCACTCTCTTCTTTTTTCAGTGTGTGTGCTTGTTAGAAATTAAGGTTCCTTTTTATTGATTTTCCCAATTTCGAACGTAAATGTTATCCAATAAAGTAACAATTTACATACGGATTGCTATATGCTACCCTTTCTAGTCATATCCTTCTAGCCACAACATGACTAAATCTAGTTAATTGGAACTTCATAAAACAGAAGGACCAGCTGAAGGTAAAATAAGCTTGTGAGAAAACTTGGCACACCTGCAAGGGGATAAAAATCTGTGGAAGATAATTGGGTATTTTAAACTGAAATGTCCTCATTATCAACTTAGGTATTAATGAAGATGGATCTCCTTCTTGTAGTTTGAGAGAATTCTTGCGTCAGGGTAGGGTTGTCCCCAAGGAGAGGATAAATTATTACTTGTCAAGAAATTTGACAAGATGGCACTTATTGGTGAATTTCCTGTGTTCTAAAACCTGGCTCTGGAGGAATAGAAATTGATATTGTCAGCTAAGCCACAGTGGGTTCACAGTGGTTTCAGAGTAGTATCATATTTACAGATTTCAAAAGGAACCGTGCAAACCAGATTACCAATTTATTGATTTACAGGTGAGAAATATAACTCATATATGAAATTAAAGCTATAATTCACGCAGATATTTGTTAAACACCTGCTATGTCCATGGACAATATGCTGGAAGTTGGGAATTTTTAGTTCCAATCTATTAGGAAACATAGACATTGAAAAGGGAAAATTATAATATTATGAAAGAGGAATCATGGGAACTTGTGAAGTACACACAGGGGTCCTAAACTAATCTGGTTGGTCAGGAAAGTCTTTAAAAGGGTTTTATTTAAAGGGAACAAGAAATTATTGAAAATCTTTAAATGGGAAATTAGCATGATTCAGATTTGTGGGCCAGAATATTTGTGTAATGGGAAAAGGGGGTAATGTTTTAAGAAATACTGATGTGAATTTCTGGGTATAATACTTATTCAATCCAAGGCATCTTTCTGCTAAGGATGTAGGTTATTACATAAGAAATAAAAAACAAAGAGTTTTGACATTCAGCATAAGATTTTTCTAAGCAAATTGGTAGGCTTCAAATCAAGGTATTGTCAAAAGATGAAAATAGATGTTTATGGTTTGACATATCAAGGCTGGGCCTAGTGGTCAAAATGATACAGTTTATCCCATAGTGAAGACAGGATATCCCAGGCCACAATAATGGCGTAGGCCAGAGTTCGGTATAAGGAAGATAGTGGCTATGAGGTAGGTAAAGTAGAGAAAATTCTATTCTCTTTGTCTCAGAGAATAATGGAAAAGAGGTAGAAATGCTAGAGGATGGCAACTAACAACATTTTTTACTCATTCACACATTGAGGATGTGAGATGAGAGGTTGTGGCTTTAGAAATATCCAGATAGGTAGAGGTAAACTCAAGGACAGAAATTTCTGCCCTAGTTCTTAGATCTTTGGAATGATAACACCTGGCCAGGCTAAGGGGGACCACATTCAAGTAATCTTGAATGTAATCATTCAAGGCATCATTGTTAGGCAGAGGGAGGACAGGAATTTACTTTACAGAACTGTTGAAAGTTCCTGTATACTCAGAGGGTAGTTGAGTTGAGAGCTAGCCAACCTGCTGTGAAGCCTTATTTTAAGAGCAAAAACTGCAGAATAGACCTTCTAGACTAGTCTAGAGTACAAGAAGATGAGATTTGTCAGTCTTAGAGATGGCTACCAGGACCTGACCAAACTGAGAAAACACAGACTATGAGTTTCTCTAGCCACCAACTTCAAGTGAAAGACCAGGCATAGAAGGGATGTCATCACAGAGACCAGAGGAGGCAAATGACATTATTCAAATCCAGTGACCCTTTGTCCCAGTGCTTTAAGGCCATGGAAGCTCTATTGTACTAATAGTCCCAAATACCATCTAAAATAAAATGTAGGGGAAAAGGTAAAAACCTGAAAGACTGAGGATCTTACCTAAAAAGATGGATTTTACTCTGAGGGGGTAAATAAAATACTGATTAAAATGATGATTGACTCTAGGTTCCTAGATTTGACTAAAAATACAATATTTACCTTCCCCTTTGTATTAGTGAATGATGTTTCATGAAGATGACCGTATAAGCTTTAGATGAAATGAAAATTCTACCTTTTCTTTTCATATCTAAGTTTCAGTGTAATGGCAATCCTCATATACTTACATCATTTGTAGCTTGAGGTGGCCTCTATTACAGCCAAAATATTACTATTCAAAGTCCAGTTCAAATGGTGCATTCTCTATAAAGATTATTCCTTATGCCAAAAATCTCTGAATAATCAGGCTCAAATTTGAAAAGGACCTTAAATATATCTTAATGTAATCCTGTACACAATGTTGACATCCCTGACGAGAAACTGTCTATTAATATTTAGTAAATTAAAATTCTCATGAAGTAATCTTACTCATTCTGAACCCAAACATGCCTCCTATAAGATCAATACAAGGGCCTTCATTTTTCTCCTCTGTCATTCAAACACAATAATGGTAATCCTTCTTTCTTCTGCTGCCCAAACATATTCAATTTTCTGACTAAATACTCCTAGTTCTTCCAAACATTTCTGATAATTACATTGCTTTGAGCCCCTGTACCACTTTGGGCCCTCCCTTCTGGATAGATTTAATTTTTCTAAGAGTTCGTGGGTGAACATACCTATGATATGGAAAGATATTAAGACTATAAAGGGAAACAAGCAGTCTATCACCATCTTTGCTCTATATGCCAAACATAACACAGCCCAGGAGCACATTAGTTTTCTGACAGAGATATCAATCTGCTCACCCAGCTTGCTATCATGTAAAACCTATACTTATTCCTTGAACAGTTCTTATTTCCCCAGTGATATAAATTTTAAGCACATATTATAGTATTTGCACAAAGAAGATACTCAGTAAAATTTGTTGAATTATTTGACTGAACTTCAGTACTTTGAATGTGTTTAATTATATTGCTGCAACTGCCTAGACTATTATCAGACCCAAAGAAAAACGGTCACAAAGTCCTTTCAATAAGCTTGTAAGTGCAGAGGTCATTCTTATATAACCCACAGCATTAGGCACAACTCAAATTTTTATGGCTAGGCAAAAGGCAGAGAATGAGAATCAAAACCATAGGTAGAAGCAAACTCCATATAATATATATATGTATGTATGTATGTGTATATATATATATGTGTGTGTGTGTGTGTGTGTGTGTGTATATATATATATATATATATATATATATATATATATATAAAAGAAGGAGTATTTTTTTCTCTCTTTTTATAACATTACCATGGTTTTTTCCTAAGCCCTCATAAATGGTAGGGCAAAAGAAAACTCATGATTGACAAGGTTGAAAGCAACTCAAATAATCTGAATTCTTTATCTTGACTCAACTTGTGCCTGACTTGTGAAAATCAAATGACATAGTGCGTATGCAAGTGTTGTATGAGCTATAAGTCATCTCACAGAGTTAGAATAGTATTATTATGGAACACTAAGAACAGCATTAAGAAAATATATCTGGCCAATTTTACAGTAAAAACTTCTGGAAATATTTTAATAGCTATTTAAAAACATTAAGAACTTCTGTATTTAGAATAGATTTATGGTTTAGTGTATTGAGCCCTTATAAATTATGTCATTTTTGTTTGCTTTGATTTTATGTCATGGTAGATTTTTGCCAAGCTCATAAGCAAATATCCAATATTGAATCTCTTTCCAGTATTTGATTTCTACATCTCTAATTCTATATCATCAAACAGTTGTGAGATATGGTAGAGAACTATGATGACTTGGTCCAAAATTTATGCTATTAAAATTAAACTTGCTTGACGATTTAACTATCCTGGACTGTTTCTCTTTGAAACCCCCAGTTCTGCTCTCATTTTCAAAAGATTGCCTCTCTCTTTTTTCCTGGAGAAAACAATAAAAGCAGAGTGAGGTTTCTCATTTGTCCTTATCTTTAGCTCAGTTGGTCCTGGTAAAACTCGCTACTTTTCTTTCTCTCATCTGTACTTTACACTCACTGCCTGTGTAATGCAGGATAGAGTTGTAAGCTTCCTATTTTTACTCCCTCCAGCTGCTTCAGTCTTTTTCTTTCCCCTTTTTAATCTTTAAACATTGCTAAATCTCCTTGATTTTAAAATTTATCTTACTTGAACCAAACAGTTACTATCTAACTTCTTAATATTCTAAGGTATGTAAGAAGCCCATTATAAATTGTGCAGTGCTATAAAACTGTTATTCATTGCTTCCATTTCTTTTTAATCTTTACACAATTTATCATCTGTCTCCACCACTCTGATTCTTACTCTTCAAATGTCGTCTTTAGATTTGGTGAGATTTTTCACATCACCAACATACAGGCCTTTTAGCATCTGCATACTCTTTGATATTTTAACAGTTTATTTCTGCTGAACTTCTGTGGCACTGAACTCTACTGGATCTCTTCCTACATGTGTGCTTAATGTTTATCAACTCTAGCTTCTAAGCTGCCCTCTTGAGTGTAGGTGTTCTTTAAAGTTCAACCTCTGACATTATGTTCTTCCCTGTTTAAAGCCTTTTCCTCTGAGAATGCATGCATTTCCATGAATTTTAATGTCTTTTTAATGTTGAAATTCTCACCTTTATTATCAAATTCCTATTTCAAGTCCATAACTATAAACAAAAGTCATTATCCTACTTCCAACTAAGGAACATTTTTTTTTTATTTTTTTTTCATTTATTTATGATAGTCACAGAGAGAGAGAGAGAGAGGCAGAGACATAGGCAGAGGGAGAAGCAGGCTCCATGCACCGGGAGCCTGACGTGGGATTCGATCCCGGGTCTCCAGGATCACGCCCTGGGCCAAAGGCAGGCGCTAAACCGCTGCGCCACCCAGGGATCCCCCCAACTAAGGAACATTTTTATTTACATTCCCATAACCATTTCTAATTAATTCATTCCCAAAACTGGTTCCCTTTTCTAACTTTCTTTCCACTATACTGACTGGCAGCAGTATCCTCTTAGTCACCCAGTCACACAGCTTTCTGATTTTCTCTTTTCCTCTTTAAATCAGACTATCCTCAAAACAATTAAAGTTTTGCAATATTTCACGGCCATGTTTTTCTCCCTGACTTGGAGGTATTACTATCACATTTACATTTTCATCATTTTGACCAGAGTGTTGAAATTACCATGTACATAATCTTCCTACTTCCTTTCTTTCATCTACACTGCTATGAAAATCAACCCACTAAAACATTTTGTTAATTAGAACTTGCTCAATAAATTACAGTGGCTACCTATTTTTGTTCTATAGTTAACTGTGAGCTACCAAAGCTTTTTGGGCAGGTATATGACAATTGTAAAGTAGTATTATGTGATTAATTTTCCCATGTTTCATAGGATGAATGGAATGGAGGAAGACAGGAGTTTAAGAAATTATAGTGCAGGAAAGAAATAATACAGACTAGAAAAGTAGAATTCGTAGTGGAAAAGAAACAGTGGATTTGAGAGAATGATGTTGTGTTTCTAAGATTATTTAAAATCACAAAAGAAGTCCTTTATTATTCTGATATTTTAGAAGATGATTTGTTCACTCATAATACTACAATTGGATTTTAGCTTTCTTTAAACTGACTGTATGCACATCTCTGAAAATACATCCTCATCAGAAAACAGCTCTGTGAGTCCAATGCTAATGACCTATGGAGGAAACCAGATGTGGTTCCCTGGTATTATCAATCAAATGACAGAAATGGTCTAATTCTTTCTATTCACTTTAAATACAACCTATTGGAAAATAGGGAAAAAAATAAAAAGATTACTCAGTAATATCCACTAAATGATGATTCAGTACCGTGTATGTATGTATGTACATTTGAAATCAATACACACTATTGAGTGGCTGTTAGATTTTCTGTGATGATATAGAGACACTGTCCATGCCGAAATTTCTCCCTACCCCAAGTTATTGCTGTTATCCTAAAATGCAGATAAAGAGAGTTGTTTTTCATTAACTAATTTTAGCAAGAGGAGAAGACATCATAAAATTAGCCAGTAGCTATTCATAGGAGGGGCTTCAACTAGAAATAGTGAAGGCCGTGGAGACAACACAACTCTAGGTATATCTCAGAGATATTGCAGGTATGGTTCCAGGCCACCACAATAAAGGGGATATTGCAATAAGGCAAGTCAAATTATTTTTTTGTTTCCCAGTACATGTAAAATTATGTCTCCACTATACTATATTAAGTGTGCAATAGCAATATGTCTAAAAAATACAATACCTTACTTAAAAAGTGCTTATTGATCAAAAATGCTGTCCATAATCTGAACTTTCAGTGAGTCATAATCTTTTCACTGTTTGACGGTCTTGCTTCAGTGTTGACAGCTGCTGACTGATCAAGGTGGTGGTTGCTGAGTGTTGGAAGGGCTGTGGCAATTTCCTAAAATAAGACAACAATGTTTTCCACATAGATTGACTCTTCCATTCACAAACCATTTTTCTATAGTATGCATTGTTGTTTGATAGCATTTTATCCACAATAGAACTTCTTTCAAAATTGGAGTAAATCCTCTCAAACCCTGCTGCTACTTTATCAACTAAATGTATGTAATAATCTAAATCTTTTGTTCTCATTTCAACAAATTTCACAGCATCTTCACCAGAAGATACCATCTCAAGGCATCACTTTCTTTGTTCATCCATAAAAAACAATTCCTTATCCATTAAAGTTTTGTCATGAAATTGCAGCAATTCAGTCCCATCTTCAGGATCCCCTTCTATTTCTGGTTTTCTTATTATTTCTACCACAACTGTAGTTATTTCCTCCATTGAAGTCTTGACCTCCTGCAAGTCATCCATTAGAGCTGGAATCAATTTCTTAAAAATCCTCTTGGTGTTGATAATTTGACCTCTTCCCACAAATCACAAATGTTCTTAATGGCATTTAGAAGGGTGAATATTTTCCAGAATGTTTTCCATTGACTTTACCCAGATCTATCTGAGGAATCACTATGTATGGTCTTACAAAATGTATTTCTTAAATAATAGGATTTGAAAGCTAAAATACTCCTTAATCCATGGGCTGCAGAATGTGTTGTGTTAGCAGCCAAAAAACAACATTAATCTCATTGTCCATTTCTATCTGTCTCATTGTCCATCGCAAAGTCCATCTGTCTTGGATGAGCATGTGTATTGTCAATGAGAAGTAATATTTTGAAAGGAATCTTCTTTTCCTGGGAAGTGAGTCTCAGCAGTGGGCTTAAAATATTCAGTAAACCATCCTGTAAACAGATGTGCTGTCATCTAGGCTTTGCTGTTCCATTTATAGAACACAGGCAGAGGAGATTTAGCATAATTCTTAAGGACCCTAGGATTTTCAGAATAATAAGTGAACACTGGCTTCAACTTAAGTCACAAGCTGTGTTATTCTCTAAAAAAAAAAGATCAGTAGGTTCTTTGAACCTTTGAAGCATTGACTTCTCTCTATCTATGAAAGTCCCAGATGACATCTTCTTCCGATAGAAGACTGTTTCATCTACATTGAAAATCTTTTGTTTAGTGTAGCCACCTTAATGCATTATTTTAGCTAGATCTTCTAGATAACTTATTACAACTTCTACATCAGCACTTGTTTTTTCACCCTAAACTTTCATGTAATGAAGACAGCTTAATTTCTTAAACCTCATGAACCAACCTCTGCTAGCTTCAGACTTACCTTCTGTAGCTCCCTCACCTCCCTCAACCTTCATAGAATTAAAGAGGGTTAGGATCTTGTTCTGGATTAGGCTCTGATTTAAAGAAATGTTGTAGCTATTTGATCTTCTATCTAGACTACTCAAATTTTATATCAACAGTAAGGCTATTTCTTTACTTATCATTAATGTGTTCACTAGAATAGCACTTTTAATTTCCTACAAAAACCTTTTCTTTGCATTCACATCTTGGCTAACTATGGCACAAAAGGCCTAACTTTTGGCCTATCTCTACTTTTGACATGCCTTCCTTACTAAGGCTAATCATTTCTAGCTTTTGACTTAAAATGAGAGATTTGTAACATTTCCTTTCACTTGAACACTTAGAAGTCATTGTAGGGTTATTAAATGACCCGATTTTAATCCATCTTTGTCTCAGAGAATATGGAGTCCTAAGAAGAGGAAGAGAAATGGGGGAATGGCCAGTCTGTGGAGCAATCAGAACACACAACATTTATCCACTAAGTTTGCCTTCTTATATAGGCATGGTTTGTGGCTTCTGAAAATAATTACAGTAGTAATATTTCTGATCACAGATCATCATAAAAATATAATAATAATTTAAAAGTTTGAAAGCTGTGAGAATTACCAAAATGGAACACAGAGACATGAAGTGAGTAAATGCTGTGGGGAAAATGATCTTGATAGACTTGCGTAAGGTAGAGTTACCACAAGCCTTCAATTTGTAAAAACTGTAATATTCGCAAAGTACTTTAAAATTAGTTAGGTAGGCCTGTATCACCTCCTGTTCTTCCTAATAAAATTGTCATCATTAGGACACGTAAATGAGACTGTTTTTCCAATATGTATTCATGTTCATTTTATAATATTCATAAAGGTGTTAAATACTTCAAAAAGTGAAAGATTTATTTTTACTATTGCTTTTCCCATATTTGAAACCTCTCCACAAAAATTAAGCCAAGTTGTGTGTGAATATGTCTAGCAACTACAAATCTATTTCCTCTTGAGGCAGCCTGTTCTATCTACAGAGAGCTTCAGAGTCAACAGTATATGAAATAAAAAATTTCCTCCCACTGTTATCCTGGAGACACAGAGAACAGATAATTCTTCTTCACATGACAGCCATATATAAATGATTCAAAACATTGTATCTCTCTTGATTCATCTTTTCTCCAGTCTGCCTCTTCCCAAGTACCACAGCTTGCTTCAAAGGATGAGTCCTTGTTTTCCTCTGAATATGCTCTAAAATTATATATTTCCCTCTTAAAACATAATACCCAGAACTGATTTGGGTGGTCTGATAACAATAGAGCAACTCATCTGAACTGTTTAATTATAAATAAGTACTTTTACATAAATTTTCAATTTGCTCACATTAAAAATGTTCTTTGATTATTTGATAGTGTATGGCTATTCATATTTGTAAAGTCCTTCACAGTAAATTACATTTATTATTCTTCATGACAATTTTCTTGAAGTTTTGTATTTCTAAGCTGAAAGAAATGCCTACAGGTCTCATTTTTACAAATCACAGATGATATTAAGCTAATTATGCATAACATAAAAAATGGAACAACTACTGCAGTGTAGCTACATTTTATGTAGTCTCTTGATTACTCTATGGTCCTTAAGACCTTTAAATCAGGATATGTCATGAAGCTTGGTAATAAGATTTTCTTTTTATGATAAGTGTCATATAACCACAAAATATCTGTAGGTTCACACATTTTGTGGGACAGATCATGGGCTAATCTTCCATGGTGTGGAAGGTGTTGACAGTTTATGAAATGCAATAAAGAAGCCTTATTTCAGATATTCACAGAACAAACCTCACAGTCTTATATGGATTCATTTGATGATGCTATAATAATGAGATTATTTCTTTGGTCTCACATGTAACACTCCTTTTGTTACAGCATATCCTACATTGCATTTATTTTTTCCTCCACATAAAGGTTATTCAGTCAAAATAGAGGTTTGACTGTATAGGATATCACAAAACTGAGAAATAAATAATGCACCCTTAATCAAACTTAGCCTGGGGCACCTGGGTTGCTAAGTCAGTCAAGCATCTGGCTTTTGATTTCAGCTCAGGTCATGATCTCAGGGTCCTGGGATCAACTTCTGTGTGGGGCTCCATGCTTAGGAGTCTGCTTCAGATTCTCTCTCCCTCCCTTGACCTTCCCTCCAGCTCTCTCTCTCTCTAAAATGAATGAGTGAATGAATGAGTGAATCTTCAAACATAGTCAGAGACAGACTATATGTACAGAGATACTACATAGACAGTAGGCCTACAGAAAATATCTGAATACTCCAAGGTACCAGAATGATATAAATACCAAGTTAAAGTTGAAGCTATCACCTGGAAAATTCAGCTTTTAAGACAGACTAGGCACAATTAGTTTCATTATTGCCATACTTGACATTCTGTTGCACTGGTTTCTTTTACATATAATTTTATCATCTTACATCTATGGATCAATGATTCTTCCTAGATTTTTATTTTTTTTTCCTTTTTAAAAATAACATAATAATAGCTAAGTGTCCTTATAAGATGGGGAAGGAGGAGGGGAAGAGGACAAAAGTATTATAATACTCAGTATATATCTCAGTATAATCATTATAGGCTTTCATTAGCTCCTCTATTTCTCTCTTTTAAAGGTGTCTTTAAAAAAAATAAAAATAAAAAATAAAGATGTCTTTACATGTGACCCCAAACAACTATTTGCCTCAAGAAATATATCAGTATGTATTTAAACTGATTTTTCTGGTGTCACATGAACAAATGAAGTATCTATTTTTTTATATACTTTTAAAATACTTTTTTGAGTGTCTTTTTGAAACCATGGTAGTTTCTTAAAACCAGCTCATAATTACTTCATCACACATCTTCATAAGGCTGTGAACCTATGGTAGTAGATGGTACAAATGATACTTAACTGGTCTCACCTTCTTATGGATGAGGCCAAAAGTAGGGGCCAAAACCTATGATTTTTTTTTCTTCTACTACCTCAGATGCAAACTTAATTTGGATATATTGATTTCAATTTCAAGGCTCTTGTAGTCTCACTTCTTTTTTTATTATTTAAATTTAATTAGCCAACATATAGTACAACATTAGTTTCAGATGTAGTTTTCAATAATTCATTAGTTGCATATAACACCCAGTGCTCATCCCATCATGTGTCCTCCTTAATGTTCATCACCTAGTCACCCAGTTATCCCATCTCCCCACCTACCTCCCCTTCAGTGACCCTCAGTTTGTTTCCCAGAGTTAAGAGTCTCTCATGGTTTGTCTCCCTCTCTGATTTCTTTCCATTCAGTTTTCCCTCCCTTCCTCTATGATCCTCTGCCTTGTTTCTTATATTCCACATATGAGTGAAACCATATGATAATTGTCTTTCTCTGATTGACTTATTTCACTCAGCATAATACCCTCCAGTTCCATCCAGTCAATGTAAATGGTAGGTATTTGTCCTTTTTTAAAAAGATTGTTTTACTTATTTATGAGAGACACAAGAGAGAGACACAGAGACATAGGCAGAGAGAGAAGCCAGTTCCTCGCAGCAAGCCCAATGTGGGACTCGATCCCTGGACCCCGGGATCACACCTTGAGCCGAAGGCAGACACTCAACCACTGAGTCACCCAGGCATCCTGGTATTCATCCTTTCTGATGGCTAATATTTATATATATTATAATATATATATATTCCTTTTTAAAAATAACATAATAGCTAAATGTTGATATATGATATATTATGATATATATCACATTGACATATATCAATATATATCATATTGATATCACAATATGTTGATAATATATATATATATATATATCACATCCTCTTTGTCCATTAATCTGTCGAAGGATATCTTGGTTCTTTCCATAGTTTGGCTATTGTGGACATTGCTGCTATGAACATTGGGTCATAGCAGGTGCCCCTGCATTTCAGTATATCTATATCTTTGGGGTAAATACCCTGTAGTGCAATTGCTGAGTCATAAGGTAGTTCTATTTTTAACTTCTTGAGGAACCTCCATACTATTCTTCGGAGTCGCTATATCAGCTTGTATTCCCACCAACAGTGTAAGAGGGTTCCCCTTTCTTCACATCCTCACCAACATTTGTTTTTTCCTGTCTAGTTAATTTTAGCTATTCTCACCATTATAAAGTGATATCTCGTTGTTTTGATTTGTATTTCCCTCATGACAAGTGATGTGGAGCATTTTTTCATATGTCTGTTGGCCATGTGTAGATTTTCTTTGGAGAAATGTCTGTTCATGTCTTCTGCCCATTTCTTGACTGGATTGTTTGTTTTTTGGGTGTTGAGTTTGATAAGTTCTTTATAGATCTTGGATACTAGCCCTTTTTCTGCTATGTCATGTGCAAATATCTTCTCCCATTCCATAGGTTGCCTTTTAGTTTTGTTGACTGTTTCCTTTGCTGTACAGAAGTTTTATATCTTGATGAAGTCCCAATAGTTCACTGAAACCTTTATCCAGATAATGGCCTGTAATGATTTGAAAGGATAGACTTGTAGAATTGTTTACACAGCTGGTTATAAGATAATTTAAGACTTTCAATTTTATCCTCTTCCCCCTGACTAGATAGATGTATCTGCCCTCTGTTCCTCAACTCCTCAGACTTAAACAAAGATAGCTAACACTAAGTCAGTTAAAAATTTCTTATTTTGAATGGTAGTGGCCTATGGATACTGAGTAGAAAGGGGAAGTTTGCCACATCATTAGCTTAAAGACTAAAATCATCAGATGTAACACCATTGGTTTGAGTAATGTAATTTAACAAAGATTTTTAGTACATTTTATGTGTAGGTCACTAAGTAATAGGAACAGAGAAGTAAAAGACTTCATTTTGAGATTAAATTTATTCATGAGAATATACTAGTCTACTGCCATTGAAAAGACCTCAAATTCATACAAGTAACTTGCTTTCATGACATGGTATATACTATAAACATTTTTTTGTCATAAAGAAAGACATTTACAATTTTCTAGCATGCCAGTGTATAGACTAAATAAATATATAACATATGGCATTGTGCCTTCATCCTAATTCACTCTTCTTTCGTTTTCCATGTTGCTGGTTTGTTTTATAGTGGTTCAAATTGACCTATACTTGGCATTCCGTGTAGCAAGCATGTAATCTAGAGTATTGATTTAGAGGAGAAGGATATATGGAGAAGGAGGGGAGAAATAGAAAACCTTAAAATGCTTCTCAAGATATTTATAAGTATTGATGTTTCAACTTTTTGCACAAAAAAGTAGAGCTTAGAATAAGGTAAAATGTGGTAAATGATGTAGGAGAGGAAGAAATCATGTGCTGTGCAAGCACAAAGAAGGGAAAATGAATTTCAGGTAGGGGAAATCTATGTGAATAAAACACTTGTCCTGAGTGCTGTTAAGTACAATAAACTAACTTGGCATCAGGTTGCTTCTTTCAGTGCTACACTGTACTCAAATTGCTGCTGAGTCAACCATTTTAATCTGTAGAGGGATCCACAAAAGCATTCATCTTACCCTTAAAAACATTTTTTTCTTTTTTCTGTAGATGTATCAGGAAAAAAATCTGTTTGATTAAATGGTTCAATCTTGACATGCCTGATACGTTCTTTTAGATTGGGTCCTTTTAGTGAGCAAGAGGATGACTATTGTGAGTGCAGAGGCAATTTAACAATGATGAGTAATGAAGCCAGCTATATAGACAATTTAAATTTCATTTAATATAATGTATACTAAATACATAAATAATATAATGTATACTAAAATACTTCTATATTATTAAAAAGGCTAATATTTAAAGTCTTTTTTTTGTTTTGTCTATGATGATCATTCAGTTTGTTCTGGCAAGTGCTATTCTTCTAATCGGGGCTTTTGAATATTGATGCAACTCTTGAGTGATTACCTCTCATAATTTAAGTTTCATTTGTTTTAAGTTGAAATACAGTTGACATGCAATGTTACACTAATTCACGTGTATAGCATAGTGATTAGACAAGTCTATACATTATGCGATGCTTACCACAAGGGGCAGCTACTATCTGTCACCATACAACACTGTTACAATACCACTGACTTTATTACCTATGCTGCAACTTTCATCTCTGTGACTTGTTCATTTCATAACTGGATGCCTGTGCCTCTTTCTCCTTTTTCACCAATTTTGCCTATCCCTCCACCCTTCTCCTCTCTGGTAACAGGCAGTTTGTTCTTTGTATTTATGGTACTGTTTCTGCTTTTTGTTTATTTATTTGCTCATTTGTTTTTCTTTTTTGAACTCCAAATATAAGTGAAATCATATGATATTTGTCTTTCTCTGCCTCACTTATTTCACTTATCGTAACACCCTCTAGGCCCATTCATATAGTCATAAATGGCAAGATGTCATTCTTTTTTATGGCTGACTAATACTCCATTGTGTGATATAGATAGATATAGATATAGATATCTATATATCACATCTTATTTATCAATTCATCTATCAGTGGATACTTGGGTTGCTTCCATATCTCATACTGCAGTACGCATAGGAGTGCATATATCTTTTTGACTTAGTGGTTTTATTTTCTGTGGGTAAATACTCAGACACACAGATGGCCAATGGACACATAAAAAGATGCTCAATGTCACTAATCATTGAGAAAAAGCAAATCAAAGTCACAGTGCGATATCACTTCATACCTATCAGAATGATTAAATATTAAATAATAATATTAAAAAAAACCCACAAGAAATAACAAGTGTTGGTGAGGATGTGGAGGAAAAAACCTTCACACACTGTTAGTGGAATGTAAATTGGTGTCTCTACTGTGGAAAACAGCATGGAGTTTCCTCAAAAAATTAAAAACAGAATGACGATATGATCCAGTAATTCCACTACTGCATATTTTACCCATAGAAAATGAAAACCCTATTTTTAATTTTTTGAGGAACCTCCGTACTGTTTCTCCAGTTTCCTTTCCAGTGGCTACACCAATTTATATTCCCACCATTGGTATACAAGAGTTCCCTTTTTTCCACTTTCTTACTAATACTTATTTCTTTTTGATTCTGACAGGTGTTAGTGATATCTCATTGTGGTTTTGATTTGCATTTTTTGACATTGAGTATCTTTTCATGTGTCTGCCATCTGCAGGTCTTCTTTGGGAAAATGTCTATTTAGGTCCTCTGCCTATTTTTTAAATTGGATTATTTGGGGGCTTGTGGCGTTGAGTTCTATAAGTTCTTCATATTTTATTAACCCCTTATCAGGTATATCAGTTACAAATATCTTCTCCCACTTGGTAGGTTGCCTTTTCATTTTGTTCATGGTTTCCTAATCTGTGTAAAACTTTTTTTTTGGTGTAGTCCCAATAGTTTATTTTTTATTTTCTGTTCCTTGCCTGAGGAGGCATATCTAGAAAAATGTTGCTAAGGCTGATGTCAAAGAAATTACTGCCTATGTTTTCTCCTAAGAATTTTATGGTTTCAGGTATCACATTTATGCCTGTGTCCACTTTGAGTATATTTTTGTGTATAGTGTTAGAAAAGTCCAAGTTTATTCTTTTGTATGTAACTGTTATGTTTTTTCAGCACCATTTATTGAAAATTCTGTCTTTTCTCCATTGTATATTCTTGCCTCCTTTGTTAAAAGGAGATTTCTATTCTGTTCCATTGACCTATGTATCTATGCTTGTGTTAATACCATACTGTTTTGATTACCATGGCTTTGTAGTATATCATGAAACTTGGGACTATGATACCTCCAATTTTGTTCTTCTTTAAAATTGCTTTGGCTCTTCTGGATCTTTTGGTAACCTACAGATTTTACTATTATTTGTTCTAGTTCTGTGGGAAGTGCTGTTAGTGTTTTGATAAGGATTGCATTGAATCTGTAGATTGTTTTGGGTAGTATGGACATTTTAACAATATTGATTCTCCCAATCTATGAGCATGGAATATTTTTTCCATTTGTTTTCATCATCTTAAACTTCTTTCATCAATGGTTTATAGTTTTCAGAGTACAGGTCTTATACATCCTTGATTAAGTTTATTCCTACGTATTTTATTCTTTTTAGTGTAGTTATAAATGGAATTATTTTCCTAATTTTTCTTTCTGCTACTTTGTTATTGGTGTATAGAAATGCAACTGGAGGTGCCTGGGTACCTCAGTTAGTTGAACACCTGACTCTTGGTTTTGGCTCAGGTCCTGATCTCAGCATCATGAGATCAAGCCTCACATCAGGCTCCATGCTCAGGAGAGAGCTTGCTTGAGATTCCCTCTCTCTTCCTCTGCCTCTGCCCCTCCCCCACTCATTCTCTCTTTCTCTATCTCTTTCAAATAAATAAATGTTTCAAAAGGAATCAAAAAAATTAAAAATAATAAAAATAATAAAAATAAAAATAAAAAAATAAATAAATAAATGAATAAATAAAGAAATGCAATTGATTTCTGTGTATTAATTTGGTATCCTACAACTTTACTGAATTCATTTATTCTAATTTTTGGTGGCGTCTTTAGTGCTTTTATATATAGTATCATGTCATCTACAAATAATGACAGCTTAACTTTTTTTTTACCGATTTTGATGCCTTTTATTTCTTTTTCTTGTCTGATTGCTATGGCTCGGACTGCCAATACTATGATGAGATGATCATATGATTTTCATGTGGTATATCACTTTGATATGTGAGTGTTAAATTATCCTTGCATCCCCAGAATAATCCTATTTTGTCATGGTTAATGATCTTTTTAGTATATTGTTGAATTTGGTTTGCTAATGTTTTGTTGAGGGTTTTTGCATCTATGTTCATTAGGGATATTGGCCTATAGTTTTCTTTTTTGATAGTGGCCTTTGTGTGGCTTTGGTACTAGATTAATGCTGGCCTTGTGAAATGGCTTTGGAGACTTTTCTTCCTATTCTATTTTTTTTTTAAATTAGTTTGAGGAGAATGGGTATTAACTCTTCTTTCTGTGTTTGGTAGAATTCACCTGTGAATCCATCTGGTCCTGGATTTTTGTTTGTTGGAAATTTTTTCATTACCAATTCAATTTCATTAATAGTAATTTGTTCAGATTTTCCATTTCTTTCTGATTTAGTTTTGGAAGATTGTGTATTTCTAGGAATTTACCTATTTCTTCTAGGTTGTCCAATTTCTTAGCATATAAACTTTTGTAGTAGTCACATAATCCTTTGTATTTCTGTGGTGTCACTTGTTAGTTTTGTTTCTGATTTTATTGGAGTTCTCTGTCTCTCCCCTTCTCTCTCTCTTTCTCTCTCTCTCTCTCTTTCTTTCTCTCTCTCTCTCTCTTTCTCTCTCTCTCATTTTTGTTTTTGTATTTGATGAGTCTAACTAAAGGTTTACCAATTTTGTTATCTTTACAAAGAACCAGATTGTTGATTACAATGATCTTCTCTATTGTTTTTTAATCTATATTTATTTCTGCCGTGATTTTTGTTATTTCCTTCCTTCTGCTGACCTTGGACTTTGTCCTCCTTTTTATAGTTCCTTTAAGTATAAAGTCAGATTATTTATTTTAGTTTTTTCTTGTTTCTTGAGGTAGGCCTGTATCAGTTTAAATTTCCCTCTAGAACTGCTTTTGCTGTGTCCCAAGGATTTTGGACCATAGTGTTTTTATTTTTATTTGTCTCCATATACTTTTAAAATTTTCTTTCATTTCTTCATTAGTCCATTGGTTGTTTAGTAGTGTGTTGTTTAGCCTCCACATATTTGTGTCATAAGTTTTCATTTTTAAATTAAAATTAAAACTATATGATACTGTTTTCTAATAATATATTCCATGGCTATTATATGTTTTTAAAGATTTTTTTAAATTTATTCATGAGAGACACAGAGAAAGAGTCAGAGACAAAGGCAGAGGGAGAAGTAGGCTCTCTGCAGGAAGCTGGATGTGGGACTCGATCCCAGGACCCCAGGATCATGGCCTGAGCCAAAGGCAGATGCACAACCACTGAGCCACCCAGTGTCCCTCCATTACTTTTATGTTAAAAGTGTCTGAGGATATTTAATCTTCCATCAGTATAAATATTAGTCATATTTCTCTTAATTAAAATATAAATATAAGAATAAATTTATATTCTATAATAAGATATAAATATATATATAAGAATATATATTTATATTAATTAGAAGTATACCAGTTTCATGCCTATAACCTCAATCATTGTCTTCTTTACTCCTGTCCTCAAATACTGCCTGGAGAAATAAACTGGATCTGTTTTGCAGATGCTGCCTAATACTTCCACAGCACATTATTTCTCAAAGAGATTTATAAATAATATCACTAGTCTTACATATTTGCTCTACATAGAAGCACTGTATAATAAAATCATTCTACAGAATATAACTTTTCAATTGCCAATTTTTACCTCAGTGCATTTTTCATTGAGATATGTATGTTTTTGTACATGTGAGATTTCCAGTGATCTATTCTGTATAATTAAACTCTATGCTTACAAAATATAATCAGTCTTTGTATCTCTGCCTAATACATTATAAAATTGTAAGACCACCTTTTATAGTAAATCAGATTCCATTGCCAGGACCATTCACTCTTATCTTTTCCCATATGTCATCTGGAATTTTGTCAGGCATATACCAACAAGAGATAGCAATTCACATTTTCTCATTGACCTCAATGTGAAATTATACGTATTAAAAGATAAAAAACACAAATATTTCCAATCCAGCTAACTTTTGCCTAGTTAAAAGATAACTAAAACAAAGACCATTGTTAAGAACACTTAGGCCTATTCTACGTCCTATAATTTCAGGGATATAGAATTATTATAAGTGATATCTGTATCACTTATGGTCCTTATTATATGCACTTCTGTATAGATTAGTATACATGGACTTCAAAGCTAAAATGAGAGGTTCTTTTCTTTGCCCTGAAACTGACTGAGCTGCTGATTCCCTCCTCGGACGATATCTTTACACTCCTAAAGTGTACTGATGTAACAAACAAATCCTTGAGAAATAAAGGAACATCTTAAATAATGACAACTAACATGATTAAAATTTTTGAGTTAACTAATTAGTTTTTTTAAAATTTTTATTTATTTATGATAGTCACACAGAGAGAGAGAGAGAGGCAGAGACATAGGCAGAGGGAGAAGCAGGCTCCATGCACCGGGAGCCCAATGTGGGACTCGATCCTGGGTCTCCAGGATCACACCCCAGGCCAAAGGCAGGCGCTAAACCGCTGCGCCACCCAGGGATCCCAACTAATTAGTTTTTAAAAATTAACTTGAGTGAAAATGGTTTGAATATTATATAACAATGGCACACATTTTCTGAGAATTTATAGGCACTGTAATAAGTACTGTTCATGTGTTATTTCTTTTTAATACTCATAATGACCCTATGAGGTAGATACTATTTTTATCCTCATTTTACAGATGAAGAAAATGAACCTAGAAATGTTAAATATTTGCTCAAAGCCACAGAGCTTAAATTTGAATGGAAATAGTTTGAATTCAGGCATAGTCTTTACCTTTACATTATACAAAAGAGAGAGAGAGAGAACATATGTTTATATACTCAAATCCAGTGTTTTCATTTTTTTAATAAGAAAGAAATGTTAGATACAGTATCATCACTTACTGTTAGAGTTTTCACAGAGAAAGAATCACTTCACACTTTCCTTACCTACTGAGGAAAGAAAAACATCAATACATAGTTATTTTCAACTCTTTCTAGTATTGCATAATTCCTTAAATCATGGCCTGTTGGCAACAATTTCTCTTTTCTATTTGATGGTGACACAGGTGGGATACCAGAGACTTGGGGAATGGCTAAAAGGTTATAAAGATTTGCATTTCACATTCCCAGCTTCATCAGTTTCAGCTAGTGAAACACTTTTTTACTTGTATCTGAAATAGAATGAATTTTATTTTATTTCTTATGAAAAAGACACACCTACACTCAAACCCTTTGCATGATAGAAGGAACTCTACATAAGATCTGTGACTCTAGGTTAGCCTAAATTACAGCTTCAACTTTCTACAAAAATTCATAGATTCTATGACCTGATGCAGCCCCTGGGATTATCTACAGCAGATTTGCTGAAAACACAGAATGAATGAGAGCTAAAATACCCTTAAAATTAGCAAATTGGAATCTTTAGACTCTAAGTAATTTCCTTGTTTACTTGATTACTATTCTTACTGTACCTGCTTAAGAAATGATGAGTCATCTATCTTTAGAACCATTAATTTCAGACTATTTACATACATAGAAAATAACTAAGAAAACAAAATAGCAACCTGATCATAATGCCTATATTGTTTCTTTGATGTAAAATAAAAATGGAACTTGATCACATAATCACTTGAAATTTTCTATACATAGGTGAAGCATTAAATTGAAAATTTTGAGATACATATAATGTGTGCTAGTAAACTGACTCTACAAAGCCCTGATTTGTAGTGTTTGATTATTTTGATGCATAAATACTCTCACTATGGGCTGATCTCAAGCTAATGTTTTAAAAACTGGATCACAAAACTCCTGAAAGTTTAGTAATCAGCTTTTACATACAACTAAATGTAAAATTCTATGGCTTACTTAGTCCCAATGACAATGACTATAATGGTCCCAATACTTCACTCTCATGAATCCATCCCCTTTACCATGTAACCTTGCAACATCCCAGTTTTATTCTGGACCCAGGCAAGTGACTTATTTTGAGCAATAGGATGTTAGCAGATATGACACAAACAGAAGCTTGAAAAATAATCTCATATTTCTACTTTTTCTCTTGAACTTCTGCCATTTCCATTACAGCATATTCAGGAGAGCAGAGCCAGATTGCTTTTGTCATTGTAACTAATATCATTCTAAACCAGTTGACAGCTAACCAATTCTGAGACATGCAAGTCAGCTTAGTCAGGATCGGAAATTTGTTTACCTGATCTATTGTTGAGTAGAGATGCATGAACAAGCCCAGCCCAACTAAGTAGAGCTACATGGACATGTGAGATAAATACATTTTTAGAATGTATTCATTGGGGTTTTGTGTTGTTTGTTATGTAGAATTATTTTGTCATTAGAAAGCTGATACAATAATTATTTGCCATTATTTGGCAAGCTTTAATTAGTATAAAAAATTTATACAAGAAGCAATGTGCTTTGTTAAAGAGATCAATGAAGCCTAGGTTTGAATCTAAGATCTACTACTCTTACGGAGATGGCCCTCAGAAATTTACTAAACCTCTCTCTGCCTAAGTTTCCTCACTTTATAATTGTGGATAACTAACCTTGCAGGGTTATTATGAAAATTAAGTATATAACTGCATGTGTGTGTGTGTGTGTGTGTGTGTGTGTGTATCAATGATTAAAAGCATGATCTGGAATCTGACTTTCTGGGGTAGATTCTCAGCTTCACCATTTTGATATTTGAAAGCACTTAGAATTACATAGTTTTCACTTACAGCACACATGGTAAGAGTGACATATACTAAAATTTGATACATGAAATAAAGCACCTGGAACAGAGTAAGTATTCATTAAATGGCAAATATAATTTAACATAACTATTTACTTACTAAGGAAAAATGAGTTTGGTATTCTGGTAAAAGTAGTTATAATAATTAGTCATTTTTAAAGATTATTTATTTATTTATTTATTTATTTATTTATTTATTTATTTGAAAGAGAGAGTGAGAGAGAGAGCACAAGGCGGGGTGGGTGTGCTGAGAGAGAAACAGACTCTCCATTGAGCAGGGAGCCCATCAAGGGCCTGATCCCAGGACTCTGAGACCATGACCCAAAACAAATGCAGACACTTAACCAACTGAGCCAACCAGGCACCTCAATTAATTATTTTCTAATTTTAGCAGAAATTGTCTGGGAGAAGAGTAAAATGGTCAAGTGAAGTGAAGGCAGTTTGTATGAGTTTCTGATTTCTAGAAAACAGTCCCATCAAATCATTATTCTAACAGCTTTCTTTTTTAAAATATTTATTTATTTATTTATTTATGATAGTCACAGAGAGAGAGGCAGAGGGAGAAGCAGGCTCCATGCACCGGGAGCCCGACGTGGGATTCGATTCCGGGTCTCCAGGATCGCGCCCTGGGCCAAACGCAGGCGCTAAACCGCTGCCACCCAGGGATCCCTCTAACAGCTTTCAAGGAGAAAATTTCAACTTAGGATACATAAGCATTAATTTAGTGGATCTATTTAAATTGCTGGTAGGGATAGGTTGTGTTTGCATTCTTATCTAGCATATCCATACAAGCTAGCTTTCCTACTAAAAGAGAAACTGAGGTAATCAAGGAATGCCTGTCAACACACTGGCTTATATATCAGGATAAAGGATTCTTTTTTTTAAAGACTTTTATTTATTTATTCATAACAGACATGCACACACACAGAGAGGGAGAGAGAGAGAGAGAGAGAGAGAGAGGCAGAGACACAGGCAGAGGGAGAAGCAGGCTCCATGCAGGAAGCCCGAGGTGGGACTCGATCCCGGGTCTCCAGGATCACCCCGGGCCCAAGGCGGTGCTAAACCGCTGGGCCACCGGGGCTGCCCCAGGATAAAGGATTCTTAAATAGTATGAAAAAAATAATCATAAAGCAAGTCAGGAAAAAAGAAGATTCACAAAGATAAGGGGAAATAAAAACTAATACCAGGAGGTTAACATGATGTAGAACCTGCCACAGAAAAGAAAGATCAGAAATTCATAGTTAATTGTGAATTTGTACATTAAGATGCTTGGACATTCCTTGCTTACTTGACCAAAAAGAGGGGGAACCATGGGCAATAGCAGGTGTTTGGAATCATGTTACCACTTCCTGAAGGAAGAGAAAAATAGGGTAGTTTGTAATACCTTAATGAGAAGGAATATGGTAGGCATATACAGGCTGAAACTGAATTGTCATTTGGAATGTATGCTCCCTTTCTGGAATAAGCATCTAAGATGCATCAGCAAGCCTGCCAAAATACATGAAACCTACCAATGACTCTCTGGAGATATGGATTTACATAGGAGGATTGAGGTAGCCAGAAGAAACCTGGAACATCGTTTTAGTGATTTGCAGGTGTGGAGAGGGAAAGTGGAAGAGAAGACTAAAGGGGACACAGATGGATTTACAGCTCAAGTTGAGGGTTGTGACTATGGCACAAAAAAGTAGAATGCAAAAGTTAAAAATTGCTTATGTGATTCTATTAGAAAATAGTTTTATTTTATTTATGATGCTTTTTTAGGCTACAATGATGGGTTCACCATAAAGCATGGAATAGTAGGCAGCGAAAAGTTAAGAAAAGCATGCACAAACAAGATTTTATCTGATTGAAAAAGATCAAATTGGGGAAGAAAATATATGAAGGAAAAAAACCTACAACACCAGATACTTCAGAAATATAAGAAACACCATATTGCATGTCTATTAATTTTTTGAAAATTTTATTTATTTATTTGAGAGAGAGCAGAGCATGAAAGGGAGAGAGAGAGAGAGCACTAACAGGGAGAAGGAGGGGCAGAAGCAGAGGGAGAAGGATAAGCAGTCTTCCCGCCAGCAGGGAGCCTGACAGGGGATCGTATCCCAGGACTCTGGGATCATAACCTGAGCCAAAGGCAGATGCTTTACTAACTGAGCCACCCAGGCACTGGTATTGCATTTCTATTAAATTCTTGAGAGAAAGCAGCAGAGATGAGAATCAGGAACAAGACTAGTTTATTTTTTTTTATTTTTAAAAAATATTTTATTTTTTCATGAGAGACAGAGAGAGAGAGGCAGAGACATAGGCAGAGGGACAAGCAGGCTTACCACAGGGAGCCCAATGCAGGACTCTATCCTGGGATCCCAGGATCATGCCCTGAACTGAAGGCAGACGCTTAACCACTGAGCCACCCAGGTGTCCCAGGAACAAGGCTAGTTTAACTTGTAACACATTTCCTGACATAAGTGCTCGATATCTATTTATAGATTGAATAAATGCATACACAGGGATACAGAAAACTTTAGAAATAATGCCTATTTTTTAAAGCACTATAGAGAAGTAAACCTAAATATTTAAACTAAGGAGGGAAAAAACAGTCTCATAAATATCAAGATTGCTGAGATCGTGTATACGACTAGAAAATAAAAATTGTTGGGAGGGTAATCTGCCATGGGCCATGAGGTTCCTATACTTCCTGGTTGGATATACCAAGAATATAAGACATTATATTTTGCCCAGGAATGCTTCAGTTTCATGTTTGCAAGGATGAACCTTGAGAGATGAGGTGGTCTTTCCCCAAAGGGCACATTTACTTTTGCCTACTATGAAAGTAGTAAATTCCTCAAGCTTAGTGTTCCTCTCCTCAAATAGAACCCACTGCTCATGAGGGTATCCACTTAGGCACATTGGCTTTACCTTTCTAGGATTTGGAAGGGCATGAAAGCCAAAGCAAATCAACAGGAAGCCCTTGCTACTGCTTTGTCATGAGTAACAAAGTACTGTGTCTTTGATCCAAGAATCTTGTATCTTCTGCCAGAATCCATGAAACAGCAATAGAATGCTCATTAGCTTGTAAACAAGGTAAACTCTCAGAACTTTTATACTTCTTTTACAGTAATAAAAGAATATATCTTGTTCATAAAAAATAGTTCTAATAGTAGATGGAACAGTCCATATCACAAAGAAGTTAGTGAAGATATATGCTTGAGTAACTTTGCTCAATGTATGTCCTGAAAGCTATCGATGAACTAAATGGAGTGGGGTCTTTTAAATAATATTGGTGCCCATTTGCTATAGATTCTACTGAAACTCTACCTTTGTGATTTTTATTTTTCAGTGGTGTCTTGCTAAATTATATCCAGCTCTGCCTATGATGTTTGGATAAAAGTGAATTTTAACATCTAATTCTTGTTTTTATAGTGTTTAGTCAAACTCTTTTAAAAAAGTACAATGCCCTTAGTCACTCGTTTATAATAAAATTTAAATCATGTGAGTTTAATAAATCATGATATTAATAAATTATACAGTGATGCTCTCACAATGTTTATAAATGAAAAAAGATAGCCTATGAAATTGTACATATCATTAACTTTTAAATCACAAATATCTATCTATTTATGGATATAGTTATAATATAACTTGGGATACTACATAGCAAAATGTTCATAGTGATTGGATTAAACATGGATTTAATGCCTTTTTTGTATTTTTCAAATTTCTACCAAAAAATGTTACTTTTACAATTGTGAAAGTCCTTTAAAATATTAAATAATTATAATCTATAATTGCACTTCACCTCTAGTTATTGTGCAGGACATATGGCATATAAAATAAAAAGAAACTTCTAGATTTATATTTCTATATTTATTTTATCTTCACATTTATTATTTTATTTATTTTTTTGGTTGCACATATTTTGTAAATAACTGAAAATTTATTTCAGAAAATGTAGGATGTAAGTAAATGATTCAAAATTTCACTTTTTTTTTTTTTTGCAAATCTATACATTTTGAAATGAAAGTTCAGAAAATAACATGGGTAGACAATAAAAGACCAAACTGAAATTGGTCATTATAAGAAAATAAGTATAGGGGTAAACACTGTTATGGGTTGAATTGTACTCCCCCCAATTCATGTGTTGGAGTCCTAACTCCTCATACTTCAGCATGTGATCTTATATGAAAATAGGGTCTCTACAGATAAAGTCAAGTTAATTAGAATGTGCCCTCATCTGATAGGATTAAATAATATCTCCACCACTTACTAGTTCTGTCAGCTGTGAAAATCATACTATCTCACTAAACCTCATTTTCTTCTCACCTATATAAAAGGGGCAGAATGTGTCTTTCTTGGGGCACCTGGATGGTGCAGTTAGTTGAGTGTCCAACTCTTGGTTTCAGCTCAGGTTTTGATTTCAGGGTCATGAGATTGAGCACCACATTGGGCTCTGCACTCAGCATAGAGTCTGCTTAAGATTCTCCCTCCATCTCCCACACCCCCTCCCACTTGTGCTCTCTCTCTCTCTAAAATGAATAAATAAATCTTTAAAGAATGTCTTTCTTAAGTTTGCTTATAAATTATGAGCAACCACAGAAATACGCTAATGCACACACATACATATGTGCACATGCACATGCACATATAAAAGACTTAGCAAAAATAGGAGCTCAATAAATGGCAGTTGTTATTACTGCTATAAGATAATAGATGAACAAAAAGTATTAGACTATTAGGGAAAAAAGAAATAGAAAAAATATAAAAGAACATACTTTCTATCCTTAAAAATACATAATCACTAAATAGGCACTTTGTGCCAGGTACTGTTGATTAAATTATAGAATTGATTGATTGAATTGATTAAAATATAGAATTCTCTTTTGGATTCCAGAGTAACACAGCTTTGGAGATATTTCCTACCTATAATTAGTTACTTAATATCAGACCCAAGAAATTTAGTTGACTTTAATTTTTGACATTATTGCTTGCAAAGTTATCTAAAGTCACCATTTTTTTGGTGGCAGTGGAGTGCTTTAGTTTATATCAGCTCCAAAGAGCTGTTTATTAAATTTTCAGGAATTTTGCAACCTGGTTATTATTAAAAATTAAATTATATAAACATAAGAATAAATTATGTATGTAAACAGGTTATAAATACTCAAAACACTATTTTTCTACATTTTAATATTATTTATGTTCTTGAGATTACTCACATCTATTTTATTTGTGTAGAGAGAACACTGTAAAACAGTGTGCAGTTATCTGTCTATTTAAACTCTGTATTGGGATCCCTGGGTGGTGCAGCGGTTTGGTGCCTGCCTTTGGCCCAGAGCGTGATCCTGGAGACCCGGGATCGAGTCCCATGTCGGGCTCCCTGCATGGAGCCTGCTTCTCCCTCTGCCTGTGTCTCTGCCTCTCTCTCTCTCTGTGACTATCATAAATAAATAAAAATTAAAAAAAAAATAAACTCTGTATTCATGATGTCAAGTTGGTAGCTTGAAATTGGTCATAGTGGAAGCATTTATTCCACACACATTAATAAATTCATTCTATAAATTAGGGATCCCCCTGCTCCCTCCCAGCTGGTTGTTAAACCTTTATCAGCATACCACTGCAAAGCTAACAGACTATAAATCTAACGTACTGTGAATCCTATACCCTGATACGATCACTTGAACTGCCACTTGTAGGATTTCAAAAATACATTTGAAACACAATTTGTCAGTAGTTGGTGTTTTTAGAGATCCACATTGCTTAATGAGGGTTTTTGTGCTATCTCAGATTCCGGATAGATCATTAAATTGCACATTTTATTTTCTTTCAAATCCAGAGAGATAATGTTTCCTCTTGTTTGGAGAAATTAATCATCAGTTCCATTTTTTTCTTCCCTAAACCTTTGCCATCCCTACTCTTTGAAATTTTACTTTTTATTAACTCTATATTAATTCATAAAAATAATTTTTGATCACTAAGCTCATTTCTTCTCACCTCAATTATATTCTGGCTCATCTCTACCCGAATCTATATGCAAGAGGGCACATTGATAAAGGGATAGCAGTGGTTAAGAGTCTCTCTGGAAACCTGAGTGAAGCTTAAATTTAGCAAGGGAGAAATATAAGAAGGAGGCAAAAGAAAGAGCATATTAGCTAATGGATAAGGGCATAAGCTCTAAAGCCAAATGTCAGGATCCAAATTCCAACTCTAACAATTATAACTGTAAGACTTTGAGCAAGTTACTTAACCTCTCTGTGCCTTAGTTCCCACCTCTATAAAGCGAGGATAAATAATTGGATCCATTTCATATAGTTGTACAATAATGAATGTAATGAATATAAACGTGCAGAAAATTACCTGGTAAATGCCTATGCCATGTAAGTATTTGTAACTACTTATTCTTTATGTCAAAAGATAAGGGTTCCCCCCCGCCCCAGTAAAGCAGAGAGGTAGGTCTGTCATTTTTTACACTCAAGTCAAGATGTTGTTTAGTTAATAATATGTAAGATAGCTCATAAATTCATTCTATAGAAAAATTTAAACCTTGGGGTGTGTCCCAAACTACTATTCCTCAATTTTTTAAAATTATGTACACATTACATGAGCTGTTGCATTTGGAAAATGAGCAGACATAACAGAACTGGAAAATTTATTCAGTTTATCTGAATGTGCTGCATACAAATTAGCTGGGCAGTGACCTATGTGGATCATTAAGGGAGGAACAAAAAGATGTCATATGCTAGCAGGTGGCTGTTTGGCTGTAGGCAGATGAGCCTTTGGGATAACCTACTTGGGATCAAAACCCACAAGGGCACAGTTGACTTGTCCTACAATATATGATGCTATGCTATTTTAAAATATGATTAAAGAATTGTGAATCTTTATTTAATAGTTATTGTATAATTAAACATACAGGATCCCAATGGAGTTGTCCCTATTTTTAAAAATATTTCTCTATTGTCTAGTGACTCAGAAGCAATTATAGGTAAGAATAAATTGACTGGATTTTTAGATGTAACCAAAGTTTAAAAATATGAAAAACTATAAGGCCAAGGACAGTTGAGTGGAATTTTATGAAATACTAATGACAATGGCAATATACTATTTACTTCTGTTCTAGGCTATTAGTAAACTCATTGGCTGCAACTATAATCTGTTTTTTATGCTCTTCTTAATTAGAGATTATAATTATTAGTATGTCTTGAGTGTTCAAAATTTCCTAGGTGGTGTGTTTCCATAGGCGGAAAATTATGGATGTTTTCTCACTAAATTGTACTAAACATAAGTCTCATACATTGTTATTCCAATCACCTATCACCCAACCAAGATAGAAGAATAGTAAACCAAATCATTATCATTATTACTTTGCAATGATAATGGAAGATTTTTATTCTGATACCAATTCTTAACTTTTGTGCTAGGGAGCAAAAATACCCTGGATAATGAAAACCATACACAAAAAACCAACAATCAGTTAGTTTGGGGCTGAATTTATAAGTACAGCCAATATGACTTACATAGATGACTTAGGGAAGGATTAGTTATATTATTTATATGAAGTCTCTTTTCTACTGAGCATTTAGCACACATAATCAGAATTAAAGAAAGTAATTTGTTTCACCTGTTGGATTTTCTATTTCTTTATCCCTCATCAAGTAGGCATTTGAATGTCAGGAGAAAACTATTTCTAAAAAGTAAGTAATACAGGAGTATAAAAAAGGCCCTGAAAAACCAGTGTTAGTTAACAATTCAGTGTCATTATTAGAATTTTATTTTAGGGCAGCCCTGGTGGCTCAGCGGTTTAGCGCCGCCTTCAGCCCAGGGTGTTATCCTGGAGACCGGGATCTAGTCCCACGTCGGGCTCCCGGCATGGAGCCTGATTCTCCCTCTGCCTGTGTTTCTGCCTCTCTCTGATGAATAAATAAATAAAATCTTTTAAAAAATTAAAAGAATTTTATTTTAGACGACTCAAGAGGTTTCTTGTAAGTCAAAGTTAAATAAGTGTTTCAGAAACTCAATCTTGTGTGTTTGTGTGAACATGAGTATTCTGAGTGGAGCTTAATAGGAGCCCCAGGATTTTGTCATTGTCTTGTGAAAGACTGAATATATGCATATGATATCAAGGATTGATGATTCTGTAGGAATAGATATTCTATAGGAGCACATACTCTAGGAATAGGCACACCCTACTCTTGCCCCCCTCTTATTACTTTTCTTTTTTGTAACCTCCTTCTTAGTTCTCTCTCTGTGAACAGGTTTTGTCAGTTCTGATAAGGGAGGATTCATCTGTATGGCTTATTCAGGCATAGCAATATGTAAAAGATTTTGTAAAATGTGTGCCCAACTGCCATATCATCCTGATTTTTCTGAAGAGATGTCACCTGGGCATAAGAGGGCTTTTAATGTCTCAGTTTGTATCTCACTGATATTGAATGCCTTAGTTATAATCATATATATATATATATATATATATATATATATATATATATAGTGGCAATAATCATTAAATTGTTACATGTATAAAAACATAATAAAATGAAACAACAAACAATGCAAAAAAGGGAACAGAATTAAAGTCCACAATAAATAGATTGATGCTTCTTGTTCTTCTAACCCTGAACCAGGAAGGATATCCATCATTGTGTCATGACTAGGGATAGCAATGGAAATAACTGGTATGTTTACCTTGGGAAAAGAAGACAAAGTGGGAAATCAGAAAATTTATGAGCTGAAAGATGAACTGGAAAGTGATGTTTCATTTTTCTGACAGAAGTTAATCCACATATATTTGGGGAACTCATTTTAGATAATGGTTCAAAGGTAATTCAGTGGAGAAAGGATAGTATTTTTAACGAATAGTGCTGGAAAAATTAGAAGTTTATATCTACCTTGCCCAGAAAAGGAACTTCAATCCATACTGTGCACTACATACAAAAATTACATCAAAATGGATCATCAATTTCAATGTAAAACCTGAAACTCTAAAACTTCTGGAATCAAACATCAGAGAAAAATCTTTGTGATCTCATCTGAGGCAAACATTTCTTCAACAGGACAACAAAAGCACAAAAATGGAGTTTTATCAAAATGGAAACTTCAAAATTTCAAAGGCTTTTTTAGGCAAATGAAAAGAACACCACAAACGGTGCAAATATTTAAAATGCATATGCCTAATAAAGGACTTATATCCATAATATATAAATAACTCTCAAAATAATAAAAAAAAAAACTCAGTAAGGACATACAGATGCTAAATAAACACTCAAAAACAGGGGCAGCCCCGGTGGCTCAGCGGTTCATCCTTGCCTTCAGCTCAAGCCCAGGGCCTGATTCTGGAGACCAGGGATCGAGTCCCATGTTGGGCTCCCAGCATGGAGCCTGCTTCTCCCTCTGCCTGTTTCTCTGCCTCTTTCTCTCTCTCTATGTGTGTCTCTCATGAATAAATAAATAAAATCTTTTTAAAAATTACTCAACATCATGAATTCCTAGGGAAATGAAATTTTAAACCACAGCAAGTTACTACTACACACTATGAGAATGGCTAAAATTAAAAAGACTGATCATACCAAGTGTTAACAAGTACATGGATGGACCAGTACACTGAAATGCTGTTGGTGGGAATGTGAAATGATACAACTTTGAATGCCGGCTAGACAGTTTCTTAAAAATTTAACAATTCATATACCATATGATTTAGCTACTCTATTCCTGTTTACCTATGGAAAAAAAAAGGATCTGACCATATAAAGATTTGTCACAAATGTTCAGAGCAGCATTTTTGTAATAACCCAAACTGAAAATAATCTAAATATTCATGCATAGGTGAAGGGATAAAGAAACCATGATATATCACAACTTGGGTGAATCTCAAAATAATTATTCTGAAAGAAAACAGAAAAAATACCTACTAATTTCACTTATTTAATACATTTATAGTACAAACAAATGTATAGGAACAGAAAACACTTCGTGATGACCAAAAGATGAAGTGACAGTGAGAGAGTGAGAAGAGGAGTAGAAGCGGGGAATTACAAAGGAGCATGAGGAGATTATTGTTAATGATTATTATTTTGATTATGTTGATGGTTTCATGGGTATATATACATATGTCAAATGTATGAAATTGTATTCTTGAAGTATGTACATTTATTATATATTGCTTATACCTCAATAAAAGCTGTTAAAAATTATGAATTATGATCTTGCCAAATGTTATTTTTTATTTACAACAGAAATTTTGTTTGCAGAAGAGAAACAGTGATTCTTTCAGTGGAACCCAGTTACAGGCATTATATATTTTTTTATATTTATAATTATGAAAGCAATAATGATGACAAGGTCTCAAAAAGTTTATTGCTATGGAATAATTTTACTTCAGAAAACTTTGCTATTTTTTCATTGGCAAACAAGGAAATGCCAACTAGAGAGCAATTTGGTAAAACAATAATTTTGTCAGAATTATGAAAGATGTTTTGGCTTATTGCCAGTTCTGCAGTGCATGAAGTTGAATAAAATAAATGAAAATATAATCTAAAATGATGCTAAGCTTAAATTTGCATTCCGATTCTTAATAAATTTGTGAGCATAATGTAGACCTTTGGACACCTGGAAAGATTTATGAATAAACTTAACTTGGCAAACATAATTATAATTTGAAACAAATGAGGCTGAATCATAACCAACTGACTTAGATTCAATGATTGAACACAGGGACCTATTATGATGATATTAATAGGAACTCAACCTGGAGAAATTAATTTTATTTCTCCTAGGATAACAGGCATAGGAGATGCTATCACTGGAAAAGATTGAAGTCTTAATGGAGAAAGCTAAATGGAGGTATTTACATGTTAACTAATGAGGAAACTCTGTGTCCAAATTTCATCTGCAGTCACTTTTGAGGATATCTATTTCCCATCTGTCTTCTTAAATGTTTCAAGGTTTTTATTATGGTAAGTGAAAGAAAGGAAGAAAAACAAATTGCTGGAAGCAGAGCATTTACAACTTTCTCTCAATAATTTGTCAAGGCAACCCAATTCACAACCCATTATTATGCCAGTTGTAAGCCTCTGTTGAGTTAGTGACAGTAAATTATATAGCCTGAAGAATAAGAATTCAATGCAATTACTAAACTCCTTTCACTAAATATTAATATTACTTACTCTTAGACCAAAATAATATAAAAAAATAATTATGACTAGCATTTGTCAGTACATTGAAAATATAAGGCATTCTGCTATGTACTTTATGATATTTAAATTTAATCTTCACAAGATTATCAAGGTCTTTGTTGTCTTCTTTTATACAGAGAAGGAATCTGGACACAGAAAAGCCAAGTCATTTGCTATAGGTCACCTTGTTACTGAGTTTTAGAAATCATGATTCGAACCCAGATCTCTGACTTTTAACCAGATGTCTTTTCCACTATATGATTTTCCATTTCCTCTACTTATTTCAGTAAGTACCCTTTATGGGTCAATCAAGAAAACATATACAAATGAAATCTAGAAACATCTTTCTGAGTAGTGAGCAGAAAGTTAAAATCAATAAAAAGCCTTAGTTGAGGTAGGTATGAAATGCCAGCAGGAGACTGTGGAGGCATGATGACATAACTGAAACTTGTGTTTTCTTTCCTGTGTTCTTTTCTGGGGTAATTCTTTTCCTTTGGACACCTACTAAGAAAGAGAAAAAGGAACAACTTCCCTAAGATACTTTTTCTGAACTATTGTATGAGATGGTACTAAGTCCTTAGTATTAGGTCCAGTATAATATGACAAATGATAGCATCATTACTATTTTCTTTAATAAGAAAGAAATGTTCCTTTAAGAATTTATTTATTTATTTATTTATTTATTTATTTATTTACTTACTTACTTACTTACTTACCTACTTATTTACTTATTTGACACACACACACACACACACACACAGAGCACAAGCAAGCAGAGCAGCAGGCAGAGGGAGAGGAAGAAGCAGGTTCCATGCTGAGCATGGAGCCCAACATGGATTTTTATTCCCGAACCCTAGGATCATGACCTGATGCTTGATCAACTGAGCCACCCAGGTGCTCCAGAAATTTACCTTTAAAAGATACACATTTTCCACCCTTAGGGATATACCCAAGAGAAATGAAATTGTACATCCACACAAAACTTTGTACAACACGAATGTTCATAGTAGCCAAAAAATAGGAACAACCAAAATGTCCATTAACTGATGAATGGATTAAATAAGATTTACATAATAGAATATCCATGTAAAAGAATACTATTCATTAATAAGAAGGAATGAGTACTGACAGACGCTACAGCATGGATAGATGAAATTTGAAAACATTGTGCTATGCGAAAGAAGTGAGTCACAAAATACATATTGTATGATTTAATTTATATGAAATGTCCAGAATAGGTAAATCTATAGAAATGGCACTTCCTAGAATTTAAGGGCCTGGAGGTGGTGGGAAGTGGAGAGTCACTGCTAATAAGTACAGGCTTTCTTTCTAGGTAGACAAAAATGATCTCAACTTAGATTGTGGTGATTGTTGGACAACACTATGAATACACTAAGAAGCATTTTATTATATACGTAAATTGTTGATGTGTGTGAATTACATCTCAAGTTGTTTAATAAAGATAGCTATATAAATAAGGTATGTATAATGCTCCTAAGTAAAAGTGACCTGAAAAACAAAGAAATCCCTCAAAAAAATTAAAAACAAAATGAAAGGATAAGACTATCTATATGGTAGCCTAGTCACACAGAGAAGAAATCTTTCAAGTATTTATAAAACTCAGTGATTTGAATGCATTCCTAGGGGATATATTCTTAAAACAAAAAGACAAAAAAGAAAATGTAAAAGATACATAGTAGTCATATTGGTATTGTTATTTTATCATTAATATGTATATGTATTAGGCTTTCACATAATTTATTAATTTAATTACTTATTTACTCATAAATAATTAACTAGTATCTTTGGGAATTGTTATTTTAGACTAAATGAAAAGAAATACAAATACATCAAAGAGTTAAAGAAAAATGCTTAATCTTACACTTATGTAATTCCAGTATAAATTCATGATGCATTTTTCCCTTAAAAAAGTATTTACTTCCTACCTCTATCTGTAGAAAAATTCCTAGGAGTAATGTCTATACAATAGCACTAATTATTGAGTCCAGACTGAGATTTCTAAATAGCAATTCTTACTAAAAGGAACCAAGTCTCTTTGGAAAAATGGCTGATGCCACATCCTGGCAAGAAATGTATAAGATTAGCCTGGAATATCTTATGCTGGAAGGTATGAAGGAAGTGATCACAGATCACTGTATGGTTGTGTCAAGAGGACTCAGGAGACAATTTTCAAAGGCCTGCTATATGCCAAAGATGGGCATTTGTGCATCAAAAGAAAAATGACTCCAGTCAAAGAAAGACAAATACCATGTGATTTCAGTAATATGTGAAATTTAAGAAACAAAACAAACGAAGGGGGAAAGGTTTTTTTTTTTTTAATAGAAAGAGAGTGTGTGAGGGGGGAATAAGGGAAGGACAGAGGAAGAGGGAGAGAGAATCCCAAGCAAGCTTCATGCTCAGCACATAGAATGTGGTAGAAGCAAAGCTATATCTCTTTAAATGGTGGACCCTAAGAGACTGTCTGTCTTCCTCCTTAGAACCTTGAACTACCATGTAAAGATACCCAGGTACCCTACTGAAGACATCTATAGAAAGAGACAGAGATACCCATCCACTCTCTAACTGTTCTAGCTATCCCAATTGAGTGGCCAGATATGTCAGTTAAGACACCTTGGACATTCAAAACCCAACTATTTTAGTGCTAAGATTGAGCACAGCTTCCAACTGATCCATTAGCTGCAATTAACCAAGGGAATGACCCCAGATGATGCCACATGATGAAGAACTCTTAACTCTCTGAGTTCTTTAGCAAATATAATAGTTGTTGCTTTAAGTCACTAATTTGGGAAGAGTTTGTTATGCAGCAATAGATAATCTGGTATTTGCAGGATAAAACAACCAGATATAGTCTTGGTCTCTGTAAATTTTTAGTCTGAACTTAAGCCTGTTTTAAACCCCACAAAAATGGCAATAAGCCAATGGTCATAGTTTACATATTGGACCAATAAGTATTTGCTTCATCATCTAATTAGCTATAGATATGTGAAGATTGAGGAAAGTACTATAATGCTGAACCAAAAGATACTCTTCAAGAGCTTACTGTTATGTTTGAGTGAATGAGATGGTGCCTAACTGGATCAAATTTAGGTCTTACATGATAGTGTATGGTCAAGAAGAAGAAAGACATGGCTATAGAACAGTCTTTTCTTTTTGATGTGCTACAGTGAAGGAACTCAGTATTATTATAATTGTATTTTTTCAAGAAGGAAAGATGTAGGTTTTTAGTAATATAGGATATAGAGAGACTTCTAAGGACAAAAACAGATACAGTTCTACATTTTTGAGGAACCATGACTATGTGTACTTTCATTTGTAGTATTCCCATTATTTCAATCAAATATTACACAATCCTATATTCTTAGCTGTGGTGGTGGTTATCATCATCAACATCATTATCATCATCCATTTCAGGAAGAAGGATCTGAGTGGGAGGTAATGAACCCAAAGGGAAAAGAAAAGGATACAGACAGGGGCAAAGCAAAGGAAGAAGAGAGGAGGTGGAGAAAGGAGTGAAGAATAAGAGAAAAAAATGAAATAATAAGAACTCTTGGTAAGATTGGGAGAGATAGAGAAGTAAGGATCATAAAAAATAATATGATGGCATATGGTTTGCAAAACAATTTACTATTTATAAGTGGAACATTAATTTATGTCATCTAACTTAATCTTTTTAATGCTTGCTAATGGTGTTTTATTATTCACATTATATAGATGAGGAAATATGGATAGTACTACAAGAATACAACTTCAGCATTTATTTTTTCTTTTTTTAAAGATTTTATCTATTTATTCATGAGAGACAGAGAGAGAGAGAGAGAGAAAGAGAGAGAAAGAGAGAAAGAGGCAGAGACACAGGCAGAGGGAGAAGTAGGCTCCATGCAGGGAGCTCGACGTGGGACTGGATCCCGGGTCTCCAGGATCACACCCTGGGCGGAAGGCGGCGCTAAACCACTGAGCCACCTGGGCTGCCCAACATTAATTTTTTTTCTATTAAAAATATTCACCAAATGTACACTGTGCCAGTCACTATGCTAAGTGCTAGCAATATAATTGTTAGCAAAATAAACATGCTATCTACCCTTTTAACTTAAAATCTAGGAGAGAAGGAAAGCATTATTCAAATAATCACAAAAACAGCTATAAAATTACAACAAATTAAAGGAACATTGTACTATGAAAATAGACTATCAGAAGTTTGATCTACTCAGATAGTTCTGATTACAGGTTTTTTTAGACAGACAAATTGCACAATTACCTTGTTTGAATCTCTCTTATTAATATATTTCATCCAAATATGATTGTACATTAAGCAATCATAATCATTTTCAAATCACTCTTACTCTTTTTTTAAATTTAAATTTTCCAAGGATAAGGTGAAAACATTGCATTATATTTATGCATAGCCCTGTGTACCTCTAAATGCCATTATTTACTGGATCAAGATTCTGTACCCTGTAGTCTTTAGTCAAGAACTGGCAAACAAGGACTTTTGAGCAGGGAGGAGGGATCCCGTTCTAGACATGAGAATTTACCACCACTTAACTTGGCTGGCTTTGAATGTATCACTCACAGCCTGTCAGCCAGAAGATGATTAAAGTCTGTACCTCTAGTCCCTAGGGTTTCCCTTTTTTTAGACTTCTCAGAGTAAATGTTAGCTTTATGCGCCACCAGATAAAAGAGATTGTGATCAGGTAAGAATTGTACTCAATAAACCTGCTCTAGAAGAAAAGCAAACAATGTAACCACTGAATATCCAAGAGTACTTCTACTCTAAGGACATAAAACCTAAATGAACACCTTCTTCTCAAATAACCCCCAATGGTTTCAGATTGTTAATTCATTAATCCTTTTAAAAGCCCACAGCCAAGGTTGATAAGAATAAACAGGAAACTAAAATACAAAGAGTTGAATTGATGTACTCCCTTTCCTCTAAACTGAACAGGAAGAAGCACACTTGTGAAGCTCCTTTTTCTCAGTATAGACACTCTACAAGAGATTCTGAATGAAATGGCCCCTGTTGACCTTTTCTAGAAATGCACATTTTACCCAAAGTGCTAATTAATCTATTAATAGTTGGTTTTTCTTCCTTCCACATTTAATTTGAGAATCTTAGATATCCTTTGTAGGCTTTGATCATTACCTATAACTTGGAATTTGGGCATTTTGTGTTAATTTTTTGTTTTATATTCTTTTCATAAATATTTTCCATGTGACAATATTTGAAAATAAATTTTTAACACTTCAGTCCATTTTGTAGTAGCTTGTCTTCTCATATTCTTCTGGTCTCTCTCTAGTAAATTTTAGATATCTTGCATTTACTTAGTTCTTCCTTAATTAAAGAATTAATTGGTCAGAAAACACTTTGTATGATTTATTTCCTTTATTGGTGAACATACCATGTACACTTGAAAAATATTGTGTATCCTGTAGTTGTTGGGGATATCATTTAAGTTCAGTTGGTTGATAGTGTCATTTGTATTATTTATGTCTTTACTAAATTTTGCCTAGATCTTCTATCAAATGCTAAGAAAAAGGAAGTGATAATGAAATTGTCAGGTCTCCCTTTTAATTCTGTCAATTTTTACTTCATATTATTTTGAAACATTCTAATTAGGTACACTATTTATTATTGTTATTTCTTTCTTATGAGTTAAACTCTTATTGTTTTTTTAAATATTTTATTTATTTATTCATGAGAGACACAGAGAGAGAGAGAGAGAGGCAGAGACACAGGCAGAGGGAGAAGCAGGCTCCATGCAGGAAGCCCAATGTGGGACTCCATCCCAGAACTCAAGGATCACACCCTGGGCCAAAGGCAGGCACTAAACCGCTGAGCCACCCAGGGATCCCCTAAACTCTTATTGTTATGAAATTTTCCTTTTTATCTCTCCTTGTGTTCTGTCTTGAAGTCTATTTTTTATCTCATACCGAGTCCCTCTACCAGCTTTCTTACACTCACTGTTTGTATAGTACACCTTGCCCATCTATTTACTTTCAACCTATTTGTGTCTATATATTTAAAGTTCATTCTTATAAAGAGCACATATTTGGGCCTTTTTTAAATCCTTTATGAATATCTCTAATTTCTAATTGGAGCACTTAGTCCATTAACATGTATTATAACCATCAATATGGTTAGATTTATTTTTTAATTTTTATTTTAATTTCAGCTAGTAAACATTAGTTTCATTATGTACAATATAGTGATTCAACAATTCCATACACACCTAGTGCTTATCACAAGTGCATTCCTTAATCTACATCCCCTGTTTCACCCACTCCTCCAACCTCCTCCCCTATGATAGTTGTAAGTTTGTTCTCTGCAGTTAAAAGTCTATTTCTTGGTTTTTCTCTCATTATCCTTTGCTCATGGTTTTGTTTCTTAAATTCCACTTGCTAGTGAAGTCATATGGTATTTGTCTTTCTCTGACATTTCACTTAGCATTATACTCTCTAGCTCCATGCATGTTACTGCAAATGGCCAGATTTCATTCACTTTTATGACTAAGTAATATTCCATTGCATATTTATACTACTTCCTCTGTATCCATTCATTAACCAATGGATACATGGGCTGCTTCCATACCATGGCTATTATTAATAATGCTACAATAAACATAGGGGTATATGTATCCCCTTGGATTAGTGTTTTTGTATTCTTCAGGTAAATACCCAGTAGAGTGATTGCAAGATTATAGGGTATTTCTATTTTTAACTTTTTGAGGACTCTCTATACTGTTTTCCACAGTGGCTGCACCAGTTTGCATTCCCACCAACAGTATGAGAAAGTTCCTATCTTGCCACATCTTTGCCACACCTGTTGTTTCTTGTGTTGTTGATTTTAGCCATTCTGACAGGTGTGAGGTGGTATCTCATTATAGTTTTGATTTGTATTTCCCTGATGATAGGTGATGATGAGCATCTTTTCATTGGTCTGTTGACCAACTGGATGTATTCCCTTTTCTTTTCTTTTTTTAAATTTAAACTCAATAAGCCAACATATAGTACATCATTAGTTTTAGATGTAGTTTTCGATAATCTTTAGAGAAATATCTATTCATGTCTTCTGCTCATCTCTTAATTGGATTTTGTTTTGGGGTGTTCAGTTTTATAGGTTCTTTATATATTTTGGTTAATAAACTTTTATCAGATATGTCATTTCAAAATATCTTCTTCCTTTGAGAAGTTTGCCTTTTAGTTTTATTGACTGCTTCCTTTGCTGTGCAGAAGCTCTTTATTTTAATGTAGTCCCAATAGTTTATTTTTGCTTTTGTTTTCCTTGCCTCAGAAGACATAGAAAAATGTTGTTATGGCCAATGTCAACGAAATTACTGCCTGTGCTCTTCTAGGATTTTTATGGTTTCAGGTCTCATAGTTAGGCCTTTAATCAATTTTGAGTTTATTTTTGTGTATGGTGTAAGAAAGTGGTCCAGTTGTCTTCTCTTCCATATAGTAGACCAGTTTTCCCAACACCATTTGTTGAAGAGACTGTCTTTTTTCTATTGGATATTGTTTCCTGATTTGTTAAAGATTCATTGGCCAGGGCTGCCTGGGTGGCTCAGCGGTTGAGTGGCCGCCTTTGACTCAGAGCGTGATTCTGGAGACCCGGGATTGAGTCCCACAGAGTCCCCTGCATAGAGTCTGCTTCTCCGTCTGCCTCTCTCTCTCTCTCTCTCTCTCTCTCTGTCTCTCTCTCTCTGTGTCTCTCATAAATAAATAAATAAATAAAATCTTTAAAAAAAAAGATTCATTGACGATATCATTGTGGGTTCATTTTGAGGTTTTGTGTCCTGTTGATTTTGTTTTATCAGTGTTTTACAGTTTTCAGAGTACAGGTTTTTTACCTCTGTGGTTAAGTGTATTCCTAGGTATCTTATTATTTTTGGTGCAATTGTAAATGGGATTGTTCTTTTAATTTCTCTTTCTGCTGCTTCATTATTGGTGTTTAGAAATGCAACAGATTTCTGTACACTGATTTTATATTCTGTGACTTTACTGAATTCACGTTTCAGTTCTAGAAGATTGTTGAGTGAAGTCTTTCAGGTTTTCTACGTATAGTATCATGTCATCTGCAAATAGTGAAAATTTTACTTACTCCTTACTAATGTGGATGCCTTTAATTTTCATTTTAATTTTTTTTGTCTGATTGCTGTAGCTAAGACTTCCAGTACTATGTTGAATAAAAGTAATGAGAATGGACATCCTTGTCTTGTTCATAACCTTAGGAGAAAAGCTCTCAGTTTTTCCTCATTAAGGATAATGTTAGCTATTGGTTTTTCATTAATGGCTTTTATTATGTTAAGATATATTCCTTCTAAGCCTACTTTGTTGTGGGTTTTTATCATGAATGAATGTTATACTTCATCAAATGCTTTTTCTGCATCTATCAAAAATGGTCATATGATTCCTATCTATAAGATGGTGTTGTGAATATTGAACCCTTGCAACCCAGGAATAAATACTACTCGATCATGATGGATGATTTTTTAATGTATTATTGGATTCAGTTAGCTAGTATTTTGTTTAGGATTTTTGCATCTACATTCATTAGAGATAACTGGCCTGTAGTTCTCTTTTTTTGTGGTGTCTTGATGTCATTTTGGTATCAGGATGATAATGGCCTCATAGAATGAATTTGGAAGCTTTTCTTCATTTTCTTTTTTTTTTTTTTTTTGGATTAGGTTGGGAAGGTGTTAACTCTTCTTTAAATGTTTAATAGAATTTGTCTGTGAAGCCATCTGGTCCTGGACTTTTGTTTATTGGGAGTTTGTTGATAATTGATTCAATTTCTTTGCTAATAATTAGTTTGTTCAAATTTTCTATTTCTTCTCATTTCAGTTTTGGTAAGCTATATATTTCTAGGATCTATTCAATTCTTCTAGATTGCCAACTCTTGGCATATTGCTTTTCATAATATTCTCAGAGTTGTTTGTATTTCTGTAATGTTGGTTGCTATTTCTCCCTCTCATTTGTAATTTTATTTAAGTCTCCTTTTTTTCTTGATAGGTCTGGCAATATATCTATCAATTTTATTGATTTTTTTTCAAAGAACTAGCCCCTGGTTTCATTGATCTCTTCCATTTTTAGTTTCTGTATCATTTATTTCTGCTTTAATCTTTATTAGTTCCTTCCTTCTACTGGTTTCAGATTTATTGTTCTTTTTCTAGCTCTTTTAGTTGTAAAGTTAGGTTGTTTATTTGAAATTTTTCTTATTTCTTGAGGTAGGCCTGTAGTGCTATAAACTTCCCTCTTAGAACCTCTTTTGCTGAACCATTGTGTTTTGAACCATTGTGTTTTGATGTTTATTTGTTTCCATGTACTCTTTAATTTCTTTGATTTCCTGGTTGAGCCATTAATTGTTTAGTAGCATGTTATTTAACCTCCTTGTTTTGTGGTCTTTCTAGATTTTCTCTTGTGGTTGATTTCTAGTTTCATAGCATTGTGGTCAGAAAAGCTGTATGGCATGATTTCAATCATTTTGAATTTGTCAGGCATAGTTTTTTGGCCTAATATGTGATCTATTCCAGAGAATGTTCCATGTGCACTTGAAAAGAATATGTATTCTGCTGTTTTAATGGAATATTCTGAATATAGCTATTAAATCCATCTGATTCAATGCATTATTTAAAGCTGCTGCTTCCTTGTTTATTTCCTATTTAGATGATCTGTCCATTGATGTAAGGGGGGGGGGGTTAAAGTCCTCTACTATTATTGTATTGTTATCAATTATTTCCCTTTACTTCCAATCTCCAAGTATCTTTATGTGTAAAGTGTCTCCTGTAGGCAGGATATAGATGGGTCTTGGTTTTCTCTTTCTTTTTCTTTTTTTTTAAGTCTATTCTTTCACCCTATGCCTTCTGATTGGAGTATTAAGTCCATTTACATTTAAAGTAATTTTTGATATGTATTTATTGCCATTTTATTACTTGTTTTGTGGTGTTTCTGAAGATTTTCTCTGATTTTCTTTTGCCTTTCATAGTTTGCTGGTTTTCTTTCATGGTATATTTGGATTTTTTACTCTTTATTCTTTGCATATTTAATAGTGGTTTTTTATTTGTGGTTACTATTAAGTTTGTATTATAACATCTTCTGCATATTGCAGTCTATATGAAGTTGATGATCATTTGAGTTTGAATTAATTCTTTTCTTCTCTCTTCCCCGTGTTTTATACATATGATGTCATATTTCCCATCCTTTTATATTGTGAGCTCCTTAACTGATTTTTTAACAAAAATATTCAATTTGTGTGTGTGTGTGTGTGTGTGTGTGTGTTTCCTGACTTCATACATTCACTTTTGGCCTTTCCTTTCCACTCACAGAGTCCTTTTAGTTTTTCTGGAAGGCTGCTTTAGTGGTCATGAACTCCTTTAGTTTTTGTTTGTCTGGGAAACTATATCTCCTTATATTGTGAATGATAGCCTTGCTGGATAGAGTATTTTTGGCTACAGATTTTTCCCATTCAGAACTATGAATACATCATGTCAATCCCTTTTTTCTAAGCCAAAAGCCTTGATAGCCTTAGGGCTTTCCCTTGTATGTAACTATTTTCTTTTGTATTGTAGCTTTTAAAATTTTTTCTTTATCAGTATATTTTGCCATTTTAGTTACAGTAGGTCTTGGTATGGATCAGCTTTTGCTGATTTTGTTGGTGGTTCTCTGTGCTTCCTGGATTTGGATATCTGTTTCCTTCTCCAGATTAGGGAAGTTTTCAGCTATTATTTCTTCAAATAAATTTTCTGCCCCTTTTCTCTCTCTTCTTCTTCTTGGACTCCTATCATGTGAATGTAATTATATCTGATGGAGTCACTGAGTTCCCTAAGTTTATTCTCATTTCTTATTTCTATTTTCATTCTCTATTCTTTTTTCTCTTTTTTGTTCAGTTTCATTACCTTTCATTATTCAGTTTTCTAGGTCATTAATTTGTTCCTCTGCTTCTTCCAGCCTGCTGTTCATTCCATCCAACGTTTTTCCTATTTTGTTTATTGAGGTCTTGATCTCTGCGATGTTATTCCTTCTCTGTGTTAAGGGTTTCAGTCATATCTTCTACTCTTTTCTCAAGTGAGTATCTTCATGATATTACTTTAAATTCTTTATCAGACATTTCACTTAGATTTCTAGTCATGGCTTAATCTTGTTCTTTCATTTGGAACAAATTCCTCTGCTTTCTCATTTTGTCTAAGTTTCTGTACTTTCTTCTGTTAGGAAAGTCAGTTACATCTCCTGTTTTTGATGGTAATAGGATTATGAAGAAGAACCCTTGGGTTGAGAATCTCCATGTTGGCAGCATTTGGGACTGGTATTCTGTGGGAGAGGAGTTCACCATACAGTTCCTGGGGCAAGAGTGACTGGGAGGGGCAATTCTACTGGAGTCCAGGGATGTGGGGCTTGGGGTAAGCAAGTTAGTTTGTGAGTATCTGCACTGTGCTGATTCCCAAAGGGGGCCCTGTGCTTACTGCTGAAGGGTGAGGGATGAAAATGGCACTGGCCAGTTCCTTTGTTTCCAGAGGGGTGTTTCCATGAAAGCTGCCTCTCTGGGACATGCTCCATGAAGAGCAAATAACCTCTGCACTGTGTGCCCTAGGTGCTCTTCAGATCCCTGTTTCCATGCTGTGTGTCCATGGGCTGTATGCCTGTGTTCTCTTCAAAGGCAGCCCCAAGCCTCCAGGCCCTCCTGAGCCACACCTGCTAATCTTTAGAACTCTAGTCTTTAAGCTTCACTGGTTGCAAGAACTCATACAAAAACTCTCTTTTCAAGCCAACTACTATGGGAATTCATATGCCTTCTGTGGGCTTCCCTTTGCACTAGTCTGTCTTTCACCCATCTCTGCAACATGTCTCCCTCCCCACTGCAGTGGCCATAATCCATTTCTCTCTCAAACCATGTCTCTGCACTCTCTACCTCTTTGATGTGGCCTCTTCTCTACCTTTAGCTGTAGAGTTTGTTCTGCCAGTTTTCCTGGTCAATTTCTGTGGTATTTAGGATAATTCGATAGTTATCTAGTTGGATCTATGGGATAAGACAAGCCAAGGGTTCTCCTATTGCGCTGCCATCTTTCCTGGCCCACTAAGGTTAGATTTAGATCTTGTTTTATCATTTTATTTTATCATTTTAATTTCCCCATCTGTTTTGTTTCCTCCTTTGTTCCTTACTTTGTGATTTGTTGAATTTTTTTTAAAGAATTTCATTTCTATTCCATATCTATTGAATTTTTAGTTATACCTTTAAATATACACAGTAAACTTTTCACAGTATGCTTAACATTATTTAATATAAACTATAAAAACCTATATAAGTCCATTTATTGTAACTCTCCATAGTCGTCATTAATATACACACAAACTCAAACCCTACAACACAAAAGTATTATTTTACAGTATTGTTTACTTAAATAATCTCTAGACCCAATGTGGGGTTCAAACACAGGACCCCAGGAGCAAGAATCACATGTTCTTCTGATTGAGCCAACCAGGTACCCTTCAAGAGTACTCAGCCATTCATTTTAATAGATAGAAGGAGATATAGCCTTTTATATTTACCAACATATTTCTTATTTCAGATTCTCTTCATTACTTCCTCAAGTTCTGATACCAGTTCCCATTACCCTAAGAAGTTCCTTGAGCATTTCTTGTTATGTAGATTACCAGGTAATGTATTAGCTTCCCTTATCTGAAAATATTTTTATTATACTTCATTTTTGAGAGTTTTTTTTCAGTTCACGTTTTCTCCTTTCAGCACCTTAACAAATTTTTTTACTATCTTGTGGTCTCTATTGTTTGTGAGGAGTGAGCAGTCATTTGAGTCCCTGTTTTTCCCTGTATTTATAGGTCATTTTCCTTTGGATGCCACCAATATTTTCTGGGTTTTTTGGTTGGTTTGTTTTGTTTTGTTTTGTTTTAATTTACACCACACCTTCCTTCATACACATTATTTTCCAATGGCTGTGATTGTCCTGTATTTTGTTCTCTGGTTCTTCATGCCAGAGAGACTATGGGTTTTCTATTGGTTTTTGTCACTCCATTCAGTGCCTACTGTGGATTAACCACAAGCTAAAAGCCTTCTTAATCTTGTTATTTTTTACTCATTGATGAAGATTCAGCTTAATCATCTTTTTTTTTTTTTCATAAAGCTTCTCAGAATCTGCAGATTCAACTGGATGTATCCATGAGTTAAGAATGCATTTGGCTGCATTTGACAGGAAATACTACTACAGCAACTTGAACAAGACCAGGTTGATTTTTCTCATCTAATTCAGAGGTAGGCAATTCAAAGAAAATATAGCTGATCATATAGGGTATTAGGGACCTAGGTTTTTCCCTATCTATTTGCACTTCTATTGGCATAAAGTATTTGTTCTTGTAGTCTCAAGATGAAAGTTATATGCCTGAGCATTACATTCATTTCCCGGTGGGCAAAAGAGGCAAGGACAATTGGTGGGTGACTAACTCAACCCAGTTTGTCTGGAAATTTCTCATTTTCAACACTGTAAGCCCCAAATTCCATTAGTTGAGCTAAAAACAAAATCACATCTGATTTACCTGTGGTTTTTGTTTTTCATGCCAAGAGAATATCTTATAAGATTGTAAAACAAAAATCAGAGCCAATTCACCTTCTGCAAAGGTAGAATCCAACCAAGATATGATCACAGTCCTATTCACAATTTTTTATTATTTTTAGATATGGCTTGTTTTCCTGGGTCATGGCATAAATAGTCTGGTTGATTATCTCCAAAAAATGCTATTCCAGAATTTACCTAGGTCAATTATTCTTAGGATCTTTCCTGAAGAATGGCTTAGTTAAATGTTGTCATTACTTTGGTTATTTTATGAAGCTTTTAAAATAATAGTTTAACAAGTATATTACAAAACAAAGTACATATAGTAAAAAGCAAAATCGAAATGCACATTGCTGTAATGTTTTAAAATATAAGCTAATATCAAAAAATTCTTAAAGTTCTGATAACTGTAATTAATAAAGCAATAATTTGAAATATTGATAGAAGTTAAACAAAAAATCATTTATAACTAAACACACTAGAACAAAATTTAAGGGTTGTTTTTTTGAGAGAAAATATATGCCTTTTGCATGGATGAAATTCCCTTAATCAGTCTGTTTCTGTTTATCAAAGGAGTTTGAGGACATCCAACAAATGATCAATATTAGTTATGAATTCTAAAGAAATTAAAATTTATTTATAGCCTGTTTATTACTTGCTGTTTTCAAGGCATAAAATAGTATTTTACGGCCTTAGGAGCAAAATATAGATTTTTCCATGATAAGCATAAAATTATAATATGGTTAATAATTATGTAAGATCTTTCTTATAAAGTTTGACATTATATAAGCATAGTTTGTGATGTGCAGCACATGTATAGTGTTGTAAAAACACAAAATAAATTTAACAGCCAGTAGCAGTTTCTCTTTCTTTGCCTCATTTTCCCCCCAGTTTTGCCATGAACCAATGATTATAAAATGTGAATACTAATAAAATAACCCTTACCTTTTAATGAAATCACTTTCATACATTTTCTTTCATGCCTAATTTGTGTTAATTACAAATGCTTCTTAGCTCCATTTCAGCAAAGTAAATGTGTGGTTTTTTTCTCTATGAATGAAACCAAGTAATTCATTTTAATGCTAAGGGTTCCCTGGTCCAGAAATGGAATATACTTTTAGCAATATTCTCTGACCCCAAGACTCCCAAAGAACCACTCCTCTGACTTCAGTTGCCAAATTAACATAAGTAAGGATGTAATTGTCTTGCTTAAAGGGCTTGGAAATAAAACCTTCTTTAGATCTGTGATGATATTTGAACTGAGTGTAGTCCTCTTCAACAGATTTTTTTTAAAAGATTTTATTTATTTATTCATGAGAGACACAGAGAGAGGCAGAGACACAGGCAGAGGGAAAAGCAGGCTTCCTGCAGGGAATCGGATGTGGGACTGGGTCCTAGGACTCCGGGATCACACCCCTAGCCCAAGGGATCACACCCCTAGCCCAAGGCAGAGTCTCAACCACTGAGTCACCCAGACATCCCCTCTTCAATGGATTTTAATAAGCAATTAATTGAGGAGGTATGAGAATTCTCACCTATACAGCTTCATTCATGACCGCTATCTGAAGTTCAGGCCATTCACAGCCTACTTCAAGCTCTACAGAACTTTTATTCTCCTCACCTTACTAACTTTGAGTCTAGAATTCAGTTCTTTGCTTCCAAATCCAACTCCATTCTGATCCCATAATTTTGAATATCATTGTGTCTCCCCAGTCAATGCTTTTAACCATCAAGCCATCCTCTTTTCTCCAAGTTCCTATATTTTCAGTTCTCTATTAATAATAAAGAGCAATGTTATTTAGGATCTATCTTTCTAAATCTTCCCCAGCTACTGGTAGCTCAAACAGAAGTACTGCACAGCAATTATACTGGCACACTGTTATACTGTACACCGGTATACTGTTCAACTCCTAGCAATTTAACATGCAAAGATTAGGTGATCTTTCTATCACATCAAGAGAGTAAAATGTTATGGAATCTCATGAATTATTCTTATTTGTGAAATTGCTTAATTTCATCAGAACTTCTATCATGTCCACCATTGTTATTTGGAACTCATTTGGATAGCTTCCAATGCAATGAAGACTATCTTTACCCTCCAGCATTTTACATTAGCCTAATAGCACAAAGTAGCCAGTTCCTATGTATCAAAGCCAAGAAGCCATGCACAGAAAATAAATAGGTAATGATACACCTTCCCCTATTATATTTTATTCTTGCCAGAGCTTTAAGTCAACGTATACTTTCAGGGTAAACTCTAGGTAAAGTCAAAAAAGGCATCTTTTATCTCATAACATATGGAAGAGGTAGAAATTAAGGATGAGTGGAAAATATTTTAAATTTGTGGAAACTTCAGTTTACAAAGAGGTAGAAATTAAGGATGAGTGGAAAATATTTTAAATTTGTGGAAACTTCAGTTTACAAATATGTCTGTAGATTCATATTTGCTTTGTAGAGAGGAATCCTGCAGTAATTCTGATTTACTTAATATAACAGCAAATCCCAGGGATCCCTGGGTGGCTCAGCGGTTTAGCGCCTGCCTTGGGCCCAGTGCGCGATTCTGGAGTCCTAGGATCAAGTCATGAGTTGGGCTCCCGGCATGGAGCCTGCTTCTCCCTCTGCCTCTCTCTCTCTCTCTCTCTCTCTCTCTCATGAATTAAAAAAAAAAATCTTAAAAAAAAATAACAGCAAATCCCACACAAATGTATAATAAATACGCAATAAATGCTTATGGGAAATCAATTTTTGTAACTATGCATGTTAACTGGACTTGTGATTATTTTTTAATGTATACAAACATCAAACCATTATATTGTATACCTGAAACTAATATAATGTTATATGCCAATTAGACTTCAATAAAAAATAAATGGTTATGGAATAATATGATTAACTGAAGAATAACTTTTTACTTTCCATTTGAAAATGGTATTTATGTTGACTGAAGAGTAGAATTTACCATTGGGCAGGTAGAGTAGATAAGATACTGGATTTATGGTCAAAGAGTAGATTGAGTCTTTGCCTTTTACTAGTGAGAAAACCTCCAGTAAGGAGGTTTCACCCCTCTGGACTCAAACAAGTTACTTTGTTTGGAAAACAAAGCCTGAAATCCTCACAGGGTGTAGTGAGAGAAATTGTTTTACAAAGTCTAAAATGTACACAAAAGTAAAATGGCACTCTAAAGTCAGAATAATATGCACAGTTTAATCTAAGAATTATAAGATTCCCCCACAGTCTTTTTATGCTTATCAATTTGATCACCTAAAAAACATAGTCTCATTCAAAGGAACCTCAGAGATCAGATTTTAGTTTAACATCCTTGTTTTACAGTTGAGGAATCCCATAACTAGTGATGCTTAGTGCTTTGTCCAATTATATGATCTGCTTTCATGTTTGTGTTAGAGACCTTTCTCTATTTTTTTAATTTGGAACTCTAATTTGTAAAAATTACTTTTTATTAATATGTTATATGTTACTTTGTCTCAATGTAATAAGTAATGGAAAAATGTCACTATCATTCTACATATTGAATAGGGAAGTCTAAGAGAAGTTAAAATGTTTTACCTTAGAGTAATCCATATATTTAGGATAAAACTAGAGAAAACACATACATACACACCCTTCCAACAATCCTATAGTTCCTCTTACAGATGCCTTTAAATGTGCTTCCAAAGCTACTTTCAGAAAGTCATTAAAATTTAAAATCAAAGTTTAGAAAGTCACTATTTCTTGAATTTTTAAGTACTGTCTCCTGGAAAGCATTATTCACCTATTAGCACCTTCTTTGCATCTAGTGCCTTTTTTCTAACCCTAATCCAACCTCTACATTACTTCCTATCATGTATGATATGTTGGTTTCCTGAGACACTCTATTCATTCTGACAATCAGAAAGGTATGCCTAAGGCGCTGACATCTCTAGAAATGCTGCTGTACTTGACACTGCTTTTAGAAGATGTGTATTCAGAAACTGACTTTTTAACCTGCAGTTTTATGTATTTTTCACCTGATGGTTTGCATTCTTCTCCTTCCAACTGTACAACACTGCTTTTAGAAGATGTGTATTCAGAAACTGACTTTTTAACCTGCAGTTTTATGTATTTTTCACCTGATGGTTTGCATTCTTCTCCTTCCAACTGTACAACTCTCTTCTCTTATGAGTTGTTATGAACTAAATATTTGAGTTTCTCCATATTCATATGTTGAGCCTCCAGTGTGACTGTATTTGGAGATGTGCCTCTAAGGAAGAAATTAAGGTTAAATGAGGTTAAGGGTAGGGCTCTGATTTAATAGGATAAATCTTCTTATAAAAAGGGATACCTCTGTGTTTACTCTCTACTCTCAGTTCACAAAGAAGAGACCCTGTGAGCACATAGAAGAAGGCAGTCACCTAGGAGCCAAAGGAAGAGATCTCAGACTGAAACTTCTCTTGCCAACATCTTCTCGCCTCCAGAACTGTGAGAATTTTATTCCTAACTCTGGGAAACGAACTAGGGGTGGTGGAAGTGGAGGAGGGCGGGGGGTGGGGGTGAATGGATGATGGGCACTGAGGGGGACACTTGACGGGATGAGCACTGGGTGTTATTCTGTATGTTGGTAAATTGAACACCAATAAAAAATAAATTTATTTAAAAAAAGAAAAAAATAAACGATCCAATTCTATGGTATTCTGTTATGATAGTTCAGGCTCCATATACAGAGTAATTCCTAGATATTAAAATATTTCCCTTGCTTGAATTAATGATAGTGATAGGAGAAATTGCTGTGTGTGGACACACTTGAAATCTTATTATAGCTGCTTTGTTTGCTTCTTGATTGACTGTATACTGTTGGAGCACCTGAATACCGCTGAATAATTTTTTTGTATTAAAATCTGGCTGGCTTTTTTTCCCTCAGTTATTCCAACTAGTTGGCACAGTTGGTACTATTAACTTGTGGAGAAACAGATGCCTTTTTCTGGGTATTCAGACGCAACTAAGTCACTATGGTCTCTTCATTTGTTCCATCTTTACCCCTGCTAAATCAATGATGCATGGTTGCCATTTCATTGTTTTGCTGAGGTTTATTTATTTTGTTGCCTTTCACTTTTTGTTCATTAGACAAACATGGAGCAGATGATAAATAGTCATTGGGAAAATAATGTGTTAGACCAAAATGCAACAATGTGTTTCACAGAAAATGGCATGTCATAGATGCATTGTTTCTAGAGTAAAACAATTTAAAGAGATCCTTTTTGTGTAGGAGGAAAGCATCTGCCTGAAAAAAAAAAAAAAAAGAAGAAGCCATGGGAAAGATGCCATTTTAGTCTGTTTTATAGGTGTTTAACATTGGGCAAAATAATGATTAAATATGCATTTGGCCAGAGTCCCAGTGCCTTTCTTGTACAATTCCTTGAGACCCTATGCATATTATCTGAAAGAATTTAATAAACTGAAATGGCCTCTTTCCTTATCTGTGTATTCCCTAAAATGGAATCTCCTTGAAGTCAAGGATTTCATCTTAGTCTTATTTTCCCATCATTTAGCACAGGACATGGCTTATAAAGGTTTTCAGTTAACATTTGTTTTATTGAATTACACAAAAATGTTCAGTAGATCTATTTTTATTAATCCAGCCAATATAATTGCTTTTAAACACTGGAAGAGCAGAATTTTCTTTCCCTAGGGTCGCCTGGGTGGCTCAGTGGTTGAACATCCACCTTCGGCTCAGGAAGTGATCCTGGCTTTCTGGGATTGAGTCTTGCATCAGGCTCCCCACAGGGAGCCTGCTTCCTCCTCTGTCTATGTCTCTACCTCTCTGTGTCTCTCATGAATATATAAATAAAATATTTAAAAAAAAATAATTTTCTTCCCCTACTGCTCACACACTAAGGACATACATCTAGATGTACACACTAGATATTTTTAGCATGCATAGATAGGATTTTAGGAGGAACTTAAATTTTGAAGCAAGTTTAAACAGAATGGAAATGATTAATTGCTGGATTAATTTCATCTCGAGAAAGGTTAGAGAGGAATCTTTTTGCTCCAGGAAATAGAAGATCTAATTCAGGAATATAAAAGGCTACACCATGGTCAACCAGGCATTTTCTTTTCTTCCTGAATGAAAAGAAATCCGGTCAGAGGATCCACGTTAAGTATACAGTAGAGCTATTTAATAAGGGAGATGAAATATGAGAGTAGATTTACTGAGGAAGCAGGTGGATTCTTTGTTTCAAGGTGGGATATATACACAGTTTTCTGAAATCAGATTAGATGATCTGATTTTTTTTTTCAAGATCCATTCTAGTTCCTCCAGTCAAGGTTCTTTTAAAAAAGTTTTAGCCTTTAGTTTGAAATACTTTTGGATTTACAGAAGAGTTGCAGAAAGGTACTCAACTTTTCCCCACGCCATCATCTTACAAAACTATGGTATTTTGAAAATCAAGAAATTAACATCGATACTAGTCACTAAAAAACAGACTTTATTCAGCTTTCTCTAGCTTTTCCACTGATGGACTATTTCTGTTCCAGGATTCAACCCAGGTTCCCACATTGCATTTAGCAATTCATGGGTCTTTAAATTTCACTTTTGATTCTTAAGATTTATGCTTTACAGAGTTCTTATACCAAATCAATTGTGTGCTTTGGCCATTTCTTGGTGTTAGTTCTCCAAACTTCTTGTGTTCATCATTTATTTACCATCTTAAAGTAGATTTGCAAACCTCTCTCTGATCATAGTTCTTCTCTAGTTCCTTTTCTCTTTACCCTGCCTCCTCTCTCTGAAGATTCTTTGCCTTTGATCAGACAAGCGATCTACCTAAAGTGGATCAGCTGAAATGTACATAATTTTTCATACAAACCCTTAGAGAAAACACATAAGCAGGTTATCAAGTCAATCTGACAGTCTTGTTAATGTTATATTTAATTTGTACTATAAAATAAACAAGTGAAGATTTTAATCTTTTCTTAGAATTTGGGACCAAATAATAACTCTACATCCTTCTCAATGTTTACCATTTGAGGATATTAGGATTCATGTATGAAAATGCTTTTCTTTAGTTAAGTATCAGTTAATGAAATTGAAATATTTTATTCCAGTTTCTTAATCAGAGAATTTTGGAATCCAGTAAGAGCCATTAGCATTACCACAAATGAATAAAATTATGTGCATAATATTTTGTTTATAAGTGTATTTATTTTCTAGGCTGGAGGGTCTACAACTCTCATCAGATTTTTAAAAGTACCTCATGGCTCAAAAAGCTAAAGAAACATCCAATCTAGGAATATGAGAGAATCTATATCAATAGATAGATTTGACTTCTACGTTTTAATGCAAGGACTATTTGGAGACATAAAATAACTCCAAATGCCTTACATTCACAAAATAAATATTCTTTATTCCCCATATAATAATTTAGGAAGTTAAAACAAATTTCATTTTTATCTAGCTTTGTATTAATAAGTGTTATATTTTTATCGTATGTTTTTTTGTGGTAAATTCTTTCTTTTTTTCTTTTATCTCCAGAGTCCTTTTCAGCTGGGTTATTATTCCTCCTGCCTTTGCTTGTCTTTGTTTCACAAGTCATTCTTTCATCTATCAATCCTACCACATTACTTTTCCTTGACCAGACTGCTTGCTCGGCACTGCCTGCCACCTTCTCCCTTCTGGTTTCTACTTCTCTGCTTGCTTGTGAGAAGTGCTCTGGCTAACAGAATGTGTAACCATAGGGACTGTCAATGCCAACAGCATACCAAAACCACAATTCTGGGAAAAAAAATTAGCTTGACTTTTTCATGAAATCTTCTCAATAGAAAGCAGCCCATGTTGTGGGTAAAGTTAGAAATTTATAGCATGGAACTAAATTTAAACATAAAGAAAGCAGACTCCTTTAATGAGAAAATATACTTTACCTAGTCATTGGAAGGGGAAGGACAGGAGGTTAGATGGATAAAGGGTGAGATATTGCTTCTCACACATTCATTTTCAGGCAAAATGTCCCTATGTTGGTTCCCACAGAATGAGATAACTCCCCTCCCCATCTCTACCCCTATCAGAAGCCATGTGATACATAAGGAGCTTCATTTAATTGCTAATTACTTTTAATAACTATAAAGGGTTAATCTCAAATCTGGCTTTTAAACATAAAATGTAGAATGTGACTCAATAATACTAGATGTATTATGCTGATTGTATTATCACAGTTCTTTGTATTGAATAGTACATCTGAACCAGGTACATGCTTTACATACATTATCTTTAAATCTAGCATAGTCCTGGAAAATAAACACTATTATTCTCATTTTTCCAAAATTACTCTGCTGGCTGGTGGTACAGCTGACCTTCGCCTACTTGTGGTTGAAGTCCAAAGTTGCATACCCAAAGCTATAGCACACTTTGATGACCAGTGGAAAGTGAGTTGTTGGAAATTGGAGGCAAGAATAAGGGTAGCAAGGTGAGAAGAGAAAATAGAAATAGTGGGAATAGAGAGTCGGGTTCCAGACACTTACTGAAAGATTGTATTAAGGTGTGTGTTCCATTCACTTAGATTTTCTTGTCCTTGAGGTCAGTACTTTTCTTCTTTTTAAGGACTTATACATAATAAGTGCTTAATGAAATGTTAAAATGTGGGAAGAGAAAAGAGGAAGGAGAAAGGACAGGTGGGTTGAAAAGGAAGTGAGAAGAAAATGAGAGAGAGCTATGAAGAATGAAGAAAGAAAACAATGAGGGATGTGTATGTATGTGGAGAAAGAGTAGACAGGCAGTAAAAGGAGACAGACAGAAAGTGAGACAGAGGAAGATGAAGGGAGAAAAACTCAGTTCATTCTGACGTCTCAACCTGGACGGCTTACTAGTTACATAGCGTCTGAGCTTCAGGGAATTGTCATTTTGGAATTTAGTACTTTGAAATATGAGCTAGATAATTTAACCTCCAGGCACAGTTTTCAATGATCATTTCATCCTTCAAATAATTTACAATCAACAAGTATCCCTAGGGCCTATATAACTGGTACAGCATTGGGAGAAATAACCAAGAGTTTACAATATATATAGAAATAGCCCAAAAGGAAAGGTATTATAAGTACTCTTGCCCCCCATTCTGGGGCTTCCCTATGACCAATGACTGGTAATATATCACCTCTTCACCTATGCAAGGAACAACCCTGAAGTGGAGATGTCTATATTGGAGGTGGAGAAAGTGGAAAGTTAACATCACTGGGGCAAACCTTTGACCAATGGTAGATGGGAGCCATGATTTGGGGTTGATATATTCTTTCATTTTGACTCCTCTCCCATACAGTGCTGAGTTTAAGCCTCTTAAAAATAGTCCCATATGATTTTAAGCAGTAACCAGCTGGGTAAAACAAATGCCTATCAGTTCTTTTTTTTTCTTTGACTCATTTCCCTTTTCATCTCCTGCTTCCATTTGATTGTATATGCTCTAACAAAGTTAGTAGTGCAGAAGCTTCTGCCTAAGGTTCTACTTTCTGAGAACTAAAGCCAAGACATAAACATTATTCTTTTTCTCTCTTTATTCTGTTGGTTCTATTAGCAATCTCATCCAGTCGCCTGGTTTTCAGTTATCATCTATATACAGACAAATTCTTGATCTACATCTTTAACTCAAAGCTTTTTTTCTATAATAACCAGATATAGTTATTTAAATGTTTTATGAATATTTCTACTTGGATTTCTTACAGGTGCCCCAAACCTCTCTAAAATCAAATTAACCACCTTCCTACACATCTTAGAGTCAATCTTAGCGAGTCTCTTTCTTTTACCCTTTGATTCTATTGATCAGCAAAGCTTGCTAATTGTACTAAAATCCTCTTTAATTCATTCATTTGTCTCCATTTCTATTGCCATTCTCAAGTTCAACCCAACAGCACGTCTTTCCCAGATTTCTACAACATCTTCCTATAGGTCTCTAGACCACATGTCTTATCTCCCTTAAATCCCTACTCTATACATAAACCAGGTTGATCTTTCCAAAATCATATGTTTTACCTTGTAACAATCCTGCTAGGAAATCTTCAATATCGTGGCACCTGGGTGGCTCAGTGGTTGACCGTCTGCCTTTGGCTCAGGGTGTGATTCCAGGATCTGGGACTGAGTCCTACATAGGGCTCCTTGCAGGGAGTCTGCTTCCCCCTTGGCCTGAGTCTCTGCCTTTCTCTCTCTCTCTCTTTCTCTCTCTCTGTGTCTCTCATGAATAAATAAAATCTTTTTAAAAAAATTTTGATAGCTTTAAGATAAAGTCCAAACTCCTTAGTGTGGCTTCCAAGACCCCCAATGGCCTGCATCACCCACCCCAATAAACATTCTACTTCCTCATCATTATGCTGCCATGTTGAATGTCTTTTAGCTCCTTAAAAGATCTTGGCTCTCTTTCAATCATTGTTGTTCCTTTAGACATGTGGACTCCTCTCCATCTTTCTTCCTTATGCCTCTCTGATTTTATTCATTCTCTCCATGTCAACATGAATAACACTTCAAGTAACTAGAGTTTGAGGTTCAGGATATGAAGAATTTTTTAGTAATTTTGATCTTTAAATTGAGGATTACAGTTTAGATGATTCAGAGTAGAGAGTTGGAATTTATCAAAACTGACTATAAGGATGATGGCTATAAGAGGAAAAAACTGAGCTACCCGCAGAAGGCATTTGAGGAAGGTGAAAGAGTGCTGGAGATCAGTAAACCACAAGGTGAGGTTCTGTTTTGGTATTACCATTCCGGATTGCCACAAAAGAGGTTATTTCCTGAGCTACTAAGTCAGTGACTACTATAGTAATGAGATTAAAAAATGTCTAGCTCTGATCTTTGGGCTTGATGATCTACCTCCAACAGCCTCAGCTATGTTTAAAGGGAGCTCAATAGCTACAATTGAAATCCTGTGTCATTCTGGTGGCACAAAACAACAGAAGTCAGGAAGTAGGCACAGACTAGTTTTATTATATATACCTAAGTACACATTGGAAAAATTAGATGCTTCCATATACAGGACTGATCAGAGGCCAAATCGATGGCAGTAGATATATTTTAATGATGATTAAGTTGTGGACCTAATCTAATTTAGACCTTCAATCTAGTTTGCCCACATAAGTAGAGTTTTATGTTTTTATATCCCAAGTTCAATATTTGTAGGCCTGTAACTAAGTTTCATTTAGAAGACTTAAAACCCCTCTGCAAAAAAAGAAAGGAAGAAAGAAAAAGAAAAAGGAGCCTTCTTTATCACTAAAAATTAGACCAACTTCCTCTAAAAATCCATGCCTACTTGCATACACCAAACAGTAATTGTCAGCTATGCCAGTAACACATGACAAGTGGAATTGAATGTCCAACTCCTGAGTAACTTGGAATCTGACTCTACAAAATCCTGACAACCAGCCTCACTTTTAAGCCATATTTTGACTGTTCAATTATAAAGTTATTTATGCACTTTTTAATTTATTTAACAGATATATATTGAACACAATAGGACAGCAACTCCGCTTTGATGGAGCTTACAATCTATTAGCAAGATAAGTAATAATTCATTGGTTCATTAACTACAGTGCTATTCAGTGGTATAAGGAGAATAACCCTTAAGCTTTCTTGGCTTGTGAGCTCCAGGCTGATTGACTGAACTTTGCAACATCATAAATTATGCTAAACAAGTTAAGGCTAACACAGTTTACATATATATATATATATATATATATATATATATATATATTTTTTTTTTTTTTTTTTTTTTAGATTTCTATGTGTAAGTTCCATTGCTTAAAAGAATTGACTTATTTGTGACTTAGGTTAAAAAAATTTTTTTTCTAGGTTCCTTGTATGAGTTCTATTGCCTAAAAGAAGTGACTCACCTATGAGGGATATGTGATGATATCCAGAGAACTATTTCCCCACTTCTTGGCTCAGGTCCCTGACAACGGATGAGCTGCAGAAGACAATGTGTTAGGAAAGTGATTTAGCAATTTATTTCTCATCTGAAACCCGAGAGGCAGTTTATACTTGCTTAACAGACAAGCATATGTCTAAATGGCTTTTTTGAGGTCTAATCATGAGTCAACAACACAAGAGGACTCAAATCACTCTGTGCCTGAAGTATCAAGCTTTTGTCATAAATGATCTCAGGCCATCCTTTCTTTCAAAGAATATTATCTCTTATTTCCAGAATGAATAGATCAAAATAATTGACTCCAAAGTACCCTCTTGATGCAATGTACCATAGAAATGGCCGTATAATGAAGCAAATTGAAAACATTATTGTGTTAATCAATCATGGAACAGTGGAGCCCTCAATTTAGGATTGGATTTATATGACTTTAAATAAATAATTTATAGTGTATATCAGCATGAAAGTGGTCAAAGAAAGCAGAGAAGGTGTGAATTAAGTCAGGAAGAAAGAAACTAATTGAAAACTTACTGCAATCCAGAGGAAACGAAAAATAACTCAAGCAAGACTTGAATAGGAGTTTAGAGTTTAGCTAATAGTATTGCCAATGCTTAAAGTAAAAAAAAAATATGTCCTTAGAGCTGACAAAAAAGTGAAGAAGAAATCATTGGAGTAGGAAAACAAAATTGGAGGAGCTCTATGGGAAGCTTCAGAGGCCACACAGAGACAGATATCCCCTCCAACCATAGAAAGCCTTCCTGGCTGAAAGAGTGGGAAATATTCCTGGCCAGAAGCCTGGGGCTGAGGTCTAGAGAGAGTTGGAGGCAGGATGAGATATAAAAGAAAACCAGACAAGAGGCCTGGATCTTTCAAATTAGAAGGAAAAATTTATAATTATAAAGCACCGAAGGGAAACTGGAGAAGGCCAAAGGAACAGAGGCTCTTGGAACTTGTTGGGGAAGATAACATGTAGGGGGCAAGATCTTCTGGCAGGATTTTAAGTCTAGGACTATAATTTCACCTCAAATTTCTAGAACTTATACAAACCATTGAAGGTCTCTCAATTTTATGGAACCCTTCGGAGGGACTGATGCCCAGCAATTCAGTTTCCTTCTATTTATCTATATGTAACACATTGTTTCCTGTAGTGAAGAGACCATTGAATTTTCAGACAGCACAGAAAACTTACACTTTTCAATTGCAAATGTAATACCTTTCTTTCAACAATTGTCAAAAATCTATTATTAGAAAATCAATTCTACACTTGACTTCCAACAACAGATTAGAGATACTCAGCACATGACCTTCAGGACACTATGGAGTGTATTTTCTTATTTTTGGACCAGGCATTTTTCCAGAATCTTTATTATTTCTTCTCTCTATTCTTCCTCTATCCACAGACCATATTTAATTGAGAGTCATACTTCCAACATTGCTGCACTATTTACCTCCTGGAAAGAAATCTTCATTTCTTTAGTGTGAAGCATAATACCCTTTTCATAAGAGTTTTAGAAAATTTGATTTTCAGTTTCTTCATGGATAATGATGTCCAGCATCTTTTCGTGTGCTAATTTGCTATCCATACTGCTAAGCATCTATTATAGAATGTCTAAATTACAAAATAATAACACCCCCCCCCCACACACACACAATTGGCCCATCAAGGTTTGACAAAGATGTAGAGCCTCAAGGACTTTGATACATGTGACTTATGGCATAACAATTCCAGAAAATGGTTTGGTAATTTCTTATAAAGTTAAACATAAACTTTCCATACAGTCCCAGTCCTAGGTATTTACCTTAGAGAAATGAACACTTCTTTTTACACAAAAAGCCTATAAAAATATTTAAGCAGAATTATTTATAATCACCCCAAACTGAAAACAACCCAAACTTCCTTTAACAGGTAAATGGCTAAACAAACTATAGTAAATTCATACAATGGAATATTACTCAGCATTAAGCAAGGATAAACTATTGATGCTAACAACATGCATGAATTTCAGATGCATTCTGCTAAGTGAAGCAAACTATCTCAAAAAATTACATACTATATAATTGTTTTTCTGGAAAAGGCAAAATGATAGTGATGGAAAACAAATCAGTCGCTTCCAGGATTTAGACATGAGAGACAGTACAAGGGAATGTTGAGAGTGATGGAACTGTCTGTTTTGATTGTGATCATGGTTATATAACCTAGGCATATGTAAAAGTCATAATAGTATATATACTCCTCAAAAATATATGAATTTTAATGTATGCAAAATATAAACAAACAAATAAATAAATGTTGAAAGTTTGTCTTTACCAAACAGGTAGAAGTGGTCCCCATCCAGATTAGCTCCTTAATTATAGATGTTCACATCTTATCTAGACTGACCATTCTATCTTGAAATGCTGATTTAATGCTTTGAAAAGGTGGACCCAAATTTAGGTCTTCTGTAATCATCCTACATCTCTTCTATGAATGGAGAACTGGTGGGAAATCTCATTATTGCCCAAAACAAAACAAAACATCTCTATTTGAAAGAAAAGTTTTAATTTATTCTTTTAAAACAAAATTCAGGGATACCTGGGTGGCTCAGCAGTTGAGCATCTGCCTTCAGCTCAGGTCGTGATCCCAGGATCCAGGATCGAGTCCCACATTGGGCTTCCTGCATAGAGCCTGCTTCTCCCTCTGCCTATGTCTCTGCCTCTGTGTGTGTGTATGTGTGTGTGTCTTTAATGGATGAATAAATAAAATCTTTTAAAAAATAAAATTCATATCACGTTTGATTTGTTTTCTTTTTAGTGCCAGCAGTGGGGCTTGGTGGGCTAGAGCTGACTAGGTAAGTCCACAATGCAAAGTGAGGTGGTATCCCTCTTTACCCCATCTTTGTCCCTCTTCAAGTACTTACTTGTGTTTGCTGAGTCTTCTGAAAATTGGCAGAGGTGCTGACTGGGGTGGGGGAGGGGGGAGGATGGGTGCCAGCACAAGTGGAGCTGGAAGAGATGACAGAGCCACTGAAATCAAATTCATTATTAGATTAGAAAAATCTGGTTCCATGAGATTCAGCAGCAGGGCCTGAGAGTAGGAGAAGAGAAGTGGGTAAGTATTCAGAGTTAGTGACTGAAACCTACCTCAATGGGGAGGACTGAAAGAGCCATCTTTAGGCCAAAGTAACTGTGTTTGTTCCTCTACCAATTGTTTCTCACATGGAGGAGAGTGCCTTGTCCCTCTAGCTTTGCAACCTGCAAAATTATGCATCACTAAGAAATTTAGAGTGGTTGAGCCAGGCTAAAAAAGTGAATGGAGACAAGGACAGGAAAATATTAATAAGAGTTTAGAAGGGACATAATAAGAAGCGAAAATTCCACCAACACTGGAACTGAGATGACACTGAGGGACACACCTTTTCTTCTCACCTCCATGTTTCCAAACACAGAAATGCTGGATAAAAACATAACAAAAAGTTATAGTGAAATGCAATGAAAAAGAAAAATATAAGATGTCAAAAATAAAAAGGAAACAAGAAAACAGGATAGTAAGCATATAAACTAATGCCATGACAACTGACTTCTAAGGTATTGTTCCCAAATATAATCCTAATGGCCAGAAATTTGGATTTTAGTACCCAGGTAAGGACCAGAAATGTCGCCCTGGAACTGAGATTCTTGCACAAATCTCAAAGCTAAGATGCCTAAAGAGTTGAATGCTCTGTAAAATTGAGTCTGGAAGTGGCAAGAATCTTTTCATTAGTCTGGGGCTTCAGGTAAAAACGAAAACTGGGGGACAAAATAAAAATAAGTTAGAAATAAAATATTAGGAAATAATATCAAGGAAGTTGGATGGCTTTCCTAGAGAGCTTAGGAGTCAATCAGTGTCACAATTAAGAACATGTACAGTAAAGACAGACTTCCTGTGTTCAAATTCTAGCTCTATCATTTATTAGCTGTGTGATCTTGGACAAGTTACTTCCTCCAACTTTCTCATCTGTAAAATGTAGATAATAATAATGCCTACTTCATTAATTTACCTTATTAATATCCTACCTCCAAAATGTTTAGTATATTGATTTAAAAAACCCTTTGGAAAAAAATTTAGGATTTGAAGGGAATTTTCTTAATCTGATTAAGGTTGCTTAGCATTCTCTTTAATGTCAAGAATAGAATAATGCCAAACCCACAACTCTATGGTCAATTAATCTTTACAATGCAGGAAAGAATAATCAATGGAAAAAAACATTTTTCAACAAATGGCCTTGGGAACACTGGACAGCAACATGCAAAAGGCTGAAACTAGACCACCTTCTTACACTATACGCAAAAATAAATTCAAAATGGATTAAAGACCATATGTGAGACAAGAAACCATTAACTGGCAGTAACTTCTTTGACATTGGCAGTATCAACTTCTTAGTAGATATGTTGCCAGAGGCAAGAGAAACAAAAGCAAAAATAAACTATTGGGACCTCATCAAAATAAAAAGCTTCTTCACAGCCAAGGAAACAATCAGCAAAACTGAAAGGCAAACTATGGAATGGGGGAAGATATTTACAAGTGACATATCTCATAAAAGGTTAGTATCCAAAGTCTATAAAGAGTTTATGCAACTCAATACCCAAAGCTCAAATAATCCAATTAAAATTGAGCAGAAGACATGAATACACATTTTTCTAAAGAAGACATACAAATGGCCAACACACAAAAAGTTGCTGAACATTATCATCAGGGAAATATAAGTCAAAACTACAATAAGATATCACCTCAAACCTATCAGAATAGCTAAAATCAGCAATGCAAAAAACAATAGGTGTTGACAAGGATGTGGAAAAAGGAGAAAACTCATACACTGTTGGTGGGAATGCAAATTGGTGCAGCCACCCTGGAAAACAGCACAGTATGAATTTTCCTCAAAAAGTTACAAATATAACTACCTTACGATCCAGCAATGACACTAACAGGTGTTTACCCAGAGAATACAAAAATACTAATTCAAAGGGATACACGAACCCCAACGTTTATAGCAATATTATCTACCATAGCCAAGTTATGGAAAGAGCCCAAATATCTATTGACTGATGAATGTATAAAAAAGATGTGGTAGTGGTATATATATATATATATATATATATATATATATATATATATATATATATAATACTGGCTGATCACCACCCAGTCAGGAAAGTAACACCTCCAGGGTGTGGAGGGATGAGATCAAAATGCTTATTTGAACCCTCACATGGTTTTGAGACTCCCTCTTGGGTCCCATGTGAAGGCAGGTAGTTGAAGTAGCAAGATGTTGACCTGTCTGGGCTTCCTTCCCACTGGAGGTTCTTCCCTGACTTTGGACTTCACATGATTCTTATTCATACTTGAACCTTTCTCGTCACCCCCTCCTCAAAGCATCTCTTGTGTCATTTGAAAAGAGGTCTTCAGACCTTAGACCGAAAATCACCCCTTTGAGGGGGTGGCTATGCTGCCAAGAGTAAAAAGGACCCGCTGCATCCGGATCACTGGCATTGAACTGGTCGTTTCCCCAGCTTGCTGTCCTTAATGTGTGCTTGTCTCATCTCTTGTGACACATGTTTTCTTCCCTACCCCTGGGGATTGTCTTCAGGGTGTGGACTTCTGGGGTTTGCAGATTTGTAATGTGGCACTTCTTTTTTTGTCTGTAGTTTCTATCTCTAGGGGAAAAGGCAATAATTTCCTAAAATCCATATGAATGTGAAGAACAGCAGTATGTTACTGGGTGTTGTTGTTTTTTATAGTGCAAAATAAAAAAGATGAAAAGAAAAAAATATATATGTGGAATATTATTCAGCCATAAAAATAAATGAAATCTTGCCATTTGCAATGACACAGATGGAGCTAGAGAATATTATGCTAAGCAAAATGTTAGTCAGAGAAAGACAAATACCATATGATTTCACTCGTAAATGGAATTTAAGAAACAAAACAAATGATCATACGGGATAAAAGAGAGAGGCAAACCAAGAAACAGACTCTGAATTATAGAGAACAAACTGAAGGTTAGCAGAGGGGAGATAGACGAGGAGATGGGTGAAATAGGTGATGGGGATAAAGGAAGTCATTTGTGATGAGCATCAGGTATTGTATGTAAGTATTGAATCACTAAATTGTACACCTGAAACTAGGATTACACTTAGATTAACTAACTGGAATTTAAATAAAAATTGTGTGGGACAATTATGAAAAATATTATAAATATTATTGCAAGACCTAAGAAGACTTAAATAAATATAAAAATCATGGTCAATGAATGAGGAAATCTGTATCATAAATGTCATCTCCTCACAAATAATTTATGCATTTTAAATTCCAATTATACCAACAGGTGTTATTTTCTTTCGATGGAATTTTATGAATTGATTGTAAGATTCATATCAACAGTCAAAAGCCAGGAATAGTTGAAGTAATTTTGAATAAGAAAAACAGGAAGGATGTGATGTGTCACACAGATCTCTCTTGAGGCAAGAAAGAATTAATACCCCAAATACTGAGAGTGCTGCTGACAGACACTCATTAGTTGGCAGCTGACTTTGAGTATTGCATCAGTTGAAAAGACCCCAAGGTCATGGCTCTTGTTCAAGGCAATTTACTGATCAGTGCTGGGGTATAAAGGTCAAGTCCTTTGGTCCCAGCTTGGGATAATTTTGAAAGGCTATCCCAACTCCAGAATTCCCTGTGTAGTTTGCAGAGGATTTCATTGGGACTGCATTACAGCTCATCTTCTCTTTCTGTCCAATTCACATCTTTCCTTTCCCTTCCACATGTTTTAATCCCAAGAGAAATTCATAATAAACCTTCTGCATGCTAATGTCTTTCTCAGTGTTTTCCTCTCCTGGGAATCCAACCTGCGACTAAAGACTTTCTCTTTCAGCTATCAAAACATATTTATTACGAAGCTATGATACTTAAGTAGTGTCATAAATAAATAAATAAATCCAAAAAAGTACAGAAACAGAAAGTGGTATAGGTGAATGGTGACATTATATTAAGTTGGGAAAAAATGCTCTATTTGGTAACTATCGCTCTGACAAGTGTCTATTCAGATAGAAAAAAATATTAGGTTTATTTTGAAAAAAGGTCAGTGAGGAACAAATACTCAAATGTAAAAAGTGAAGAAGTAAAGTTATTAATAAAATGTAAGTTAGTGTCTTTGTGACAGGATAGGAAAGAACTTCTTAAACAAGAGGCAAAAGTGGAAACCATAAAGAAGAGGTTGATAAGCTTGATTATATTTAAATTTAAAAGTTTTGCAGGCAATCTCAGGCTTGGATACGTATAATCAACAAAGGAATGGTACTCAGACTATACAAAGAACTCCACAAAGCAGCAAGAGGTAGAAAACTGGCAAAAGGGACACCTGGGTGGCTCTGCCTTTGGCTCAGGGCGTGATCCGGGGATCCAGGATCGAGTCCTACATTGGGCTCCCTGCATAGAGCCTGCTTCTCCCTCTGCCTATGTCTCTGCTTCTCTCTCTCTGTGTCTCTCATGAATAAATAAATAAAATCTTTTTTTTTAAAAGAAAACTGGCAAAAGATATGAACTGAAAATTTGCAGAGGAAGAAACACAAATGGCCAAAATCTTAAGAAAGGATGGTCAAATTCACTAATCAGTAATGAATTATAAATAAGGAGATGTTATTTCTCATCCATAAAGAAAATGAAAATAAAGAATACAGATGTAACAAATGTGGCTGAAGATGTGGGAAAATACAGCAACCTCTTTGGACAGGAATTTGGTAATATCTTGTAAATTTTATTTCTTATACACATCCCTGAGAAACGCATAGGAATGTGCACATGGTGGGATGCCTGGGTGGCTCAGCAGTTGAACATCTGCCTTTGACTTGGGGCATGATCCCGGGGTTCCGGGATCAAATCCCACATTGGGCTTCCTGCATGGAGCCTGCTTCTCCCTCTGCCTTTGTCTTTGCCGCTTTCTGTGTCTCTCATAAATAAATAAATAAAATCTTAAAAAAAAAAAAAAAAAGGAATGTGCACATGGTGACATTCAAAAGGATGATCAGTATGATTTTGTTTGTAATAGCAAATATTTGGAAATCAATAGACAAATCAATCCTGCCTATCAATAAGGAATGAATGAATAAATAATTGTACTACATATATATGATGCCATAGTATAAAGAAGTAAAGTGAATTAAACACATTTACATATCTCAACAAAAATCTTAAAAACATAATATGGAATAAAAATTTGTGTGTGGTTAGGGATGCCTGGATGGCTCAGTTGGTTAAGGGTCCAACTTGTGATTTTGGCTCATGTTGTGATCTCAAGGTCTTCAGTTTGAGTCCAGAGTCAGATTCCATGCTCAGCAGGGAGTCTTCTTCTCTCTCTCTCTCTTTCTCTCTCTTTCTGAAATAAATCTTTTAAAAAATTGTGTGTCATTAGGTAGCATTTATTTATCAAACATAAATTTACAAAATAATATTGTATTCAGCTTTGAAAAATATATAAGTGGTGAATATTTTTAAATATAGAAATATTATAGAAAGGAAACATAAAAGCTTCAGAAAACTGTCTTTGGGGCAAGGAGAGAAGGAAATTGAAAAAGTCTTCAAGTGTATATTACATTTCATTTTTTATAAAAATATTCTGAAGCGAAAAGCTTAATGTGGCAAAATGTTAATATTTATTGATTCTGGTTGGTGATATGATTTTGGATAGTGGATACTCTGCATTTTTCTGTATGTTTGAAATATTTTAGTATATAGATTTCTAAAAATTTAAATAGCAGTGGCATGTAGTAGAGGCCAGAAGTAAGTAGGAGCCTTGGATTGGTTTTGTAAGCATTTGTAACATATCCTTTGAGGAGTTTCAAAAATATTTTGGGAGACTTTTTTTTCCTGGAGGTAAAATTCGCATAATATGAAATTCACCATTTTAATAATTTTGAAATGTACACTTAGAGTTTTTAGTATATTCATAAGATTGAGAAATCACCATCACTATTTCATTCCACACACTTCCATCACCTTTTGGAAGAATCCTGCAAGGAACCAGAGGTCTTACATTAGCAGCAGCTTGGGGAAAATGGTAAAGATATTAATAACTGATTTTGTATGAATTCTCAGAGAGAAACCTGGGATGATTCAACTTACATGTTTAAATTGTCAGTAGGGATTTAGGGTTTTAATATTTCCCCCATAGATAAGAATAGCTCTTACAACTTCCAGAGTTACTCAGTAATTCCTTTTCCCAGGTGGTAACTTTACCCACTATTTCACATGATTTCTTTCTCCTTGGAGTGCTGCTTAGAACAGAGAGACAGAGATATGTCCTCTGCCTAAAGTACATTCTTTTTTGCCATTCCAGACTGTACTAGAAGTCTTAGAAACTGCTCTGGACTGAATGCTGTGCTCCACCCCACACCAACTGCCCCCACCAAACTCATATGTTGAAATCCTAATCCTTGACATGATGGTATTTGGATGTCCCTTTGGGAGGTGATTAGATAATAAAGGCAGAGCCCTCATGAATGAGAATAGTGTGAATGAAAGAGCCTCTGTAGAGGTCCCTGCTCCCCTCTGCCACATCAGGACACAGTGAGAAGATGGCTATCCATGAATCAAGAAGTGGGTTGTCACCAGAGATCCCTAATCTGCTGGTGCCTTAATCTTGGATTTTCCAGCATCCAGAACTGTGAGAAATCACTTTCTGCTGTGTATAAGCCGCTCAATCTACAGTATTCTGTTATAGAGCCCTGACAGACTAAGGCAGGGAACCTCTTCTGACTCTTAAACTGCAATGTGTAATTATTTCCACTATAAAAATTACTCTTAGGGATGTAATTACTTATGGCACAGTCTATCACTTCAGGAAGCTCTGAAACCCTGAAATTCAGTGATCACATCTTTTTACCTTTGAATCCTCAAAACTTAGCATAATTTCCAGAATTCAGTAAATTTTCAAATAATTTTGTTTGACTGAAGGACTTTAACGAATGAAGTATCTGTGACTCATTTTGGTTCCATCCAAGTTCAAGAACAAATATTGGTTGGCCAAACATATCATTTTCAATCAACTGTTGGAGGTAGCCATTAACTTAATATTTAGCATACCTCAAGTAAGCAAACCTCTGAGAACAATGAAATGTTAAAGTGCCCTACCTACTCTTCCTGCAAGGGTTAGCTTAATTCTTTCTGTTTCGTGAGTCTTTCCCTGATAGCCTGATGTGATGGCAGATGTCTTAGACCAGGAAATCAGAAGATTTACACTCAGTGAGAGATCTCTATAGCTGTTTAAACTTCAAGAAAAATTTTTTTCTGAGTCTTATTTCCTTTTGGATAAAACTATGGGTTAGGTTTCTTGGTCCATTTCCCTCTTATCAGTCTCTAATTCTTCCTTGGAACTCTCAGTAGCCATTATTAGTTGGTTTAGACATTTGGCACTTAGCAGATACTATCTTTATTATTTTTATCCTTTTATATTTATACTCATACACATGTATTTTATACTTTTGCAAGGCAAGCATTTTATATTATACTTATATATGTATTATATAGGTACATAGCAGAAGGCTTTTGTTTTGTTGTTTTGTTTGCTTTTGTTGCACCAAATTAAAATAATTATCCCAAAACTTTATAATATGCAGAGGTATTATTAGGCTTCAAGTTTTCTGAGGTAAATGAATCTGCTTGTGTGGATTCAATAGAGATAATTTTAATGCTTATTAGCAAGTTTCTCATTTTTCTCCCAAAAAGGATTTTCTGGATAAAGACCTAGACACAGTTTTCAAAAGCTTTTCTTTATGGATACTTGCTCCATCTTCAAAATTGTTGACCTTTCCATCAACAAGCGAAAATACCACTAATTCTTCTAAAAGTTGAGCTTCAGGTTCTAGCTCTTCATTTCCAAACATTGTTCTTCATTCCATCCAGAGTCCCCTTCAACTTCCTCTGGCTTCTAACTACAGACCTATCAAGAATTTACAATTAGAAAAAATCGCCACCAAAACTCACAGATTTTAACCTCAACAAAACAAACATGTTGTCCTCAGCCTTTAAAAAGCTCCCAGGCTGAACTCTGCTCAGTCAACCAGCCAGAAAGAGGCTCCTACATAATTCTGTGAGAAGGCCCTTGAACTGTGAAGATTTGTTATATATTTTTGGCATCATATTTGTGCATGTAAAAATGTGTATGTGTAAACAGACATAAGGATGAGGTTTATAACAAATGTATTATAATATTTAACATTCAACTGTATAATTAAGCAGGGATTTTTTTTAAGTATAGAAAGTCCAACTTTAATCAAAGGACTTGATCTGGTGGTTGATTTCTGCAATTAGGCATCTCTAAATCTTACATCAGATATCATTTTACATTTTTTGGTTGATTTTTAACAAAAGAGAAAGTATGAATTCCTTAGAATTATTTTATTGTCTCATAATTTCATTTTTCTTCTAAGGAACATACAAAACAAGGCTAAGATTCTTTTATCTGGTTCTGATAAGACAGGAAGCAGATTAGTATAGTGACTAGAAGTTTGGCTTGCAACAGTTGGATTGTACTTCAAATTTCCACTATCACTTTCTAGCCAGAAATCCCTAGACAAATTATTTAACTTTTCTAAGATTCACTTTTCTTATCTGTGAAGTGGAGATAATAAAAGAATGTACGTTATAAGTTTTCTATGAGTACTAAGTAAGGTAATACATAGGAAAAGCAATAAAGATATAGCTTGGAACATTGTGTTTACTTAATAATAGTGATTATCTGAAACTCTTCATGGTAAATAATTTTTGCTCATGGAGAGGGTCTGAGGAATGGTCAGGTACAATTCAGTAGAGTATAATGTGAATCAGATCAAGGAATTTAGGATTTAAAATTCAATTTCACCTGAAAGAGCTTGGGCAACTCACTCATTCTGCACTTATCCTCAATATTGCATAAAAAACACCCTGGAATTTGTATTATCGCAGCTTCCTTTTCCCACATTTTCTCTCTTGCTATGTACTCTCCCCCCACCCCTTATCACAAACTTCTCTTAGAAAAGAATCTGTTGATACTTACTGACACCCTAATCAATAATATCCTTCTCTCCATAGGAATTTATTTTTCAGCATAATAATTCATTTGGTGCTCATAAGCTATATATCTACTAAAGGATCTTCATGTATCAGAAACTGAAAATGGGAGAGGGTTTTGAAGTTGGTGGAGATTTTCAATGACCTTGAAATATTCTTTTGTGGATATTCTTCTTTGGCTCTGCACAAAGCTGGATAGGAAAAAAACAGAACAAAACAAAACCAAAAGTGAACAACAGCAAAAAAAAATCTCACACTAATCTTTTCTTTTTGGTTGCTTGACAAGCAGGGTAAGTTTCTAAGTCAGCTGAAAATATTTTTTTTCTTTTGATAAAATTTTCCATTTCAGAAGTAGGTTCAGTCTGGCAATAACAGGAAAGGATGAAAATCTTTTCATTTTTGTCTGTCATCTTGTGTCTATATGTCTGCTTTGTCACTGTATGTTCACACACACACACACACACACACAAAAGTATTTGGCCTTCTAGGACTATGGAGACATTGTGGAATGACTATGCTTGGAGTTGGGGACCTAGTCCCAATTTAAACTCTATAGCTCATTGGAAGTCCCAATTCTTGGACCTATAAAATTAAAAGAATGGACTAACTTCTGAATTGCAGATAGGATTGATTTTACAGTCATACATTGAGTGATTGGTAGTAGCTGCCTAGGGTACTGACTTAAGGCAGTTGAGATCTTGATGAATTGGAAGAGTGTTTTGTGATAAATTAGCCATAAACACGGGACAGAAAAATGAAGGCCATCATGCCAGAATCTTGCCAATCTTAGGCTGCAAAAATCACTAAGGTCTTTCAATTTTTGCATCACATCAGGTGATGATTAATTCTTTACTTGCTGAAGATGTGACGTATCTGCCCTTCAAGTAGGTCAGCCACCTGCTGTAACCTAGTAGAAGACTATCAACATGTACGAAATATATTATGACTCATTCCTTTCTTAAAGAATTTGAAGAATCATAAATAATTTTCAAAAGCTAAAAAGTGAATTCACAAAAGGGAAGGGAAAATAAGAGTAAAATATAAAAGAGAGAATCAGCATAAGAGTCAATTATGAAATTCAAGGTTTGATTTTAATTTCTCTAACTTTATTCCATATTATTTCCCCTTTCTATTTCATTTCCATAGATTGTGGCAAAATAAAAAGGAGTCACACTGGCCTGATAGTAGTGTGTGAAGCCTGAACATTTTTCAAATTTTCTCATGAAAATGCCTGGTAAAATCTTGAGATTTGTTGAGGAGTCTGTATGATGGGGGAAATGCTTTAGCTGGCTTACTGAGTCAGACTTAAGCAGAGCAATCAGGATGATTGTTCTATTTAAAATTCATCAGCAGAAATGATCACTTGCGTCATCCTTCAAAGATGAGACTTGGGTCTCATGTAAAGGCATTCAAAACCTCATTACCATCTACAGTGCCCTTAGATGCAAGTTACTCAATGCATAGTAAATGGATCAGCACAGCAAGTTGGGCTAAATAGTCACAGGCTCTAAAACTATACAGAGTTTTATAACTAGAATGACATTTTCCTTCTTATATTTTGCATTGAGAATACCATGCAAAAATAATGATATTGGCATGCTTGTTAATAATATATCCTTCGTCTTCCTCAAGTATTCAGTTAAGTAATGATCAAGGCATACATGTGCAGAAACCACCTGTGGCTAGGGAAAGAAATTCTCAAAAAGATGAAACAACAGCACTCAGATCCCACATGGGGCCACGGTTACTGGGCTCAGTTAGGGTACAGGACTAGACCAATTCCCTGACAGAGAAGAAAAACTCATAATTCATGAACCATTGGATAGAGTATTCAAAAGAGTCTTTTTTCAGCAGTGAAGAATAATTAAACCCAGACAAAATACAGTTCAGGTATAAAAGCAGTGGCAGAAAAAATCAAACTATTTCTAAATAACTGTGTCCCAGAACAAAACCCAACAATAGTTATAGAAATAAAAAAGTATCCAGCACTCAACAAGGTAAAACATAATATCCTACATCTAATCAAAAATTGTCAAGCATGCAAGCAATCAGAAAAATGCCGCCTATAATGAAGAGAAAAATCAATCAGACAAAACTGACAGAGATGTTAAAAATAGCTGACAAAAACATTGGAAAACTATTATGCTATACTTTTATGTTCAAAGAACTGAAGAAGAAATTAAATATACTAAATATAAAGATATATTTTTAAAGACCATATAAACTTCAGAGGCGAAAACCAGAAGATAAATCCGGGAAATAAAACCTAGAAGAAAAAGACATTAATGAGATTAATGACAGATGAAATATTGTCAAAGTTTAATGAAATTGAAGACAATAATTGATACTATCCAAAATGAAACTCAGAAACTTCCAGAGAAGACAGAAGAGTAGGACCATAAGCTTACTGTATCCTATGGGATACAACCAGATAACACTCACAGCAGTGTCAATAACCCAGAACATGACCTGAAGACTGGCAGAACAAACTCCAGAACCAAATATAGAGAAGAGGCCACATCAAAGAGGGTAAGAAGAGAAGAGATGTAGTGGGAAACTAAACCCCATGGGTCTGGCCACTGAAGGGAAGAAGAAGCTGAAGATGTGGAGAGGGGAGAGAAACAGACTACCACACAGGGGAGCCTGCACAGCCCATAGCATTCAGCTTTGAAAACCAGAGAGGCTGAACTTCATGAGTTCTTATCCAGCAAGAATTAAAGTCTGAAACTTTAAAAATCAAAAGACTTGGCTCTAGGAGGACCAGAAGAGTAATAGGAAACTCTGTCCTTGGGCTGCCTGGGTGACTCAGTGGTTGAGCATCTGCCTTCAGCTCGGAGCATGATCCCAGGGTCTTGGGATCGAGTCCCACATGGGGCTCCCCTCAGCGAGCCTGTTTCTCCCTCTCCCTCTGTCTCTCTCTGTGTCTTTCATGAATAAATAAATAAAATCTTTTAAAAAAAGGAAACTATGTCCCTGCACATAAAGAGACAGTACAACAAACAGCCTGGGGAGATACAGCATAGAAGGAATGGTTTGAAAAATTCTGGGGGCATACAGGAAGGAGAATCTCAGAATTTGTTGAAAGACTATCCAGAGACAAAGGAGTTGGCAGGTGCCATTTCCCTCTCCCAGCCCCCAGGATAAACACATAGCAACTTGTGGGCACCAACAATGGTACCAGCATTTACTACCTAACTTGTTTGTCTTATGCCCTGCTCCTTCCAGCTGGGTGTGCCTCAGTTCCAGTGCTGCAGATCCCCTCCCCCAGAAGACCAGTGCAAAACTTGCCAAACCTTGCAAAGACCTCATCTCCTGACTCTTTGCTTTGTAGGGTCTTAGTCACAGGGGCAGTGGGGGCTGGTCACCTTCTGCAGAAAACACAAGCACCTTGTTAAAACTGCATGCCCCATCCACACATGCTTTGCAGAGTGGCTCAGGCCTACCCTAGTCTCTGTGACAGCTGCACATCTCCCTGTGGAAGAGGACCAGTGCCACGTTGTTAAAAGCACACATTCCACCTGGGCTTTCAAGAGCAAGAGACATAGCTGACTTTCCTAACACAGAGAAACAGACACAGAAAGTTAGACAAAATGAGGAGACAGAGGAATATGTCTCAAATGAGAGAACAAACAGGACAAAATCACAGCAAGAGACCCAAGCAAAATGGAGATAAGTAATATGCCTGATAGAGAATTTAAGGTAATGATCATAAAGATACCCACTAGACTTAAGAAAAGAGTGATCATATCAGTGAGACTCAACACAGAGATAAGAAAGAACCAATCATCAGTGATGAAGAGCACAATAAATGAAATTTAAAAATACACTAGATGGAATAAATGGCAGGCTAGAAGAAGCAGAACAAATCAGTGACCTAGAGGACAGAATAATGGAAAGTAATCAACCTGGACAGGTTACAGAAAAAAAAATTATAGTAGACTGAGCAAAATGAGAGTAAACTTAGGGAAGTCAGTGATGCCATCAAGTGTAATAACATTCTCATCATAAGCATTGCAGAAGAAAAGAGAGAAAAGAGGGCAGAAAACTTATTTGAAGAAATAATAGCTGGAACATTCCTAATCTAGGGAAAGGAAACATATATCCAGATCCAGGAGGCACAGAGATCCCCCAACAAAACCAACTTAAAGAGGTCCACATTAAGACACATAATAATTAAAATGGCAAAAAAAAAAAAAAGAGCCATGATAAAGAGACAATTTTAAAAGCATCAAGAGAAAAGAAAACAGTTACATATGAGGGAAACCCCATAAAGCTAGCTACAGATTTCTCAACAGAATCTTTTCAGGCCAGAAAAAAGTGAAAAATCTTTCACTTTCTGGAAGGGAAAAATCTGCAGCCAAGAATCCAGCAAAGTTATCATTCAGAACAGAAAGAGAAACAAAAAATTTCCCAGACAAACAAAAGTTAAAGGAGCTCATGACGACTAAACCAACCCTAAATGAAACGCGAAAGGGGACTCTATGAGTAGAAAGAAAATACCATAAATAAGAGTAAAAAAAAAAAAAAAAAAGGGAAGCACAAAAGCAGTGAAAATAAGTATACCTGTAAAAAAATTGGTTAAGAGATTCACAAAATAAATGGATGTAAAGTATGACACCATATACTTAAAACATGGAGAGGAAAAGAGTAAAGAATGGGTTCAAACTGAAGTGACCATCAACTTAATATAGACTGCTATATGCATAAGATGTTATATACAAACCTAATGGTAACCGCAAATCAAAAACGTGTAATAGATATACGAAAAATAAAGGAATCCAAGTATATCACTAAAAAAAGCCAACTTATGGAAAGAGAAGAGAGCAAGGGAACAAAGGAACAGAAAAGATCTACAAAAATGAAACACAAAACAAATAGTAAAATGACAATGTATACATACCTATCAATATTATTTTGAATGTAAATGAACTAAATGTTCCAATCAAAAGACATAGGGTGACAGAATAGATTAAAAAACAAACAAATAAAACCCTACAGGCTTCAGATCTAAAGACAATTGCAGATTGGAAGTGAGGGGATAGATAAACATTTATTAAGCAAATAGATGTCAAAAGAAAATGGGGGTAGCAATAGCTATTTCAGAAAAAAAAATTGACTTTAAAACAAAGAGTAACAAATGACAAAGAAGGATACTATATAATCATTAAGGAGACAATCCAACAAGACATAACAATTGTAAATATTTATGCACCTAACATGGGAGCACACAAAACATAAAAACACTTAATAACAGACATAAAGGAACTACTTGACAGTAATAAAAGAATAGTAGGGAACTTTAACATCCCACTTACATCAATGGAAAGACCATCTAAATAGAAAATAAACAAGGAAACAGTGGTTTGAATAACACACTGCACTAGAAGGATTTAATATATATATTCAGAACACTCCATCTTAAAACAGAATACACAAATTTTCAAGTGTATATGGAATATTCTCCAGAATAGATCACATATTAGGTCATAAAACAAGTCTCGACAATTTCAAAATGATCAATGTTATACTATGTACCTTTTCTGACCACAGCACAATGAAACTAGAAATCAACTACAAGAAAAAATGTGGAATGAACACAAATACATGGAAGTTAAATAGTACGCCACTATACAATGAATGGGTCAACCAAGAAATCAAAGAGGAAATAAAGAAAAAAACATGGAGACAAATTCGAAAACATAATCAATGGTCCAAAATGCTTGGGATCAGGCAAAGGCAGTTTTTAGAGAGAAGTTTATAGCTAAAGGCCTGCCTCAAAAAGCAGGAAAAATTGCACATAAACAAACTAACCTTACACCTAAAGGAGTTAGAAAAAGAAGAATAAACAAAACTCAAATATAGCAGAATGTTGGAAATAATAAAGATTAGAGCAGAAATAAATGATAAAGAGATTTTAAAAACAATAGAACAGATCAATGAAACCAGGAGCTGATTTTTGAAAAGATCAACAGGATTGATAAACTTCTAGGCAGGCTTACCAAAGAGAGAAAGACAGAGACAGAAAGTACTCAAGTAAACAAAATCAGAAAAGAAAGAAGAAAAATAACAACCAACATCACAGAAATACAAAGGATTGCAAGAGAATATGAAAAATTACGGGTTAATACATTGGACAACCTGGAAAAAAATGGATAAAATCCTAGAAACATAAAAATAACAAAAACTGAAGCAGTAAGAAATAGAAAACTTGAACAGACCAATTTGATAGCTCTGTCCATGATCGCAACCATGTTTCCCTTGTCTCTAGCAGTTAAGATAGTTAAGTCATGTCACTTGGTGCCTGTCACCCCACTATCCCACCAATCCCAATGAATTCAGGGAGCCTTGTTTAACGATAGAATTAATGACTTGTAGAGAATGGCAATATAAAACTGTACAAAGATGTTGGTGTTTGCTTCAACAATGCATTTCTTAAAAATTACCAGCAATGGAATTGAATCAGTAATTAAAATACTCCCAACAAACAAAAATCCAAGACCAGACAGATTCACAGGTGAACTCTATCAAACATATAAAGAAGACCTAAAACCTATTCTTCTCAAACTATTCCAAAAAATAGGAAGAGGAAGGAGGAAGAGAAAGGAAAATGTACAAATTCATTCTGAGACCAGTATCACCCGGATACCAAAACCACATAAAGATACCATAAATAAAAGGGGCACCTGTGTGGCTCTGTGGTTGAGAGTCTGCCTTCTGCTCAGGACATGGTCCTGGAGTCACAGAATAGTCTCACATTGGGCTCCCTGCAGGGAGCCTGCTTCTCCCTTTGCCTGTCTCTGCCTCTCTGTGTCTCTCATGAATAAATAAATAAAATCTTAAAAAAAAAGACACCACAAAAAGAGATAGGCAATGATCTCTGACAAACCTATATGCAAAAATCCTCAATAAAATATCAGCAAACCAAATCCAACAGTATATTTAAAATATCATTCACCACTACCAAGTGGGACTTATTCTTGGGATACAAGGGTGGTTCAATATTTGCAAATCAATCACCATAATATATCACATCAATAGGTAAAAGGATAAAAACCATATGATCATTTCAAAATATGCAGAAAAATCATTTGACAAAGTACAACATCCACTCATGATAAAAACCCTTAAAAAAGTTGGTTTAGAGGGAATGTACCTCAACATAATGAAGACTATATAAAAAACCCATGGCAAACATCATACTCAATGGGGAACAGTTGAAAGCTTTTTCCCTAAGGTCAGAAACAGACAAGAAGGTCCACTCTCATCAATTTTATTCAACATAGTACTGGAAGTCCTAGTCACAGCAACTAGGCAAGAGAAAGGAGTAAAGGCATCCAAATCAGTAAGGAAGAAGTAAACATTTCACTATTTGCAGATGACATGATACTATATATATATAAAACCCAAAGCACTCTACCAAAAAATGACTTGAACTGATTAAAGAATTCAGTAAGTTTGCAACTTTTTACCCAAAGAACACAAAAACACTAATTCAAAGAGATACATGCACCCCTATGTTTATTGCAGCATTATTTACAATAATCAAGTTATGGAAACAGCCCAAGTGTCCATTGATAGATGAATAGATGAAGATATGGCATATATATATATATATATATATATATATATATATATATATAGTGGAATATTATTCAGCCATAAAAAATTAAATCTTGCCATTTGCAACAACATGGATATGATTGCAAGTATAATTATATAATTAAAGTATAATTCTAAGTGAAATAAGCCAGTCAGAAAAAGACAAATACCATGATTTCATTTATAAGTGGAACTTAAGAAACAAGACAAATGAATAAAGGAACAAAAAGAGAGAGACAAACCAAAAACAAGATTCTTAATTATACAGAACAAATAGGTAGTAAATAGAGGGAAAGGGAGTTGAGGGGGTATTAGTGAATAGGTAAAGGAGATTAAGAGTACACTTACCTTGAGGAGCACTGAATAATATAATGAATTGTTGAATCGCTATATTGTACACCTGAAATGAATATAAATGAATGTGTTAACAGACTGGAATAAAAAAAACAGAAAAAGAAAATGAAACAGAGAAAAAAATACTAGAAAGTAAAAAAGACAAAAAAATATCAGTAAACTGTGATACAACTTCAAGTGACTTAATGTATGTGTAATTAGAGTTCTTTAATGTATGTGTAAACCTTCTTTAAGGTGGGAACCAAACAAAAATAGTTGAACACAGGGTGGCCAAAAATTTTTCAAATTCATAAAAATTATAAACTTCAATGAAGCTCAAAAACTAAAAAATAAGAAATGTAAGGAATACTACAAGGTACACTATAACCACATTGCCCAAAACTAGAGATAATGAGAAAATTTTAAGCAGCCAGAGAAAGATTTTAAATTATATACAGAGGAGCAAAAGTAAGGACAACAGATATCTTGTCAAAAACAATGCAAATGGAAACACAGAGAACCAACATTTTTTAAATTATGAAAGGTCAAAACATTCTGTCCATCTAGAATTCTACACCCAGTAAAAATACCTTTCCAAAAAAAGTGATATGGAGGTTTTTTCTGAAATCCAAAGCTGAAAGAATTTACTACCAGTGGTCTTGTAGTATAAGAAATGCTTTAAGAATTCTTTCAGGTAAAAGGAATATGATACTAGTTGGAAATTTGAATCTACACAAAGGCAATAAACATTTGGCTTTTATTATTTAAATACCTTTAAAAGCTAATTGTGCAAGTAAAAATAATAATCAAATATGGGGTTTATATATAGAAGTAAAATGTATGACAGTAATAGCATCAATATCAAGAAGGTAAAAATGAGAGTAAACTGTTATAAAGTCCTTATAATATGATATGATATAAAATGATATGTTACCACTTGAAGATAGACTGTGATAAGGTAAAGATATATACGGTAAATCCTAAAGCATCTTCTAAAATGACAGAAGAAACAATTACAGATAATAAGCTAACAAAGGAGACAAAATGGCACCAAAAATAAAGTTGATCCAAAAGAAGGCAGGAAAAGGGGAACAAAGATCATATAGAGAAATCAAATAGGAGGTTGATTTAAATCTTGTCATATTAGTAATCATATGATGTGTAAATCTAAATAACCAAGTTAAAAGGCAGAGACTACCTATCATGTTAAATAAAAAAAATTACTGACCAAGTATATGATGCCTACAAAAACCTACAACTTCAAATATAAAGACACAAATATGTTAAAGTATTTGAAAAGATATGCCATGCTAACATTATCATTTCATAATGATAAAGGGATCACATATTGCTGGTAAAAAGGTTAAATGGAACCATGCCTTTGGAAAACAATTTGGAAATTCTTTATAAAGTTAAACATAAACTTGCCCTATGACACAGCCATTTTACTCCTTGGTATTTATTTACCCAAGAGCATATGTCCATATAAAGACTTGTATAAAGATGTACAAAATAGCTGTACTTGTAACAACCCCAAACTGAAATCAACCCAAATGTGGATCGATAGATGAATGAATAAACAAGATATATTTTATCCATACAATGGAATACAATGGAATAGTATTTAACAACAAAAAGAATGAAGTCTTGATGCATGCAACAATGTGGATGAATCTCAAAATAATGGCTCAGCTTGAAAAACATCTTGAAACATTCTTGAAAAACAGAATACACACTATATAATCTATTTATATAAAATTCTAGGCAATGCAAACTTATGTATAGTGACAGAAAGCAGACCATTGGTTCCCAGGCGAATGAAAAAGAGGGAGTGTTGTGGGTAGAAATGGAAGAGAGAGATGACAAAGCGACACAAGGTTTCTTTTGAGAGTGTTTACATGTTCACTATCTTTATTGTGGTGATGAATTCATGTATCATATTGGACATGTGGACATATGTCTTGTCAAAACATACAAGATGGTATACTTTAAAAACGTGCATTTATTGTACATCAATTATACCTCAATAAAGCTGTTCAAAAATAACTGGAATGCAAAGTATGCAGAGAACATATCACCTCAGGGTGATCCAGATGCAAATGTTTACCACTTTTTCCTCTCCACCTTACACCTTAAAAATTAGCATTTTGTTTTATCAGCAGAATAACTAACTTGATAACTGTCTCAGAAACAGGCAGATGCTGACTAGAGACCTTAATTGGACACATATTAACTGAATATATTACCCAAAGATAAAGGCTGTCGTGTTGGTTTTAAGTATCTTTCTGTACAATTATAATTTTTCATCAATTTAAACAAACTTATAATAACCTCACTTAAAACCTTTTAATTCACCAAAGAAAAATTTCAGACTTTCCTGCGGCACAATTGTAAATGCAGACATAGATTCATAGTACCTGAAAGGACCTCAGAAATATCTGGCTTGCTTTTACAAAGAAAGAGATTGAAAGTCAAGGGAAATGAGTGGCCAGCTTGAAGTCACATGGCTGAGACCAGAACTTGTGTTTCCTGACTCTCTAGGTAGGATTTCAGTATTTCAAACTCAGAGGACATTGATATAAAGCCCATTCAATATATATTTGTTCAACTCACAATGAATATCCCAGATTGAGCTGGTGACCTTATATTCTTCTCTTTTAAAATATACTGAATTATTATAAAAGAAAAAACACATTTTTGTGCAAATATCTATACCCCCCACCTTTCTACATTAACAAGTTTCCGTTTTTGGAAAGGGACACCCTAGGAAGAATATAAACTGCCCTCATCTCTTCATCCTCTCATTTCTCTTCTGTTATATTTAGGGCATGGCCCGTTTATGAGGATTTATGAAAACATGGGCCAATACAAACTCTCTCATTTTTCCCCCTTACCTATGATTTCTTAATTTTGTACTGTACTTAATTTTTGTCTATATTTTTATCTTTTTATTAAATTTCTGGTAATAATCTTTCTAGGAATTCTGGGGAACATTAGTCAGTCTTCTCGAATTCTAAGCTGTTAAAGGCCCAAACTATGCATTAAAAACTGCTAAAAGAGGAAGAGAAAGGGAATAAAGGACTAGCACCACCATTCATCCATTAGAACAAGTGTAGGGGTGGAAATCTATGCATGGAAACTAAGGGAAAACTAGTATCGGTCATTAAGAAACAGATGCATCTCATTCATGGTTTTTGCCATGAACAAACACACAGAAAATTTCGCAGCTCTGGTTTTTTTTCTACTCCACCATTGTTTTGTGTGACTATTCCACAAATTCCATCTAAGGAGAAAATGCTAATTCTTTGTGGCCCAATTTGAATCTAAAATATAATCTTCTGACATTTTTTGTATATAGAGTTTCCAGAAATCTGACCATATTCGGAGGGATTGAGAAACAGTAGGTGATAAAACAAGGCTAATCTTCAAAGTAATTTAATTGTAGGGTAACACACTGTATCCTAAAAAAATAACTGGAGCATAATGACAATTATGACATAGCAGTGGTTCTCAAATTTGGGGGTGCATAAAAGTCACAGAGAATTCCCTGGGACTTCTCCCAGAAATTCTGGTTTAGTAGGTTAGGAGTAGAGCCCAATTTCCACTTATTAAAAATTTTGCAAGTGATTTTGTTGTAAGCAAATTTGTACTGATAAAAATTGCTCAACTTCTCACCTTTTTTTGTTGCTAGTAAAACTTTGGTTAAAATTTCAGTTCCACAACTCACTAACCAGAAGTCCTTAGAGAAGTCACACGACCACTCTGTATCTCAGCTTTAAAAAAATGAAATAATGTATGTAAAGTGCCTGATACATAGTAGATTTTTAAATAATATTAGTTTCTTTACCCAAACACATATTCTATTCAATCTGAGCCTAATCTACAATGTGTCTCTCTCTTAATTCTTAACCTAAGTGTAAACCACTCCACATATTTAAGATCATGAAAACTCACATACCTCAACTCAAATGACCGGTTACCAGCCTCAGAAACATTTTTGCTATGTTTGAACGACTAAGGCACAACAGAATATTGATGCATGCATATGATTAGTCCTGTTACAAAAGCCAGCTGACATAAGATTTTAAAACTTATTCAAGTAAAAAATGTAATCATTAACCCAAACTGACCACCCCGCCTTGGGTACTATTTTGTAAACTGAGAAAAACTACTTTAAGTAGGAAGATATAAAGTATTTCTGTGTATAGACAAGAGTTCAAGATAAATCCTTATACATTTTTTGACATATGTTTTAGTCCCTCAGCCTCTTGCATTCACATTCATTTGAGTGCTTTAGATCCAGCAAGATGCTCTGAAACACCCAGGATTTAAAGATAGGCCCAATGCACACCCAGACAACCCAGAGGAAAGTGAGAATTACACTTGTGCCTGTAGTCAATAATGGTTAAAGAGAAAATCATCATCTCAGTGAACACACAAAACTCAATCCGAGGCAGTATATGAGAGTCTATCTCCTTATTTATCAGTGCTGGATCAATGCCAATAGAAGTTATTAACAACATTTGACCAGAGCCTTCCAGACCAAACTCCAGTCCTAAGACTTCCTCCAGTCCACCAAATCCACTGAAATCTTCCTAATCCATATACTTAAAAAGCCAACCCCTCTTTAGCACTGTTCCACAAAACATTGGGGAAAGCATGCCAGCCTTGTATTTATGGTAGAGGGGGTTAGAAATACAAATTGTATTTTTAAATGTTTAATTTTTCATGAAAATCATATTGGTATAAAGTGTTAAAAGTCAAATAGTTCTATGTAGTTTACACTAGAAATTGCTCTCCCAAGACAAGCAACATCAACCCTGCTCTCCAAAGGTAATTACATACAAATATCTGTTTCTTCTGATATTTATCTCCATGTTTTTAAAAATTAACTTCATTTCACTATATAAATATAATTCACTAGTGGGCCATTATGCACATAATTTTATTTCCTTCCCTAAACTTAATTTTTTATTTTTCCTGGAGTTATTCACTGCATCTTTTTAAAATAATTCACTTGGTTTTCTCTGTACTTACACGTAGGTCTTTCTACGTCCCTGGCAACTAGCATTTCAGAATTGCTCACAAATATAACTTGTCAGGTAATTTTTCATTTCCATTTTTTCTAGAAACTTTTCTCCTAGCATAATTTTTGGCCTCCTACTTCAGTTTGAACTTATTTCCTGGAAGGGAAACTTCACAGCTCTTATTCTTTGCCATTCCCCTGTTTGGATTCTGTAAACCCATGGCTAATTTTTTTTAGCCTTATTTTTTTTCTTTTGGTGGAGGCTAATTCATTTTTAATGGCCAGGTTTTAAGATCAACTCCAAAAAGCCCCCTGAAAAAAACCTACTCCATTTGTATTTTAGAAATATCCCAAAATAGAAAATTAAACCAATTTACACATTACCCTTAATAGTGGCAACTGATATATTCTCACAAAACACAAAATCAAAACTACCTAATAGAGCAACCTAAAAATACTGACAAACTCTTCAGATGAGAAAGCAAAAGGCTAGGATATTATCAGTATAGAAGGCTAATATTTTTTATTTTCCTCTCAAGTTCTATACTTTCTTGGATAGCTGATTGTCTTCTGATTCAGGAATTTCACTATAATTGAGCACCATGTGCAAGCAACAAGGAAAAATCAATTCAATGACCATGAGAAAAGGAGAAATGAGCTACAGAATCACTGGGGAAGTGTATAAAGCTTCTCTATAGGGTTGGGTTATTAGTTTTTGTTCTGAAACAGCAGCACTGAAGCACAAAAAATTGCCAGTAATTGGGGTCAATGTTCAGTCAGATCCCCAAAAAGAAGATCTAAGCCAACTAGTAGGCAGTATGCAGTATCCTCTGCTAGAATAAAACTTCAGCTTCAAATAAGCATGTGATGCTTCTAGCTTTTCTACTAAAGAAAGTTAATGAGTTTCTTTTGACTAAAGTGTTACAAAGGTGTGATTCTCAGAAATGAAAATCCAGATACCTCAAACTTCATGTGTAAAAAAGATACTCTTGAAAGGAAGCAAAATGTATATTCATTTCATGCCTTTTTTTCTCTGTATAAAACTTAAGTCCAATAGCAAAGAAACTGTGTTGAAATGAATGAAAATGAGATTATTAGTTCTTATAGAGAAGAGAACAGAAGTAGTCAAGAACTGATTTCAATGTCACATGCAAAGGAGGCTTTAGGCCACTAGACATGGATCAAGCCACCAGAGCTTTGCCCACCTACTTATGGGGAAATTTGTCCTTACTGTATGACCTAGAAAAGAGACCAGAAAGGCAAAAAGAGCACTGATTTCCCGAAAAACATTGACAACTGGCCTGAATATGAGTTCCTCAGAGGTTACCTGCTTGTTCCCTCAGGTCTAATATTCGCCTGCCTATACTTCCTTAAAGCTGTCACTTACCTCTGTAAGGTGTCAGTTTCTTAGCTGAAAATAACAATAGCATTCCCTTCAAGAACTGTTCTGAGAGCTGAAACTTTACAGAAATAATAAAATCTTTTTTTTTCTTCAATTTTTATTTATTTATGATAGTCACAGAGAGAGAGAGAGAGAGAGAGGCAGAGACACAGGCCGAGGGAGAAGCAGGCTCCATGCACCGGGAGCCTGATGTGGGATTCGATCCCGGGTCTCCAGGATCGCGCCCTGGGCCAAAGGCAGGCGCCAAACCGCTGCGCCACCCAGGGATCCCAGTAATAAATTATATTTACAAAGGTTTTGTGTTGCCTTGGAAATTTAAGCTGCATACATACGAGTATTTCAAGTAGCTCCCTACAGTCCTGAAAACATGACCCAAAGTTGATGTGAAAAAGTCAAGGATGATCTTTCTAAATTTCATATTCCTCTAAATCTTCAGGTACCTACCTCCTCTGTCATGAAACCTTTGGCCAATCCAATATACATTTACTTTTCACCTCTAAATTTTATTTTAGCATTTAGTTTCTGACTCTGTCATATACCCACCACTTGTAACCTTTTGGCTGTTTATCAGTTTCTAGGTGGAAATTTTCTCCTACGAGTAGCTGAAAGCTCCTTGAAGACAGAGAAAAGTTTTGGTTGTTTTTTGTATCCTCTACAGTACATAGCACACTATCATGTTCTGACAGTTTGTTCACTGCCTGTTAATCCTATTAAGAGGAGCATCTCCTAGTTAGTGATTGTCAAACCTATCTGCAGATAAATTCACCAGGGAATGTTTTGTAAAATACTAATGTCTCACTCCAATTTTGAAAATTCAACTTTAACTGGTCTTGGATAAAATCTGGGCATTTGTATTTTCTAAATGTCCTGCAGGTGATTCTTGTCTGCCATTTCTGCATGCCCTCCTTTAAGAGAAGTTCTGTAAAATTGTGCGGAGAAAGAATTGTGGTGAATGGCAAGAAGAGAGAATCTGGTTGTTGTTTTTTTTATATTGACTTAGAAGGTACAGAAGTTGAATTGGCTTCACATCAGTTCTGATTATTTGACAATCTTATAAGTTTTCAGACACCTCATTGACCTCTCAAGACACTGAGACATCTTAGATGTCTTGGATGTTTCAGGTAGTGCAGGCCTTAAGGAATGACACTTACCTTGCACATTTAAACCCCAAGTCTTTGTTACAGGTATTTTTTTGGTGGGAGAAGGTCCTCTTGGAATAGGACTTCAGAGGCAAATAGGGAGTATCTGCCTTGAGCCCAGTTGTAAAGATCTAGGTAACTCTTCTTCACATACTAGAAGTTCCATCCATTTAGGGTTGTGAGGGTTAGAAGAGAATACTAAACCAAATATGTTCCCTGCCAGGAAGCCATCTGTAGAAACCAGTAATTATATTTTAAAAATCAACTATATGCAACATACAATATCAAACATTTCTTTCAATGAGTTTATAATTCAAGAAGGCACATTAAGATATAAACCTATGAAACCTAGAAAACAAAATAAAAAGTCACATCTATGTAGAGAGAAATAGTAATGGCTACTAATAATTGCATGCTGACCATGTGCCAAGCATAGTGCCAAATATTTACACTTATGATCTCATTTAAATCTCATAACTTTATGAAGTGAGAACATTTTTTATTATCCTCATTTTATGGATATAGAAACCAAGATGTGAAAAAGCTGAGTAACTTGCACAGAGTTAGACAGCTAGAACATGGTAACAAAAGGATTATAAACCAATCTGATTCCAAAGTCTACACCATTGGTCCTCAGAGCCACTGCTTTGTGATGATAAAAAAAATAAGGGCAATGGTTGTTCAGAGGATCTAGAGAGTAGTGTGAGATGTGATGAGCAGAGAAAGTAGTCACAGTGGCAGTGAGATCTCCGCTGGCCCCGGAGGAATTTCAAATGAAATTAAGGAGTCTGGGCATGAGTTCATCACATGAATCCATGGTTCAGAAGCCCCTGAAGAAATGAGATTATCAGTGGCAGTAGAAAACACCTGCATTCTCTGACAGCAAATCTCAGTCCCAGAGTATAACCAGGATTATGACTTGCCCTGGACTTTGAATTGAAATCTGAGTAGTTTAATCTAGAACGATTCAGTAGGAAGATCTTCTAAAAGGGTTGAACTCTTCATGCAATGCCAAACTGAACCTACTTTCCCCACCTACAAATGTGTATTGAGCCATATGGTTGTTCAGCAAATGTTTCCCTAAGGCAGTGTTTTCCAAGGAGAACTATTTGCTTTTCATATTCACTTATCCTTTTGACAAAGTCATTTAATTCACTCATTCTTTATCTGACAAATGTGTTAATTCATTTATTTATCCCTTGATTTGACGAATTTTCTTTTATTGTTTATTATGTAAACTGTAATGGTAAACAAAATGGCAAGCTCTGCTTCCATGGAGCTTAGAGCCATGGACAGTGGTTCTAAATGCTAGCTGAACATGACCCTTGATACACTTTAGGCTGGAAATTGGGAATCTAATATGAACCAGAGTTGATATCCAGTGTAGTGGACTGGGAAAATGCATTTATATAGACTCTGTGGTAGTACATATATGGGAATAAAAGAAGGCAAATGTAGATGGAAGAAGGTAGCAAAGAGAAACATAGTGTGAGATAAGGTCTGGGATTTGGGAAACACTGGATTTAACAAAGTTAAATAGATTTCTTTGTACAGGCCTTCTTAACTCTTCAATAATCTAATGATCTGTGAATCTCCAAGAGGGATATTATATACAGTGTTACAAAGTTACTTTTACACAGAGCTTATTGAGACTGTCATGTTTCTTATCAAGGAAATGCTGCTATATATACTACGTAAGTATAGTATAGACTACAGGGATGGGGAATGTAAAAGTGGGGCAGGTGAAATAATTTTGTTCCAGAAGTTAAGAAGATTGGTAATAAATCTGCTAAAATCCAGATCTTCTAATCTCTGAAGGATTTTGAAAGGGACCTCAGATTGGAATTAATAGCTGTTTACATAAATGGCATGTAATATAATACCACACAGTGATATGTTCAATTTCATCAACTGATTTTCACCACTTAAAAAAGTGTTTAATAATATTTTCCAGTTTTGAAAAAAAGGGGGATTTGTTTCAATATTTCTAAATGTAAAAGGCAAAGTATAATTGTAGGAGGAATTCATTATATTCGTGATTTGAGTTAGAATCAAGGCTAAGGATCACTAATCTTTTGAGGATAGCCTTTGTTCTTAATTCACTGAAAAAGAACTCGTAGTTAATGTGCACTAGATGAGAATCAAATTTTAGAGGAAGAATTTAGGGAAAACTTATTTAAAGAGGAAATGCATGGAATGGAATTGACTATTATAGGTATCTTCCTGTACAAACTTGATTGCAAAGATTTCTCACTGATTAACCTTTGCATATTAAATATGCCTAACTGGAATTTGAAAGTCATGAGACTGTTTCATTTATATGGCTTTGGAAAACATTTTGACCTGTTTAGGGAGTTGAGCCAAAAGCCTTAAGGCAGGAACTTTAGAGGTGTAAAAAAAAATGCGTAACCTTCATTATATTTCCTGCATGTTGATTGACTAGGTCTACTTTATTGCTCTCACATGGTAGTCACTCCATACACTGCTTCTAATAATCCTTTAAAAAAATTGAGTACACTTAAGTTTCAGAATAGAAGTAACATATGACATAATCCCACAACAATACAATGAGGCAGGTATTTCTAATAAGTGGTTAAGCTTTGCCTAATGTTACACAGCTGGTAAACAGCCCAAAGGATCAGTACCTATAACTGACACTAGAGCCTAAGCTCACATTAAAGGATAATTTTTAAACAAATAGAAAGTAAACACATGTCAAAGATTTCATTTAACTCATTAAATAAATGAGAGAAGTGGTAAGATGTTATAACCAGCTCAAAGAGTGTCCAAAGAACAGACATGATTATAGATCAGCAATGTTGAAATGAATTTGCAAATGGACACAAAACTGGCTGCTTCCACAGTGGAGCGAAGTCTTTGAACTTCCACTAGACAGAATTTATTTGCCTGTCTATAGACAAGAATTCTTTTGTACTGCTATCAGTTACCTTCAACTTACAGTGTTGTAAAATAGTTCAAAAGCAATGAAAGACTCATAGTCCCCACGGAATGGAATAACCTGGAAGAATGTGCTTTAAACAAGGCATATATACTAATAAAGAGTCCTGTTCATTAAGGAATAAACTTTCCTTTTTTACAGCAAGGTTGTATGCTTCTAAAAAATAGAGATATTATCTTTCTAATATCTACTTTATAGTCCTCAAAATGGTGCTTAATAAACACATTTTGATGTTGACTAATCCCTGGCCTTTAGAATTTTGTTTTTGTTTTGTTTTCAAGAATAACTGGTATTTATTTATTTATTTTTTAAAGATTTTATTTATTTATTCATGAGAGACACACAGAGAGAGAGAGGCAGAGACACAGGCAGAGGGAGAAGCAGGCTCCATGCCGGGAGCCCGACGTGGGACTCGATCCTGGGACTCCAGTATCACACTCTTGGCCGAAGGCAGGTGCTAAACCACTGAGCTACCCAGGGATTCCCAAGAATAACTGGTATTTATGTTTCAAAAATGTGTTTACAGCACACAGTTCTTGATTTCCAAGCCGGATCCCAAACTTAGCAGCAGTTTCAGGGTTTTACTTTAGATCAATGTACTTTATAGCAGTATTTTAATTGAGTGTTGAACTATGACAACAACACAGCCAGCCTTGCTTATCGAAGATAATGTTATCAAAATCTGAGGGTGTAGCCTTATCTAATTAGATAAATACAAAGAGTTTAATGAACTAATATTCTGTTCTCCTTGAGGTAATGAAGAACACATCCTTCTTATAAATCTTTTGAGTGATTGTTTTCTAGACTCATTATAAATATTAAGTTTAACAAATGCCCTATTCTTAGACATTATCATCTCCTTCCTTTCCCTCAAAAAAAAAAATGGAAAAGCTTGGAATACCCACCAATTATCAACAAGGTTATCCCTGAGTTTTAAAATTTTGATTGACGTGTGTGTGTGTGTGTGTAAACAAAAATTTATTTACAAAAACAAGTGGCAGGGCCATATTTGGCATTCAGACTATAATTTACGAAGTGCTGGCTTAGGGTGTGGGCTCTGGGTCAGTCGCTGTGGTCAAATTCAGGTTCTGCCTCTTATTATTTTGTTGACCCTGGGTGAGTTACTAAACATCTCTATGCCTTAGATTTGTTATCTCTATAATGGGAATAATAGTATCTATCTGGGTTTGTAGGGAGGACACTTGCACAGTGGTCAGAAAGTGTCTGACACACAGTAAGCTTTCAGTGATGGGCAGCTCTTATTGTTCTGTTTTAAAATGGACCCTTTTGAAGAACTAACATTTCACTTATCTGAATGTATCTTCATTGATCCAGTGAAGTAAATTCAGCAAGAATGATGACTAATCCCATGGGTTGTCCAAATTGATTGCTTTTTTTTCCCCCATTTTATCTCTTTTGTTTATCAATAGATACAATATTTTCTAAAGAGGCCACATAACATGTTTGCAATCATATTTGAAATTAGAAAAATATAAAATTAAAGTTTGATACTAGAGGAGACAACTAATGAAAATCTGTTTTCCAGCTACTAAATCAGACTAAACCTCCTGGAACAGTGGGTTTGGGGGAAAAATCCTTAATACTTCTAGGTTCAGTCCTCATGTGCTGGTTTTTTGTTTGCTTGTTTTTCATTTCTTGTCTGTTTACCTTCCTTTGACTTCCCGAAGGAGCAAGTCTAGTGCTGAGAGTCGAACATCAGTGGAAATAACAGAATCTTTTCACTCCTCCTACTGTGAGCTGCCTAATGAACAGTTGACATATTTCTAAGAACATACTCCATGTCCCAAGTTTCTAATTGTTTGGTCATGAAATGAGGGAGGCTATGAACATCTTTATAAGAGCAAACTCTGTGCAGAGTCACTACATTTCTAAACTGGTGCCCAAATCAGGGAACTGCACACTGCTATTATTTAATCCAGCTGAAGTTTCCGCTAATAGAAGCTGGTTCCCCCAGCCACAGCTGGCTAATTACAAGCTTCAAGATTATTTTTCTCTCATTTGAGCTGTTTTGGAATACTTAACCCAATATGGAATTAATAGCTATTTGACTTCTGGCAAACATGCCTGAATAGTTCAACTTCTGCAACCTGAGGGATATAGAACATGGAAGTTTGAAAAAAAAAAAAAAAAAGGAAAGGACAAATTCTCATTGCATGATAGAGGACTTCTATGGCTGAAGGAGGTGGTGCAGAGATTCTCAACTCCAAAATTAGAGCTTCAGAATGCCACACTCTCCATTTTTAATCCTATCTAAGTAGTCACAAATGAGAGAGTTAACAATCATAAAGTTTTTCTTAAAATGGCTTAAAATCTGCAGTACTATAATAACACAAGAATCTTTTGCATTCTGTGGTTGTTTGTGTTTTTTGAGACACTTACAAACACCGTACTATCTGATCTCTAAAGTGAAGGTAAAAACCAGTGAGGTAGCAGAAGAGGTATACTTTCCTTTGATTAAAAAAAAAAGAACAGAGTGAGAAGTTTAGTGACAGATAGAAACCAGAATACCTGACTCCAAATCTAAGGTTCTCTGCATTAAAGCTGATTCTCCTCAGCGGTGCTGCCACTAGCATATCCACACAGTACACTAATTAAATCCAGATGGCTTGTGAATCTCCTTCATTTCCATCTGGGATAATGTAGAGAATGTATAGAAGCAATTCCTCTCCTTGAGTATTTTAAGGGTCAGTTGCAAGTTTTGATTATCAAAGAAAATCAAAATTATCTCTTTCTTTACCATAAAAAGTCAATCTCCTCACATAAGTACATTAGTGCTCCTAACACATTAGTAGCATGCCACAGCTGCCCAAATCAAATCATTAAAAAGGAAAAAAAGAAGCACAAAATTCCAGACTACAAATAAACCTATAAAACCCCCATTGAGAAATGAGATTACTTCCTTATGGATTTCATGAAACAAAGATGAGGTTTTCTCACTTATATTTATGAAACAGGTCTTGCAAGCAACTTAAGCAGCTGGAGGGCAAACTATAGAACTCAGGAGGCAAATGTCATCAAAGATGTCCACGAAGCTTCCAGGATTCACTGGGCACTAGAAATGGGGGTCTCTGGTTTAAAGTTGGTCTGCCTGAGCTCAAACCTCAGCACTGCTGCTTGGTAGCCAGGTGATGTTAGGCAAATTATTGGCCCTCCCTAAGCCTCAGGGCTTTAGTGCTTTCCTAAACACTATACATGGGGATAATGATATTACCTTCATAGGTCTGTGGTAGGATCAAATGAGATAAAGCTCATATTCCCATGTTGTATGTGAAAGCATTTAATGTTTATTATTCAGGGAATATTAATTTGAGCCTCTCCTTAAACTGGATGGCAGAGAGAAAACTATGAAGCTTAAAATTTCATATAGATCAAAGACATTTGTCCATTGAAGAGGAATTTGGGCATAATTTAATCCATATATATCAGATGAGAACTCAATATGCATTAGGAAATAAATATATCTTCACTGAGCATATTCTCTGTTCCATGAGAGCATGAAAAGTTCTTAGCTCTAATGTATATGACACAATACAAGAGGTACTACGAGGCTTTATAGAGTTAATTGCCAAATGAGTGGTATTTACCAGTGTTTTTCAAAACTGGGATCCATGCACTTCTGTGTGATCCACAAATATCCTTATTATGAAAGGCCCCTATGTGATGTTTTGATCCACTGTTATGCATATCTATTTTATAATAATATAATCATATTCTGGATTATTTGGTGGTAACATAACTGAGTACATTTGTAGTTGTGACTGTGATTGTGTGGAGTCCAAATCATATCATTTTTTCTGTGCCTATCCACCAAGAATTAACCAATACGTGAAGCATTCAAACCAATTAAAATGCAAATTGAGGAACGCCCTGGTGGCTCAGTGGTTGAGTGTCTGCCTTTTGGCCCAGGGTCCCTGGAGTCCCGGGATCAAGTCCCACATCAGGCTCCCTGCAGGGAGCCTGCTTCCTTCTCTGTCTCTCTCTGTGTCTCTCCTGAATAAATAAATAAAATCTAAATAAATAAATAAAATGCAAATTGATTTTAGAAAGCTATATAAATAGTAGAGAAGGAGTGGAAGAAGAATTTGAGTTATCCTATAAGAATAAAGTAATCACAGGCATGCTCACCTAAAAACAATGGAGGATATTATAGTGGATCTCATATTCATGTGAAAACAAAGAAAAAAGACCTGAAAAAAAAAAAAAAAAGACCTGTCATATTATAATGATCCTGCTACTTTGTGAATTTTATATTTTGCTTATATTTAATCAATAAATATATCTTTATCCCATTGTTGTATAGGAGCCATAAACTGAGAGACTATATATATATACATTTCATGGTCTTTTAAAACTACCATTTGGTTCCCATAGAATTTTTGTAGATTATTTAGGATTTTCTACACAGATAAGCATGTCATTTGCAGGTAGTTCTATTTCTTTCATCCTAATCTGAATGCCTAAACAACAGAAATTCAAAGGATTATAAGACACTATTATAAAAACTATATGCCAATTAATTGGACAACCTGGAAGAAATGGAAAAATTCCTAGAAATATGCAATCTTACAAAATGGAATCAGGAAGAAATAGAAAATGTGGACATACCAATTACTCGGAACAAAATTGAATCAGTAATCAAAAAACTCCCAAAAAAACTACAGGACCAGATGAATTCACTGGTGAATTCTACCAAATGTTTAAAGAATTGATACCTATTCTCCTCCTATTTCAAAAAATAGAAGAGAAAGGAAAGTTTCAAAATACATCTCATAAGACTGGCTTTACCCTGATACCAACACCAGACAAAAACACTATTAAAAAGGAAACTACACGTTAATGTTCCTGATGAACATAGATGCAAAAATCCTCAACAAAATATTAACAAACTACATTTAACAATTCATTAAAAGAATCATTCACCACATTCAAGTGGGATTTATTCTGAGAATGCAAGTATGGTTCAATATTCACCAATTAATCAATGTGATACACCATGTCAACAAGAGATAAAAATCGTATGATCACTTCAATAGATGCAGAAGAAGCATTTGAAAAAATTCAACATTCATTCATGAGAAAAATTCTCAACAAAATGGGTTTAGAGGAATCATTCCCTAACATAATAAAGGCCATATATGACAAAACCATAGCTAACATCATATTCAATGTTTATTTCCTTTTCTTGCCATATTGCATTGGCCAGAACCTACAGTACAATGTTGCATACTCAAAAAAGTTTCATTTTGATGAGAATCTGCTTTAATTTTTGGTATGAGTCTGTCTTTTCTTGCCTAACTTTAGATCCTCAGCCAATACCACTGTCTGTATGTTTAGAGGCAGATCCACTAATCATATGACATTTCACAGACCAAGGAACTTATTTTAAAGCAAAAGAGGTACAAAAATGGGCACAAGACAGTGGGATCCACCAGTCCTGTCTCATACTGTACCACTGTATCACTCTGGAGCTGCTGGTCAGAAAGAGTGACTGAGCTATCTATTATGGTGCCAGCTTGGAAATGATGCACAACAAGGATGTGATATCATCTCAAAGAATCTAGCCTACACTCTAAATCAATAGTGCTGCGTTTTTGATTGGTAAAAAACATGGGTCCAAAACGTAGAAATTTGAATGGCCCTGGTTGCCTGTTTCCCATCACTCCTGGTACCGAGTCAAGGAAATTTTGCTTACCATCCCCACTGAGAGGTCTGTGGCTTATGGGGGAAATGGCAAAAAATCCCATTGAAGTCTTTCTCCCAAGACTCCTGTCAAAGGACCAGCTGACAAAAAAAAAAAAAAGGAATTACCATCTAGGCAGGTATAGTGACACTATCAGGAGGAGATTGGTCTTTTGTTATACTTAGAAGAAATAATATAAAACAATAAGACTTTAGTCTCGAATACTATATTGATTTGAGTTCAACTACTTTTTAAAAATCATAATTTTCATTAATTGGGTACTTCCATTAGAGTCAGAGGGTCACTGCCTATATCCAGATCTATTAAGAATACAATTATAAGATGTTGAATATTCGCCTGCACATCTTGGGGAATTGAAAGGGAGAAAAAGTAGTGAAAATGGTAACAAATCAGGGATAAGGATGATTGGGAATGTTTGTTTATATACAAATCTAAATCCTTCAGTCATTTATTAAGCAGTATAATGATAATTAAATCAGGGAAGCATAGATCAGTAGGACAGCAGCTTGTCTTCAGTACTGACTACTCTTCGTTTTTCTATCCTCAGCTATCTTGATCCACTGCCCACCTCTGACTGCCAAGACCTGTCTTCTTAAAGGGTGTTAAGCTCTTGCCTGTTTTTATTTTATTTACTTTCTTTGTTAGCCTTTCCAGTTTCATAAGTGCAGTTTCTTGCTCATCTATCTTCTTCACAGCTTTATCTCTGGCACCTAGCACAGTGCCTGACAGACATTCACTCTATTTACTAAATGAATGAATGACTCACCAATGTTAAAGACATACAGTAGAGTGCTATTCTATTTAAAATTATGCTGTAGGTAGATAATTATGTGTCATATGTTATTAAGTATAATCAAGTTACTAAGCAATACTTACAGTATAATCTCATTTTTAAAATTTTGATCAAAATTAATAGATAGTAATGCTGATTGTCTCTGGAAAATGGGAATAAGGGATGGCTGGGTGGTTCAGCGGTTGAGCATCTGCCTTCAGCTCAGGGCATGATCCTGGAGTCCTGGGATCAAGTCCCACATTGGGCTCCTTGCATGAGGCCTGCTTCTCCCTCTGCCTGTGTCTCTGCCTCTCTCTCTGTGTGTCTCTCATGAATAAATAAAATCTAAAAAAAAAGAAAATGGGAATAAGAGTGTTTATTCTTTTCTGATAGTTTTACCTGCATTTTCAGTTTTTATCTGCAATGAACATATATTGCTTTATTTTAACAAAGATACATTTACTTTCAATAAAAATGATAATGACAAACTTGTCTGTTGAGACTTGTTTTTACAGATTTTTGTCCATATGGAAAAACAAATAAGATCATTTTACCTGTAACTAAAAATGGAATAACATGGTTTTGTCTCTGGGCTATGGTTCTCAATTGAAGGCAATTTTTCTTCCTCAGGGATCATTTGGCAGTGTCTAGATATTTTTGATTATCATAATTTGGGAAGTGGGGTGTAGCTGCCACTTGCATGTAGTGAGTAGGGGCCTGAGATGCTGCTAAACATCCTACAATGCACAGGGCAGCTCCACCACAAAAAGAATTATCTGGTCCAAAATGACAGTTGGAGCATCAAGTCTGAGAAACCCTGATCTAGAGTAATTAGAATTTTGATGCTGGGAGACTCTCTGATGGTAAAAATTTAAGACTATAGAATCAGGTTAATGAAGGAAATTTTTTAGGCATCAACATTTAACTGCTCACTCTGGTTAGAGATAAGTCATGCATTTATTCAAAATGAAGTTCATAAAAATATATTTTTAAAGATTTTATTTATTAATTCCTGAGAGACACAGAGAGAAGCAAAGACATAGATAGAGGGAGAAGCAGGTTCCCCACAGGGAGCCCAATGTGGGACTTGATCCCCGGACCAGTATTACACTCTGAGCCAAAGGCAGACACTCAACCGCTGAGCCACACAGGCATCCCAAGTTCATAAAAATATTTTTAAAAGTATTTCTTTATAGCTCTGTTTACATATGGTTCATTATAGGAAAAGGAGAGGCAGTATTAAAGGAACACCGAATAAAACAAGATTGTATTGGCTATTTTCATTTGATAGTTTTGTGAAAAAAGTAAATTATCGATATAATAGTAATCCCTTCAGGGCCAGCATAATGTTTTCTAATCAGTGGCTCAGTCAGATATCCAAAAATAGGTCCTAGAAGTTAGAATTACTGAACACTTCACAAGGGAGATTTCTCAATCTTACTATCTAAGACCTTTAAAATAGAGACTTAGGAACACAGGCAACACCCTTTTTGAACTCGGCCATAGTAACTTCTTGCAAGATACATCCACGAAGGCAAAAGAAACAAAAGCAAAAATGAACTATTGGGACTTCATCAAGATAAGAAGCTTCTGCACAGCAAAGGATACAGTCAACAAAACTCAAAGACAACCTACAGAATGGGAGAAGATATTTGCAAATGACGTATCAGATAAAGGGCTAGTTTCCAAGATCTATAAAGAACTTATTAAACTCAACACCAAAGAAACAAACAATCCAATCATGAAATGGGCAAAAGACATGAACAGAAATCTCACAGAGGAAGACATAGACATGGCCAACATGCATATGAGAAAATGCTCTGCATCACTTGCCATCAGGGAAATACAAATCAAAACCACAAGGAGATACCACCTCACACCAGTGAGAATGGGGAAAATTAACAAGGCAGGAAACAACAAATGTTGGAGAGGATGCGGAGAAAAGGGAACCCTCTTACACTGTTGGTGGGAATGTGAACTGGTGCAGCCACTCTGGAAAACTGTGTGGAGATTCCTCAAACAGTTAAAAATATACCTGCCCTACGACCCAGCAATTGCACTGCTGGGGATTTACCCCAAAGATACAGATGCAATGAAACGCCGGGACACCTGCACCCCGATGTTTCTAGCAGCAATGGCCACGATAGCCAAGCTGTGGAAGGAGCCTCGGTGTCCAACGAAAGATGAATGGATAAAGAAGATGTGGTTTATGTATACAATGGAATATTACTCAGCTATTAGAAATGACAAATACCCACCATTTGCTTCAACGTGGATGGAACTGGAGGCTATTATGCTGAGTGAAGTAAGTCAGTCGGTGAAGGACAAACATTATATGTTCTCATTCATTTGGGGAATATAAATAATAGTGAAAGGGAATATAAGGGAAGGGAGAAGAAATGTGTGGGAAATATCAGAAAGGGAGACAGAACGTAAAGACTGCTAACTCTGGGAAACGAACTAGGGGTGGTGGAAGGGGAGGAGGGCGGGGGGTGGGAGTGAATGGGTGACGGGCACTGGGGGTTATTCTGTATGTTAGTAAATTGAACACTAATAAAAAATAAATTAAAAAAAATAAAATAGAGACTTAGGGATTTTGTATTTGTTTATAAAAAGCTCTAAAAAAAGATTTTATGTGTTTATTTGAAAGAGAGAGCACTGACTCCAACACTCACCATCTCTTGCAACAGGCCCCATTGCTTCTTGGAACTCCCTAACTTTCCCCAACCCATCTTTCCCTGGATTCCACCCTTACACGAGAGAGAGAGAGGGAGAGAGAGAGAGAGAGAAAGAGAGACAGCCTCTGATCCCACGCCACGGTGGGGGTTGTGGTGGCCTGAAGGCGTAACCAGGGAGTGGGGGAGGAGCAAAGGGACAAGCAGACTCCCTGCTGAGCCGGAAGCCTGCCTTAGGGCTTGACATGGTCTTGACCCAGGGCTTGACATGAGATCATGATCTGAGCCAAAGTCAGACACACAACGAGCCACCCAGGTGCCCCTATAAATCACTTTTATTAAAAGAAAAGTATAAGATATGATCCAAAAGACTCCTGTGAACATGTTTGCATATTCAGTTGCAATTTAACTGAATTAATTGATTTTTGTAATGTGCTATTTGGAGCAAAAATATAAACACTGTAGAATCTTTCCAAGAGACTTACTTCTCTCCATTCCTACAGACCAACAATGTTTCTCAACTAGAGTTTTGCTAGTCCTAACTAGATTCCTCACCCCTACTTTACATCATAGACATTGCTTATGAATCCAGGTTAATTTCTCTGGTTATCTCAAGTGCAAAATGAGGGTAGTATCTTTTCTACAGGATAATGGTGAGAAACAAAAATGACATACATAAAGCATCTAAAACAGTGTTGAACACATAGTGGATGCTCAGTAAGAAGAATTTAAGCAAAATAATGTCTATGCTCATGGAGTGATGAGGGGCTTTCAGCCCTACCACACATACTGGCATTTATGTTTGCATAATAACATATTTTATACACTTGTGTCTGAAATTATGAGAACTTGCCAGACTGTAAGCACAATAAGTTCCCACCTCATGGAAGCCTGAAAATCACTTGTCCCAACCTATTTCCAACTTCTTTCCAACCTCTTCAACTTTCTGGTAAGTAATATATCTTAGACGAGTGCAAACCCAAGATACGTTTGTTTCTAAGTTGTTTGGTCCTTGGGCAGCAAGAGTAACTAAATGAATAAGAAAATATCTTCTCTTCCAGTCACTTCCAGAGACAATGGAAATATCCTAATAATGCTGAGTCTCAGACATGTATCTGTTCTCCAGAAATTTAAAACTACTATTTATTGACATTTATCTTTTTGTACTTACTCCTTGTGCCAACCCTAAAAATAGTCATTATTTATACTATTTAATTGGATGAGGAAGTTGAAGTTTACAGAGATAGAGATTTGCTCAAGGTGACATGGCTGTAACTACATAATTTGGATTTAATTCTGTGTTTCTCTAACTTGTATGCCCACTACTTCTCAGCATCAATATATTAGAAGGAAACTAGATAAGCTAAAATCTATTTAATCTCCCCAAAGGTAATTGAGAGTTGAGAAAAAGTTAGATATTTCTCTGGACCAAATGGAGTTCTTTGCTTTTTTAAAGAACTCAAAATAGTTGATTGACTCCTTATGCTAAATTTTTTTTTGCTTCACTTTTAACCACAAACATTTTTTTGCCAAATTTTTTCTTCTCAATGCTAATAATTTCTTCTTCGATGCTAATGTAGTTTTGTTTTATCCCAAAGGAAGGAAAAAACCACCTAGAATGACATGAACCTGTAGCCTAAATGTAGACTCCACGTCTATTTGTTCAAATTCACATTCCCTGGCCCATCCATAAGTCTGTCTCTTTTTCTCAGTGGGAGACCATATTCCTTAAAGTCAGTTGCAATAAAAACACACATTATTGCTGGAATAAGCTACATGCTACTAAGGAAAAAAAATCAATACAATAGTTAACACACACTCTTCGAATACCTAACTAAATTGAGTGTGTAAACATTCTAAAAAGAAATTATTGCTTTCTTATTTTTCCCTCCAATCATGGGAGTCATTTCTCCTATCTCTGCTTACCTTGGCAGCTAGTCAAGACTGTCTTTCATTTCTATTCATCCTTTGTTATATCTGCCACATGTTTGAATAGTCATAGTTCTGTGCTCAGCTTGTAATTAGATGAAGTGATGAAAATAACTTTTACATGAGTCCAATTTTCTCTGCATAAAAATAACTCCTTTGAGTCTTCTGATGTAATAAATTATAGAAAGCTTTAGGTAGGACTAGTTCTAAAATTGGAGTCTGATTTGGGCCAGATGCATCTTAGTGGTATCAGAACTATCTTTTACATTGTGTTCTTTTATTGTAAGCTTAGATGCTATGCCACAATTCATTTAATGGGTTCTGCAAATGTGGAGATTTTTAGTCCAATTACCAGTAGGACACTGTTGTCATTTTACACCCTAACTCCCATCCGATAATCACGCTAGGTCCCAAACAGCTTATTTATAAAGTTGAAGATCGAGGATCACATTCTGAAGCTCCTTTCAGGCCTGCTGTTTGCAATTCTATTTGCTTCAATTTCCATATCCAGATATATAACACAACAGGCCACAATTTGGAATTTGGGTCTTGGGCTTTTAAAAAATCTCACATTTTCTAAAATTGTATTAGGAGCAAAGATTCCCCTCACTCAGCTTACTAGAGGCATTAGACATTACTAGAATGAATATCAAAACTCTTACTTTGAAGTGCTTTAACTTGATCCAATAATAAAAACAATGGTAAATAATTTATATCTTCATAGCACTGTAACTTATAAATTAAATTCAGGATAGCAAACTGATACCTCTAAAAGGCTCATTAGGTAACCTAAATGAGTAAACCTAGGTGGGGCTGAATGTAAAGGAGACAAACATGCCTAAGAGTCCACACATTGGAATACTTGATGCAATTCAGCAATATACAAGATCTCCCTCTCTCTTTCTCTTTTATTTCCTTACCCAGATCCAAAGCTATGAAATCTGAATGAGTAGCAAACCCCTCAATGACTGGAATGTCATCCATAAAAGTTCCTGGGAAGAGAGGAATGACCTCAGAGAGTGAAGTTGCCTTTATTCTCTACAACCCCCCTCTGTGCACCAGGGATACTAGGGCTGTGGAGCCAGCCTTCATTAGTAAAGTGCAAAAGAACTGGAACATTTCCTTGCTGAAGTACAAAGGCCCTTTGCCTCTTTTGTTGGCTCAGAAGCTTCAATCGGCTGTAGAGTTTCAAAGGTTCAACCAGCGGAGTTCCAACTGGGCAGGGATTGAGTAGTGCCCTGGCTACTGAGTAGGGAAGCAAGTGTCTCTGCCCACTCAGTAACCCCAGGCTGATGGGATCTCTCTACAAAGGTTGAAACATAATGTTTTATGATTTGAGCCACCACAAGAACAGCAGAGAACAGGGTGATGAAATACCACTCTACCCTTCACTATCAAACATCTATTTATTACTTGGCTACCTTTGAAAGAACATAAACTGTTCTTAAGGACTTACCAAACCTATTCTCTAGCATCACACATTCAGAACAGGCAGCTTCCTTTGAAAGTTAAAAGAGAGTCAGGCCATCCTAGCTAGTAGTTAGAGAGTCAGTGATGGACAGATATATAAAAGCCAAGTTAAGTGAAAGGGAAAGAGAAATGAACCATTAGCAAAGGGCATGACAGCTCAGAAGAAAAGTCATAGAGGAAGGACTGGGAAAAGCAAGATCCATTGTTTGTTACCCCTAGCTCTTAGCCAAGTCAGGGGGAAGATGGAAGATGATCAGCATACAGAGAACCCACTTATTGTCAGTTTTTGTTACACTCCATTATGGTTAAGAGACCAGATAAGCTTTCTTTCTCCCTATGATGCTAAGAGGACAATTTTTTATAAAGGACAATTGCAAAGAGGTGCCTTTAGTGCTGGATATAATTCACTAACATCCCCTGACATGTTCCCATTACCCAGTCCCCACTCACATAAATTAAACTACTAAATCATTCTATTAATTTTGTCAATCAATTTCATAAATATCTATTATCTATTTTACTGTAGGCAAGCCACTGCACAAGGCACTGGTGATACAAAGATAAGTGTAATACTAAGTGTATTCAAATAAACACAGTTTGGTGGATGAGACCACATATTAAAACAAAAATACCAATGTGAAAAAGTGGACAGAACCCAACGTTCAGATGAAGGCATACCTGAGTTTGAATCTTTGCGCTGCTACGTGTTTGCCAGCAGAGTTAGCTGAGTCTGTTTTATCATTTGAAAAGTTATATACACGGATAACTGTGTATATAATGTATGGCACTTTTATGAACTAGGGATATCATTTGTTAAGTAAAGTAAGTGTTCAATAAATAGGCATTGGATGTGCTGGTAACTTGTATTTGTACTTCTGGATCTAACCTCTACTTCTCTCAACAGTGTTCTGTGATATAAAAGTCTGACTTTTATGGATTACATATACAAATGACAGCTTTCTCTATTTGCTACTTGGCTTCTTATTGGATTTAGCAATTTGGAGTAGATTGTCAGGCATGAGGGATGAGAGGTTGGTATATATTTCCTGGGCTCCCTCCATTGGAGTTGCTGTGGCTATTTCTGCCAAAGGCCATAGGCATCATAAGATGAAGTACCTTGGGGTGCCTGAGTGGCTCAGTCAGTTAAGTGTCTGACTCTTGATTTTTGCTTAAGTCATGATCTCAGGATTGTACGATTGAGCCCTGTGTCAGCCTCTGTACTCAGTGTGGAGTCTGCTTAAGATTCTCTCCCTTTCCCTCTGCCCCTACCCTGTTTATGCACTCTCTCATAAATAAATAAATAAATAAATAAATAAATAAATAAATAAATAGGATGAAGTACCTCCATACAGTACTGTCTCTGAGTTATGGTAACAGCTTTTTCCCTTTCCTTCATCAGGTGGTAACTTTCTGATGCTACTAGCACTGAGATACTATACTATCCCTGGTTGCTTCCCCCAAACTCTGCCTGTACTTTTGTTTCATTAAACTCTCCTCAAATTGCTCAGCTGAAGTATACCATCTGTTTCTTGCTGAGACTCTGATAAATATAAGTATTATTATTAGTGTGGATATGAAGGTGCTATGAAAGCAGAGGAATAATAACAACAATAACAAAACCAAAACCATTGTGAAGAATGTCAGAGAGACTTTTTGGAGGAACAATTATCTAAGGGACTGTCATATGTTTCATCAATGTTCACATTGATGAAAGTGAGCAGTGTGGAAAAAGCAGGAAGAGAACATCTGGGCAGAGGAGTACCATATGCAGACACAAACAAGAAGGTATACAGCATTGTGGGGGAACTTCAAGTGTCTCAGCCTAGCTGGAGCATAAAATAAGAGATGGAAGGATGACTGCTGAAGTTGTGAAGTTGGGCCAGTTCACAAAAGACCATGTATGATTTTTTGCTATAGGCAATGAGATACTATTAAAGATTATAATATGATCACATTGTATTTGAAAGTAATATATAGAAAGAATTAGAAAGGGGCAAGACTGGAGACAGAAGTATCAAATAAAGAATCTAGGTGGAAAAAATACGGTAACCAAAAAATGGCAGTGTCAGGAGAAAATGGTTTGAATTTACCAACTATTAAGGAAATAAGTTCTATTTGATTTAGTGAGCAATTAATGTAAGGATCTGAGAAGGCAAAGAAGTCAAACAGAGCCCCCACCATCAAGTTTAATTTCTTTGGATAGTCCTGACTTTTTCTTATGTAAAGTGACTTGTTCATCCTCAAGAGAACTTTGGAAGACAGGAGCGTTTTGATTTGGGCAACAGTGTGACTTGTGGTGCAACTGCTCTTCAGAAAGAAGCAAACTAAACTTTAAGCTAGAAGTATGATAGAACTGCTTCACACAGGCTTGTGATAGTCAATTATATACATCTCTTCCTAGTTCTGACTTCAGTAACATCACTTTGATAGTTTGAAATTGGTCGTGGTGGGAGTATTTACACCACAGAAATTATCAAATACTACCAATCAGGCTTTTATACCCCTTCTCTGAAAATATCTGGTTGTTAAAATATTTACTTGCCACTACTGAATAAAGCCATTTAAAAAAGGTGGGGGGATAACTCTGATAGTGATGGTAGAATTGAGACTTGAGCCAAAAAACCTGTACCAACAACTGATAGTCAAACCAGAACTAGAAGGAAAATTCTATGACCTGGATGAAGGCAGATTAGAAGGTTCAGTGGGACATCCATGAGGGGCTAGCTACAGATGGATAAGTACATTGGCATTTAGAGGGGAATCTGAAACATCTGAGGTGGCAGGTAGTTGAGGTTGATGAGTGATGAGAATTCATGATGGCCAGGAATCAGAAACCAAGAGCAACATAAGAATAGGAGATGATTCAAGCAAGTATGGGGAGAAAGCTTTATCAAGGCAAATCAAGAAACAAACCTTCTAAAATGGTGGCATACCTTCTTGTCAGTTTTTATAGAGGAGGCCTTCCATTTTCTTGCTATGTAATTGCATTGGAATATGTCATCGTCTCTATCATGGAGGCATCTTCCAAAGAGTAAAGCAGATCAGAGTTCAGAAAGCTGTCATATTGCAGGGAAGATATGAAATGAAGTTGTGTACATGGGCAACTACTGGCCAGGTCTAGTCTTTGGGCCCATACTTCTGTAGCCCATACTCATTTAGTTGGGGCCAGTCATCCAGGACATAAAGGTCCAAAATGGACGAAAGAGAAATCTCTTGTTTCCCTTAAGTCTGACAAGCAGGACTGCCTAAATGATTTGCAGGGCCCAGTGCTAAATGAAATGGTAAGGCCTCTTGTTTAAAAAGTATAAAGAATTTCAAGGTGGCATAGCCAAATATTAAACCAGGCATAGTCCCATGAAGTTAGCTCTGATGATAGATCACTTCGGTAATGGTAAAACTTGACCTAAGTTATTATCTTCCTCTGTTTAGTCCAGATTCTCTCTTGTGTTATTCATCCTTAAGTGAAATTTAGAACGCAGGAAGGTATTGGCTCTTAGGCTAATGACTGTAGGTATATTAAGCTCAGACTCCCTGGAACCAGGAGATTTAAGGCTCTGAGAAACAGAAGATTTAAATGATGCCCAGCTAATGAAATACATCCTAACAAGTGGCAAAAACTGAGAATAAACATGACTGTTGTCAAGCAAGTTCAATGGGCTAAACAATGTAGCACAATTTTGGTGGGTACAGAAACAATAGAAGTTTCTTTCTTGCCTACATTACAATCTAATAAAAGACAGTGGAGCTTTTGTTCCACATAGTCAGAGACCAAAGACCTTCAGTCTTATTTGATCCATCTTCTCCTTGGGATTTATATTTAATTCAATTTAGTTGGTGGATAGGGAAAGAGTAAGAATCCTCTGTGGGAGATCTTCGGAAGTCAACACTGGAAGTGGTACGTATCATTTCTACTCATATTCCTTTGGCCAGAACTCAGCTGTATGAGTCAGAAAGGAGACTGAAGAATGTGATTCTATGCTCATGCAGAAAAGAACCTGAATATTGATGAACACCAGCAATCTTAACCACATGAAGCCTATTGGTGGTAGTCGAGGTCCACATAATCAAAAGCACGTCTAAATTTTGTTTTAGAAAACAATTCCTCCCTTTCTTCCTCTTTATTCTTTTCATCATTAAACACATATTTGCCAGGAGCCCATAATGTGCAGGGATTACACAGGAATATAATGTTGATAATACATAAGACCTGCACTCAGGGAGAAATTGTCACAAACAGAACAGTAAAAAGAGGACAATACATGCATGACTTGCTCTAGATGGTATTGCCTTTAAAGATTTTTATTTTATTTTATTTTACTTTATTTTATTTTATTTTATTATTTTATTTTATTTTATTTATTTTATATTTTATTTTATTTTATTTTATTTTATTTTATTTTATTTTATTTAATTTTTTATTTTATTTTGGGGGGCAGGAGGACAGAGGAAGAGAGTCCCAAGCAGACTTTGAGCTGAGCATGGAGCCCAACAGGAGGCTCAATCTCATGACCCTGAATCACAACCTGACCCAAAAGCAAGAGTCAAATGCTCAATTGAACTGTGCCACCAAGGAACCCCTAGATGGTATTGCCTTTAAACTGATAATGGCTCTGGCCTCTCAAAGCTGTGACCTTTGAAATAACACTGGATTCTCAGTATCTATTTGACAAATTAGAAAAACATGGGCTTGATTGAGGATATATTGATTTTCCCCAAGTAGGATTTTCTCTTAAGAGAAGTATAGTAGGGGCACCTGGGTGGATCAGTAGTTGAGCATCTGCCTTCAGCTTAGGTTGTTATCCTAGTGTCCTGGGATCAAGTCCCACATCAGGCTCCCTGCAGGACTCTTGACTCTCTCCCTGTGTCTCTCATGAATAAATAAATTTTAAAAATATTTTATTTATTCATGAGAGACACACAGAGAGAGGCAGTGACACAGGCAGAGGGAGAAGCAGGCTCCATGCAGGGAGCCTGACCCCAGGACTCCAGGATCAGGCCCTGGGCTGAAGGCAGCCCTAAACCACTGAGCCACCAGGGCTGCCCCTAAATAAAATTTTTAAAAAGAGAAGATATAATAATATAGTGGGACTCCCCTGCCAAAGCCAAACCTTCATGGAATGTGAATGTCAAAAGAGATGATCTCTAAAGTCCTTTCTAGCCCTGACATTCTAAGATTTTATGTTCAAACTAAGCAGATCTAGGAAACCCAGTAAAGAGGCCGGACAAGACCCAAGGATAACATGTAAGTGAGAGTTAGCAGTAGCAAAGTGGAATTTAGGAATAAGAGTCAGCAGAATGGAGAGCCTACTAGGACAATGACTTGAGGGCTATTTTTTGACTTAAAAATATTTCTTTATGAGTGTATCTTCACATTGCTTGGAGCATAGTGCCTGGATTCTTAAATATTAAGAACTCCTTGAGCTTTGGAGTACATAAGAATCATACCAAGAACTTGTTTAAAATACACCTTCCTTCCCCAGAATTTCTGGATCCATACATTAAGGACAGGAACCAGAAATATGTGTTTTTAACAAGAACTTCTCAGAAACCTTGAGGTTGAGATTATGCATCCCAAATAGCCTATGGTGAAGAAGCTCAATGCAGTTAGGCATTCCAGGCCTTTTCTCTCCTACAAGGCAGCATGTGGCAGAACAGAGGTGATCAGTGTTCTGTCTGTTTTTAAAGTGTATTAGTGCTATGGCTTGCCAGTCCCATCACTTTACTTTGCTGCCAACATTTGCAGAGTAGTTATAAGAAGAAGGGGAATTGCAATAAGACTTTCCAGCTGGATGTTGGTATTGGCACACATCTGGATAAAAATTAGAGAAGCCACATCAATCCAAGAGACAGCTGTTTCCCAATATCTCACTGTTTCACACTGTGGGCCATACATCTGGATTCAGGGCTCTTTAATCCTATTTGAGTTAGAAAGTTTAATATCATAGAGGCAATGTTTTTCACACTTTAGACAACTTGCCGGAGCGCTATCTCAGGTCAACTTGTACTCAGAGCCACCCCAAGGGATGGAAAATTAGGTCTCTCCTTACAGACCACAGATGCAGACCGTAAGGAACTTCAGATACTGCTTAGAAGTCCCTATCATCCATAACCACCAAAATACAGTATGCAAACAACTTTCCTCCTTCCACCCTTTTCAGACTACATTGGAAAAAATTTTTTTTTTGTCTTTTCAGGGATTGCCTTAGACCCTTATCCTGATTTCATCTAGAAATAGATGCTAATAGTGAGGGCCAGGACATTCCTAAGGAACAAACAGATCCACAACATGATAAAGATCAATATCTAGAACCTCAGATCCCACCAAGAAGTTCCTATTTACTATACCTTTTTATGAAATTCCTTTTTGACTTAAATTCCATAACATGAACCAGCTGCTATGGTGGAATCCTAAGTGCATGAGTCTACATATGCAAGAAAACAATGCTTTATAAACCAAGGATGCAAGAAAACAATGCTTTATAAACCAAGGATTCTGAAAGTATAATTTGAATACCCTTTTCTATTGCACCTGTCACTCCAAAAGAGAAAATATTTAAGTGAAGTTTGAGCTTTCATCAGAGATTGCCAACTTTTCTTTTGACTGTGGCAGACTCCACAGTTAATTGGAGCTTTTGATGACTAATGAGGAGGATCATTCCATCAAGACATGGGATCACTGGGTTTTGAAAAAATAAGGATCTGGCTGCAGTCCAAATACAAGAAAAAGGAAATTAGCCAGAAAGAGTACCTCAAATGAGGACAAACCTTGGCATGTTTTTTTTTTCCTTTACTGAGGAATTCATTATATCCATCTTATAACTTACATTCATTTATGTGACATTTCTGCCAAGTAGGATTGGTGGGCCAGCACCCAAGATTACTTCAGAGGTGAGGCAAGTAGAATCTTCAAGTTTTCATGCTGTCCTACTCATTGTTGGGCAGACAATTAAATAATCTGGAATATGTGGAAGTCTCCCACATGAGTCTCTGTGACTGCAATCCACAGCTCAGAGGTAATATTTTATAGGTTATTATTATTCAGAAAGCAGCAGAGCCAGGAGTGGTTCCATATATTGTATCTACAATGACAACCAGTGTCCAGCCACGGTTAAAGAAACATTTTTATAAGTCTTTGTCTTCTGTCATGAGAGGTAGTACTTTACCTTCCACTGATTCTTGAAGAGGGTTTTGTTGAGCAGCAAAAACTGGTAAATATCTACTGAGTTATGAGGAACAGAAGAACAAAGGGAGGAGGGGCAAAAGAATAGGGAATGAGACACACTGATGTATAATTAGGCCTAATTATCACTTTTTTGTAAGGATAAGGATCTCTCTGAGTTTATTAGTTTTTTCATCCATTAAATAAATATTTATTAAGCACATGCTATGAACTAAGTACTATGCCAGGATTGAGAATATAATAGTAAGCAAGACTTCTTCATGGAGCATTTATGGGTGTCATAATCTAGTATGTTACTTGCTATATGTTCTTTTAAGATTTTATTTATTCACTCATGAAAGACACAGAGAGAGAGAGAGAGAGAGAGAGAGAGGCAGAGACACAGGCAGAGGGAGAAGCAGGCTCCATGCAGGGATCCCAATGTGGGACTCGATCCTGAGTCTCCAGGATCATGCCCTGGGCTGAAGGTGGTGCTAAACCACTGAGCCACCCAGGCTGCCCTGTTACTTGCTATTATTGGTGCTATGGGAGTCCATAGGATGGGCAGCCAATTGAAATTTGAGAGATCAGATCAGAAGGCCTTTTAGGAAGAAATAACTTTGGACAAGTCACTTTCAGGGGCCTCTTTTTTCTTCATTTTAAAATGGGAAAAATAAAACTTTCATAAGTTTGAGGTGAAGATTGAATAAGGTGATGCATGTAAAGTTTTGTTTGTGGACATAGTAAGCTCTGCAAATATATAGTTAATATTATTTTTATTATTTAAACTATTATTACTAGTACACTATTACTACTGTTATTTTTGCTTTTATAATTATTTTGGACTTGAAGGATGGGTGGATGAGGGCCAGGAAAAGGGTGGAGATCATGTCAGACAAAGGAACAGCAGGTGTAAAGAACTATAGGCAAGAAACATCATATCTTGGGGGAACTGGACATTTAGTATGTATATAAAAATATATAGTATATATGCATAGTATACACATGCATTTATAGTATTTACTATATGTGTACATGTATATGCCTATATATAATTATAAATTATATATACACATATATATGCATGTATATATATAATGTATGTAACAGGTAAGTGGCAAGAGATGAGATGGAAACATAATCCATGATCCAAAGAGTTTTATAAGCTGAGCTTAAATAGTTTGTATTTTATCCCAAAAGCCATTGAAGAATATTAAGTAGTGGAGCAACATGATCATACACTAACATACCCTCAGCCACAGCTTTGCACACAACACACTCATATCCATAATTTACAATCATAGTACAGCTAGGGATTACAAATTATATAATTCAAGTCTTTAATATTAATGTTGAGGAAACAGAGTACAAAAAGGTAACATGACTAACTAGGATAACAGAAAGAGTTGCTACATGTCTTTCGACCTCAAATACCTTATTTTTTTTCCATTACACAATACTGCTTTCCTTAACACTAGTATTAGTACTCTGTTGTATCTAGTATTAATTAGTACTCTGTGTTGGACAATTCTCAGGGTGAGAGTGTCTCAACTAAGCTGTTTACCCTCTAAAAGTGGGTAGGAACCTGCAAAAAAAATTCTAGCATGGTGATTTGCATCTAAAACCCAAACTCTTAAGTTCACAATGGATCCTTGGGAATCCAGTGAGTTAAGCTTTTAAGAGCTCAGAATCATCTCCACAAGGCTGTGGATCCAGGGTAAAAAGTTCACTACATGACCACCTTCAACCTCCACCTCCATTCTTATATAGATAAAATTGAAACCAGAGGCAAAATTGACTCAAAAAAGCATCTTGCAGACTTTAAGAAGAAAATTCTATTGGGAAGTAGATTTGTGTTGGTGTTGACCCTGGGTAATTTTAGAGCTTGTTTGTGTGTAATTTTTTTTTCTTATCCATAAAGATAAATTCCATCTACACTTAGATACTTTCCTCTATCACTGACCATAAGATTATAAATGTCATGTATCCTGTTCCTACCAATCTGTCCTTCCTTCACAAACTATTCAAAGCCTATAGTCCTGATGTTCTATATGCTAATGGACAACTTAGAATATGCAAACAAAATGTATCTGTACTAGATATCTTTTCATAGAAATGCCTTTACTGAAATACTATTTAATATTACATTTTAGGAAGTTGTACATTCTTATGAAAAATGGCCATCATAAAGGGTCTTCTGTAGAACTGCATTTGAAGACATTTCCCATGATTTGGCTTCATGACATTTATTCTTATAATTAATTTCTCTAAACCTTAACATCAGAAAAAAGATCATCTCTTCTGAAGATCCGGTAATTTTTTTTCCTTTTTTTGGAATGAGTTATATCTAATTTTATTTCCTCCACTCTTTTTCTTTCTTGGTTTGGCTGTCAGGAGCTTGGAGTTAACCCAATACTTAATTAACATCAATAGCTCATCCTTGGTTTAATTCCCTACTTCTTTATCTTATTCCCACTAGTTTTTCAGATGGCCTGTGTGAAAAGAGGGTTATCTATGAGGGGATCATCTGGTTGAGGCTGGAAGTTCACAAAGATCAAAAAGTTACAATCATTTTTTAGGATGATCATCCAGACTTCCATATGAGAGAACATTTTATTCTCTCAGTGAAGTCCTTGGAGACTTAGAATCTTCTTCTATGTAATGTTTTCTATCCTTTTCTTATTTAAACTCCATGTAGGAATATATATTCATTTTCATTGCAAGATACTTGAAATTACTTTCAGAAGAAGGAAGGTTATAAATTATAAATAAGTGGTCATGAATTATAAATATTTGGCATTAAGATTTCAGCAATCATAAGTTATGTCCCTGAGACATGAGTTCAACTCACCACCAAAACAAAGTGTCTGTGAAGGAGGTCCAAGAAACACCAAGTTTCTGCAGCTTTTACTCTGTGAACAAATCATTTGTACCTTGGGTGGCACTCAGACCCAATGACCTAGGATGAGCTTGGAGAGAAAGCTATAAAACTATGCATCTTAACATTTTTCCCTCCGCAAAGGGAAGCAGGAAACTGTGGCTTTAGTTTCTCCTCAAGTTAAATAAATACAGGCATTTGCAGTTTTTAGAACTGCTTCTGAGACAAGTAGGAGTGAAATGAGAGTAATAGCTGGAATGTTCTTCAGCCTGGGCAGCTTTCTTTAGGATGTTTTTGTTTGGTGACAAATCACTTCTTATTTCAAATCCTGCTGTTAGACTAAATGGCTGTGTAAAATTGAAATGACAGTGAAGCCAAGTTATTCTAACTTCTCCACATTTAGGTAACCTAAATAGTGTTGTCTCAATGCTCTTACACTGAGCTCTGAAAGAACAGGTGTTAAGCGTGGACTTTTAGGCCCCAATTATATGTCATTGAATACTAAGGCAGGAAGAGTCAGAGGAAGAAAAGTCCAGAATAGTACTTGGGGATGCTGGCAACTGGGAAATGAAAATACTGTAATTTAAGAGAGAAAAATGAAAGAACATTCAGATGAGGAAGATTGAAGAAAGAATGATCTGAAATGAAAGTGCCTGGAAGGACTATGAGAATGGGTGGGGAGGATTGAGCATACAAGATGGGGATAGCTAGTGTGATAAAAAATGGACACTATATGTTAAATAGAATTTGAAATAATAAAAATAGGATTGCATAGGTAGGTTGGGACTAAATTATCAAAGTCTGTAAAAACTGCAATAATGCATAATAATACACGAGTATACAATATGGATTAAAGCTGTAAAAATTACATAAGAAACCAAAAAGATGTTGTGAATGTCTAGCAAGAGATGAGATGCAGAAGATGATAAGGTCTTGGAGGAGGAGGAGGATGACAATAAACCTGGAAACAAGGAGGCATTTTTTTTCTTATAAAGAGACATATTTAAGTGGAGGAAGGAACTGGCATTTATTGAGCACGTATCATGTGCCTGACCCTTTACATGCATTACCTAACATATTTACAGCTCATGAAAATCTTGAAAGGTAGGTAAGATTATCCCAGGTCTACAGATAAAGCAGAAGATGTAACCCTTTCAGAAATTCATTCAGCTGATATGAAGAGCCAAGATTTGAATTCAATGTTTTCCAACTCAAGCAACTATATAGTCTTCTCATTTCAACTTTAGCTAACCTGAAATATAAAAAAGAAAGGATGGGATTTATTCTCAAAGTTATATTTGCCCTATTTTTTTAAAAAGGGGGTTTCTGGAGACTAGATTTTTATCTGTAAGTAATATAAATGGTGTCACAGACGGAGACAAAATAGTTATGAAAAATTAAAGGAAGAAGAGAACAATAGTAACCCTAACTTTTGTTGATATTTATTTTATTCTAGGTGCTGTTTTTTAAATATGCTTTACTTTTTAATTTTTTACTATTTTTATTTAAATTCAATTAATTAACATAGAGTGTATTATTAGTTTCAGAGGTAGAGTTCAGTGATTCATCAGTCTTATAATAACAACGGTGCTCATTACATCACATGCCACTGTTAATGTCCATCACCCACTTACCCCATCCTCCCATCCCATCCCCTCCAGCAACCCTCAGTTTGTGTCTTATGGTTAAGTCTCTTATAAGTTTTCTCTTTTATTTCATCTTGTTTTGTTTTTCCTTCCCTTCCCTTCTGTTTTTTTCTTAAATTCCACATATGAGTGAGATCATATGATAATTGCCTTTATCTGAATAACTTATTTCACATAGCATAATTCCCTCCTAATTCCATTCACTTTGTTGTAAATGGCAAGACTTCTTTTTTATGGCTGAGTAGTATTCCATTGTGTATATATATATATATATATATATATATATATATATATATAAAATACATCTTCTTTATTCATTCATCTGTCAATAGACATTTAGGCTCTTTCCATAGTTTGGCTATTGTGGACATTGTTGCTATAAACATTGGGGTGTAAGGTCCCTTTGAATCAGTACATTTATATCTTTGGGGTAGACACCTAGTAGTGCAATTGCTGGGTTGTGGAGTAGCTCTATTTTCAACTTTAGAGGTACCTCCATACTATTTTCCAGAATGGCTGCACCAACTTGCATTCCCATCAACAATGTAAGAAGGTTCCCCTTTCTCTGCATCCTCACCAACATCTGTCATTTCCTGAGTTGTTAATTTTAGCCATTTTGACCAATGTGAGGTGGTATCCCATTGTGGTTTTGGTTTGTATTTCCCTGATGATGACTGAAGTTGAGCATTTTTTCATGTGTATATTTGCCATTTGTATGTCTTCTTTGGAGAAATGTCTGTTCATATCTTCTGCCCATTTCTTTACTGGGTTATTCGTTTTTTGGGTGATGAGTTTGATGAGTTCTTTATAGATTTTGGATACTAGCCTTTTTTCTGACAAGACATTTGTAAATGTCTTCTCTCATTCTGTCAGTTGTCTTTCATTTTGTCAACTGCTTCCCTTGCTTTGTAAAAGCTTTTTATCTCCCTGAAGTCCCAATAGTTCATTTTTGCCTTTGTTTCCCTTGCATTTGGAGATGTGTCTAGCAAGAAGTTACTGCAGCTGAGATCAGAAGGGCTGCTGCCTGTGTTCTCCTTTTCTTTATGGATTTTTTAAATTGATTTTTAAGGATTTTTATGGAATACTGTCTCACATTTAGGTCTTTCATCCATTTGGTTCTATTTTTGTGTATGCTGTGAGGAATTGGTCCAGTTTCATTCTTCTGCGTGTGGCTGTCCAATTTTCCCAACACCATTTGTTGAAGAGACTGCCTTTTTTCCATTGGATATTCTTTTCTGCTTTGTTGAAGATTAGTTGACCATAGAGTTGAGGGTCCATTTCTGGGTTCTCTATTCTGTTCCACTATCTATGTGTCTGTTTTTGTGCCATTAACATACTGTCTTGATGATTACAGTTTTGTAAGAGAGCTTGAAGTCCAGAATTGTGGTGCCACCAGCTTTGGTTTTCTTTTTCAACATTGCTTGGGCTATTCAGGATCTTTTCTGGTTCCATACAAGTTTTAGGATTATTTTTCCCAGGAGTGAAAAAAGTTGATGGTATTTTGATAGGTGTTGCCCTGAATTTATAGATTGCTCTAGGTAGCATAGACATTTAAAAAATATTTGTTCTCTTAATCCATGAGCATGGAGCATTTTTCTATTTCTTTGTGTCTTCCTCAATTTCTTTCATGAGTGTTCTATATTTTCCAGAAAACAAAATATAGAAAACCTAACCTTTGCCTCTTTGGTATCTAGGTTTTTGCAATTGTAAATGAGACCTACTCCTTAATTTCTCTTTCTTCTGAGACATTCATTGTTAGTGTATAAAAATGCAACTAATTTCTGTGCATTGATTTTATATCTTGACACTTTAGTGAATTCCTGTGTGAATTCTAACAAGTTCTAACAGGGTGAAGTTTTTTGGGTTTTCCACATACAGTATCATATCATATGTGAAGACTGAGAGTTTGGCCTCTTCTTTGCTGATTTGCATGCTTTTTATTTCTTGTTGTTGTCTGCTGAGGCTAGGACTTCTAGTATTATGTTGAACAGTGGTGAGACTAGATATCCCTATCATACTCCTGACCTTCGGGGAAAAGCTTTCAGTTTTTTCTCATTGAGAATTATATCTGCTATGAGCTTTTCATATATGGTTTTTAAGATATTGTGGTATGTTCCCTCTATCCCTACACTGTGAACAGTTTTAATCACAAAAGGATGCTGTACTTTGTCAAAAGCTTTTTCTGCATCTATAGAGAAGATCATATGGTTCTTATCCTTTCTTTTATTAATGTGATGTCTAACACTGATTGATTTGCAGATGTTGAACCACCCTTAAAGCCCAGAGTAAATCCTACTTGGTTGTGGTGAATAATCCTTTTAATGTACTGTTGGATCCTATTTGCTAGTATCTTGGTGACAATTTTGGCATCCATGTTCATCAAGGATATTGGTCTATAATTCTCCTTTTTGGTGGAGTCTTTGGCTTTGGGATCAAGGTAATGCTGGCCTTATAGAAAGATCTGGGAAGTTTTCCTTCCATTTCTATTTTTTGAAACCACTTCAGAGGACTAGATGTTAATTCTTCTTTAAATGTTTGGTAGAATGGGAGGCTGGGAAGCCATCTGTTTCTGTATTCTTGTTTGTTGGGAGATTTTTGATGACTGCTTCAATTTCCTTCTGGTTATGGGTCTGTTCAGGTTTTCTATTTCTTCCTGTTTCAGTTTTGGTAGTTTATGCATCTCTAGGAATGCATCCATTTCTTCCAGATTGCCTAATTTGTTGCATATAGTCGCTCATAATATGTTCTTATAATTGTTTGTATTTCTTTGGTTTTGGTTTCTAGGTGCTGTTCTAAGCCCTTTCTCTGTGTTATCACATTTCATACTATGCAAAAAGCTTAGAGGGCAAACATAATTATGCTCATTCATGATAGGAAGGTGAGGCTTGTTTGGAGAAGTGAAGAAACTTGCCTGATGTCATAGTTAGGGATCCCCCAAAAGTAGAGCCTGAAATAAGGGTTTGCCTATCATGTGGTTTATTTTGGGAAGTGACCCCAAAAGACAGGAATGGGACTGGGAAAAGTAAAAGAGGGAAACACAGAAAGCCAATCAAAGCTATATAGCTGACATGGTCACTAAGTGGCTAATTGGACCTCAATCCATCTGGGACTCTGAGTTGCTGAGGAAAAGAAACCACAAAATTGTCCTCAAGGGACAGAGGGAACTATTTAATAATGACTTCCATCCTCTCATTGGTCAAATGTTGGCCCACAAGTGGAGTGGTCAACTCCCTTGTACTTTCAGGTTTGCACATGCATTAGAATGTTGAACAGGACCCATGTAACAATGGCAGCAGAAAGCAAGAGATGAGTGCATGATAGAAAAAGTATGGTCAAGATAGTTATCATAGCAACAACAAGAGTTACAATACAAGAGGATGTGAGATGAGACACAAAAGGAACACAAAGTCCAGAGGCAGAATAAAGATTTGAATCTGGGTAGTCTGACTTGAAAGCCCAAGCTCTTACAGCAGAGGTTCTCAAATGTTGCTGTGCATCAGACTCATCTGGAAGCTTGTTGAAACATAGCTTACAAAGCCCCACTTCTAGAACTTTTGATTCTGTGGCTCAGAAATGGGGCTAGAAAATTTGCATTTATCTTATTTCCAAACTGACATTGCTGATGCTATTCCAGGGACCAGAGCCTTGAGAACCACTGGTCTTAAACATACGCTATGCTATCTTGACAAGGATCTTTGAAATAAGCAAAGGAGAAATGCATTACTGTGGGGAAGCTGTGCCCAATTCACTGACTTTCAAGTTCTTTGGGAAATAGCTTGGATCCCTTTCAAAAGGAAAATATTCTTTACGTGAAAAACAAGGTTTAGATAATAAGCACTTGTGTAAGAAATTTTAAGCCTGGTTCAAGAGGCTCTGAAAGATCAAAGAAATGATATGATGGACTGTCACACTAGAGGCAGGAGTCCCAAAGAAGTAATTGTTAAACTTGGAAAGAAAAAATGCAAAAATCTAAGAGATTTAGAGTATGATGAAGCCTAACCTCAAAATGAGAGAACATAAGAGAGAAAACAGAGCAGCTGCTATAGCTAAGTGTTTATCTGGGGTGCTCTTAATTTTTGCTACATTTAATTAACACCTATTAAAAATAAGACTGTAAAATAAATAAGAGTTCTTACTTTCAAGAAGTTTACAGTCTAGTGAGGATGAAAAACATAAAAAAACAAATTAATTTAAAAGCTGCCTGGTAAACCTATAGAGAAAGGAACAAAAACCTTTAAGAGTATTAAAAAGAAAGTAGCAAACTTTGACTCAGAATGCTGAAGAAAGGTGTTTAAAAGACTATGCTATAATTAAAGTAGATGTTAAGGGGGAATGAGGTTTGCCTTTCAAAGAAGGGAAGAAAGAACATTCTGGGTGCAGGGTATCATATACTAAGGAATCACGAAGAACCTGGAATGTTCTAGGAACAGTGTTGAGCTCAGCTTGATTGGAAAGTATCAAGATATACCCTGGAAACAGAGTGTGAAGTTCTTGTGTCGACTAAAATGTTTGAACTTTATCTAGTAAGCAGCTGAGAGATAATAGAGGTGTTAAAATGAAATTTGGCACATACAGATTTGTTTTCTGGGGATTAATTTTTCAGAAATATTTCTAGATGAAGTGTGGAAAATGAAGTTGATTGGAAAAATGAAGTCTGGAAGATGAAATATGGAAATGAAGGTTCTAAAACAAAGCAATGACAATGGGTACTCTATCCCTGTTGAAGAGGTCAGATTTGAGGTGCATGGAAAGATGCCCCTGTGAATACAGTCCAGATTTATTCGGGAAGTGGGAGAAAGAGAAAAAGAAGGTATGCAGGAGTCAGTTATTAGCTTGAGGATCATTCACAAATGTGTGAGTCCTCTATCTGGCTCTAAGATTAATGCTCCATGGCTTTTCCATAATGCTTGTGATTTTTTATTTGTTTTATTTTGCTAATAAACACTTAGACGTAGATATCTCAAAGAAGTTAAGGCAACACTTCATATAGTGTTCTTTAAAATATCAAATATAAGTAGAACAACTGTCTCAAGGTCAAATAGTTTACAAGGTCTTCTTCTTCTTCTTTTTTTTTTTTTTTTTTTTTTATACAAGGTCTTCTTAAATGTGCATTGGGATCTACTAAGTATTCTCTGTTCCCTAACTCACCTGTCTATAGAATCCCTTTTTCACAGAGAATCTCTCAGGTCTGATGTATTTTTAAGCACAATCTGGAAAATAGTGGTTTAGGAGGTAGAGGAGCTCTTCCTCTTTACAGTGAGATCATTTTCACTAGATAGAAAAATTGAAGGTGATCCTTTCCTCAAAAGAGGTTTCATGGTTTAGTGAATGGGTCATGGGCTTCAGAGACAGTCAAACCTGGGGTAATATCCCAACGCTTTCCTTGATATGTGTATAATTTGGGGCAAGTTAGGTAAACTCTGGATCTTGGTGTGCTCATCTTTGAAGAGCAAATAATGATACCCACCTTGTAAGGTACTAGGGAGTTAGGGAAAAATGTATATCAAGTATCTATCTGGTCCTGAAGCAACAAATCATAGCTGCAAATTTTGCATTAGGGAAGCTTAGAATTTTAGCTTATAATGCTAACCATTATTCCTGTTCTAATTTTTGACTGGGTTGAGAATGTCCTTACCCACTTTGTCTTCTGGTGCTTGAAATCTTCACCTTCTGTTTTTTTTTATTCTCCATATTGCTCATAGGTGTAATTTCTGCCTACCATCTATCGGAGTCTGCTGTTGGTTGATTTGGCTTTTGTTTGCTGAACCAACTGGCAGGTTCACTGAAAAAAGGTCCAAGGATCTTGGTAGTTTCTAAGGTCAAAAATCACAAACTTAAGAGAGTTTGCTTTTCAAAGAGAAGTCAAGGCAGAATGAGAGATGTGAGAAGCTGAAGCTATTTCTGTACAAGTTTTAGATCCAATTTCTGTATTGCTAAGAAGAATGACTCATAAGACTAAATCACAAGCATGTCAGAAAAAATAACCATTATGACCTCTTCAGGTTGTGGTTAAAAATGATTAACATGTTATTGTGAGGATACTTCCTCTGGTAAGAGGGTAGATAATGGCTCAACTGGAATATATAACTTGATATAGCTGTATTTTGTTCCCAATTATAAGATCCTAAGCCAATTAATTTTTTAAAATGGCGCATGATATTTTCTCTAATATATATTTCTTAGCTTCTACTCAAACTCTTTCACAAACCAATTTGGAAACCTTAGTGCAAGAAGATTATCATTGGTCATCAAGATGAACCAATTTCAAGTATGTGCTTTTTTTAGTCTGCTATTCAAAAATTTTTCCATGTCTCTGTTGCTTACTGAATTAACCATTAACCACAAGCTTAATGTACAATTTAAAGCTCTCCATGGGCATCATGAAACAAAGATGAACTAAATTATGTGTCTTAGTCCTGGGATGTTGATAATATGTGTTTCTGATTTAGTAGGTTTGGGGTAGTACTACTTAGAGCAAAGCATGGCAAGATCTTGGGTGGTAAGAATCAAGGAAACAAAAAAGAGTTTTAATCATTTTTTTTAAAGATTTGATCTATTTATTCATGAGAGACACAGAAAGAGAGAGGCAGAGACATAGGGAGAAGCAGGCTCCATGCAGGAAGCCGGATGTGGGAACTCCGGGATCACGCCCTGCCAAAGGCAAACGCCCAACCACTGAGCCACCCAGGCGTCCCAAGAGTATTAATCATTAAATCCTGGGATGGGAGTAGGGGGTAGAAAAAAAGCCAGTGAAGGGCTCCAATGGAAAATAAGAGTGAGGGATGAAGAAGGCTGGAGAGATTTCCAAGAGATTTTCCCTCCAAATGTGACATTCTTTCAGACAAATCCAGGGGGGTTCCAGTATTTGACTTGCTTGCCCAGTTTACATTTCCTCTCTCACTAGGTACTGCATAATGGGTTTCCTAGGAGCGTGAAACTAATAGTCTGAAACCCCTTGAGTTTTTTTCAGTAATACTAGAGTTTTGTTTTAAGATGGAGACTATGTGTCTTCACTTTATCATACTTTAGAAAACATCACCATCTTCTTGATAGATAAATATTATGGCAGTCTTCATATCTTTGGTTTGAGAATTTTAATTGTGGTATTTAGAAGCTTGGCCATCAGTCAGAAATTCTAGTCCCAAGTCACTTGGGAACTTTCATGCACCTTAGACTTGCCACAAAATTCCAGAATCCTCAGGTATTGGGTTTATAACTTATTGAACATTTATTAAACAATGGTTATTATGATTAAGGCTCTATATACATTATCTCATTTGAAACACAGTAAAAAAAAAACACTGAATGAGCATCTGCTCAATTAAACTGAATGTCTTATAAAATAATATTACAACTTTTTTCAGAGTTTTGTTTTTAGCCTGTCCTTTGTATAAATAGTATGTAGTGGTTGTGGGTTTTCTTTACTATTCCATGTTAACTGTTTAGCTTCTCTTCATAGTTTTGAGAGTATTAGATACAAAATACTGAAGATTCTCTGTCTGTAACTGGAGATGATTTTGAGTATTAATGATACATTTAAATCATTCTTATTTGGTGTTTAGAGAACATACTCTTTCTAAAAGTTTGAGTCCCTGGTACCATTATTCCTTCTGAGATTTCACTCAACTCCTTAACTGAGTCATTTTCATTTTAATCAAACTGTTGCTTGGAGCAGTGACAATACCATAGGAAGTCCTAGTATAGATCTCACTCTTGCTTTTACATGGCTAATACTCCATTTTGAAATCCAATCCATGAGTTACGTTTCCCTTCACTGGCTTCTGTGAAGGTAAAACATTAACAATTGTTAAACTATTACTTGCTTACTTGCCTTTTTAAGAAGAGTCCAAAGGTTAATAAAATAGAAATGTTTTTTCAGCAAAGCTTTTTTGTAATATTTAACCTCAATTTGTTTCTGGGACCAGGTCCACAAGGAAAGCTTTCCATACTGTGTGAAACTATTTCAACACGAATAGTTGGTGCTGGCTTCTACTTCAGTGGTTTTAATCATGGCTGTGTGCAAAATAACTTTGGGAAAATTTTGAAAGTGGATCTTCAGCCCCTACCCAACCCCCCAGCTCTAGTGAATAAGAGTCTCTGAGGGTGTGGACTGAACATCTGTGTTTTAAAACCACCACCACCAACATCACCTCACTGAGTGATTCTTGTGCCCAGTCAGGTTTGGGAACCACTATCCAGAGCAATGAAATGGTCCCAGCTGATCAAAAATTGGAGGAGAGCCGTGTCTTTACTTGGCCAAACATATTAGAAAGTCAAAAGTGTGCTCTGGAGGACATTTACATCAGAACCTCCTGCTAAATTTATTTTAAAAGGCCAATTCCAGAAACTTAATCTGGATTTACTAAATCTGAATTTCAGTGACTCAATAATCTATTTTATACCAGATCCCCCCAAGAGATTTCCATGTATGCTCAAGTTTTAGAAACTCTCTCTATATGAATGAGCAATTAACTGCCTAGATGGATACTCTTTTCAGTTCTTTTCTGATCATATTTAATTCTATCCCTGGTTTACAGGTACCATCAGAATCATTCTAAGAAATTGTTCTCAATTTTCTCTGACTATTGAATTCCTTTTGGTGAAATCTGTGAATCCTCTCCCTAGAAAATTTCACACAGACATATATATATATATATATATATATATATATATATATATATGTTTTACATTTGATAAAGTTCACAGATTTGAGGCCAATTCATATACACCAGATTAAGAAATGTTATCCTGGAAAAGGTAATCAATTTACTGAGTCAATCAAATTCAGTATATATTTTGTCTTGGTGGGTCTACTTTAGGACACAGCAGGGCTAAGGAAATGCAGAAAAGTCTGGGTCAGAAATCTATAGTGGGACTGAGAATAGGAAGGGGGAAACTCCTCCATCTCAGAGCCTTGCTTAACATGGAGTCCAGTCTGAATGGAGACCTTCTTTTTAAGACCCATGGACCTAAGAGTTCTCAGAAACACTTCCTTTTCTCTGGCACAAGAGTACTATGACAGATAATAGAAGTTTCTTCAATGGAATAAACATATTTTTAGTACCTACTCTAAAGTGCTGCCAGGAGCTAGAAGTACAAAATTGAATCAGACACATGTGCTGATTTCAAGCAGCTCACAGCTACCGGTATATTGCATATTGCTGGATTTTGCATCCAGCTGGCCCTCCCAAAATGTTCACTATCATAATCATGAAATATCCAGCCAAAGACATTAACTAAAGTTTGGGAGATTTTCCTGATTGCTATCCTATTTTGTCTTTCAGCCCAGTGTTCAGTACATTCTTCTACTGGCTTTCAGCTCCCCAGCTTTATTCCCTAGTTCTCCATATCTGTTTCTTCCCCTTTGGGTTTGATGACCCATTTGGATTTATTTCTCTGGCATATCAAATTCACATATTTCCCTCGACACTTAACTCTAAGAAATCCCATGGTTTTGGTGCCCCTGGAGCTCTGGCCCCCAATATCAACAGTTCTGGCCTTTAGAATCCTTAGTAGCACAGAAGTTCCCAACCGAGGAATAAAAGCACTTTAATTTATTCATTCAATATTATCAAGTATGCTAGGTACTATTCTAGGCATTGGGAATACCTCAGTGAAATAAACTGACAAAAATCCTAAGCTTTGGAGTTTATATCTTAGTAAGAGGAAGTTCACCATATATACATAATAGTTACATCACAAACACCTAAAAATATATGTAATAAACACTCCATTTTCATTATTCATGGATTTCATATTTGCAAATTCTCCTACTTGCTGAAAGTTATTTGTAACTCAGAAATCAATACTCACAGTGTTTTCATGGTCATTTGTAAACATGCCAGAGCAGTGAAAAACTTGTCACCTAACTGGCACATTCCAAAGTGAGGTCAACCAAGGCAATGCTTTGCCTTAATTTCTGCTCTTGTATTAAAAATGTCTTTTCTTGGTCTATTTAGTTCCTCATTTTTGTGTTGTTAATGATTTTGCTGTTTAAAATTCACACCACCTCCCTCTCCCTACAAACATAGTGCTTCAGTACTGTCTAGTGTTTCTTAGCTCAAGAAGGCTGTGATATCCTTTACACAGAAAATTTGTGTGTTAGAAGAGCTTTGTTCAGGCATAAGTTCAATGTTAATGAATCAGCAATATATAATAAGTAAAGTGTCTTTAAACAGAAGCACACATAAAATAGGGTTATGTATCAATGGTTGAAGAAAACATTGTGGCCAAGGCTCACAGTAAGAATGATGGTTCAGTATTTGCTAATTCAGCATTCACAGAGAAATAACTATGGTGAATAATGAGGATCAACTGTACATATTAGATCAGATTTTAGTAAATGTCATGGATAAAAAAGTAAAGTAACAAGGTATATAAGAAGTGTTCAGTGTGGGAGTGTGTTTTCAAATTACAATGATATGTTAGGTGATATTTGAGTGAAGATATAAAAGAGATAAGGGAAGAAACCATGAAAATATCTGGGGGAAAGAGCATAGTTAGTAGAGAGAAGAGTAAGCACAAAGGACGTGAGGCTAGAAAGAGGAATGGAAGGAGGCCAGTGGAGCAAAGGGGAAAGTAGAAGCTGAAGTCAAAGATTTAATGGGGAACAGAAAATTCTGTAAAAACTATGTTTTTTGTTTTTTGTTTTTTTTTTCTGAATGTAGTAGGAAGCCTCTGGAGAGTTTTGAATGGTAGAGTGACTTGATCTGATTTATGTTTTAACAAGATCTTTTATATTGAGCATAAAAGAGAATAAGAATGGGAGAAGTTAGTCCATTTAGGAGGCTTATATAATACAGGGAAGAAATGATGGCGGCTTAGGCCAGAGTGTTAGCAGTGGAAATTAAAGAGTGACTGGATTCTGGATATATATTTTAAATGTAGAGCCAACAGAATTTGCTGCTGATGAAATAGGGTACATAACAGGGGAGAAGCAAGAATCATGTAAGGATTTTGGCCTAAGGAACTGACATAATAGAATTATCATTTGATAAAATGGGCAAGCACTTATGGAGGAACAGATTTAAGACCAAGGTCATCAGGAGTTCTGTATCGTACCCATTATGTTTGGAATGTCAAAGAGACACTCAAGAGGGGATGTGGAATAGGCAGATATATATATGAGTCTAGATTTCAAATGACAGGCCCAGACTGGAGAGTTGTCACCAATTAAAGCCATAATCCTGAATATCCCACAGTTTCACATATCTAGTGCTAGGTGTATATCCTGAATATGGATATCCGTATCTATCCTGGTAGATAGAAAAAAAAAGGTGCCCTAGTTCTGACCCTAGAAGCACTCCAGCATAATGGAAAATGAAGGGGAAAAAAAACACCTAAGAAAACTAGAAGGAACAGTAAGTGAGGTAGATAGCAAAAATAGGAAAGTAATATTGTCCAAGAATACCATAAGAAAAGGTTTTTGAAGGAAGAGGAAGCTATCAACTGTGTCAAATTCTTCAGCTGGGTCTAGAAATATGAAAAGAAAATTAATCTTTGGATTTAGCACACAAAGATCATTGGTGGCCTTGATAAAGCAGGGTAGGCATGAAAGCCTGATGGTAGTATATTCAAGAGAGAACAGGAGATAAATTTGAGACAGCAATCATAGACAAATATTTCAAGGGTTATAGGTATAAAGAAGAGGAGAGAAATGAGGTGGTAAATGGAGAGGATATGGGGTTAAGAAAGTTTTTATTGGGATCCCTGGGTAGCTCAGCAGTTTAGCACCTGCCTTCGGCCCAGGGCATGATGGAGTCCTGGGATCGAGTCCCACGTCAGGCTCCCTGCATGTAGCCTGCTTCTCCCTCTGCCTGTGTCTCTGCCTCTCTGTGTGTGTGTGTCTCTCATGAATAAATAAATAAAATCTTTTTTAAAAAGTTTCTATTAATGATAGGAGACATTAAAGCATGCTTGCTGTTAGAAGTCAATTTTTCATGTGTCTCTTCCATTTATGCATGTCTTGTGAGCAGAGACAATGGTTGCTTCTATTCTAGATTACATTTTCAAGCATTTGAAGACAAAGAAAGTATCTTCCTTCAGAACAAAAGGCAGGCATATTTACTGCCCAGTATAATACGTAATTCAAGCTCAGAATTACTCTCCGGGAATGTAATTTACTGTGTATGCAGGTGTCACTTGGCTCTTTTGCATCACTACGTGCGTGTGAGGGCTCAGGGAATCAGCACAATAAAATGCTGAACCTCTGACTACTGCTGTTTCTGTCAATAATGAAGTCCTTTATTTCCGACCCAGGAGTCTCATAGCTTCTCCCAGCGGCCAAAAAATTGTGGCAGGCTAACTTGTGGTTTGCAAGTACGGTAAAATTTCAGACCCCTCGCAGTTCTTGACCCTTGCATATTGACAACAACAATCCAGTAGGGAAGAAAAAGCATGCTGGAAGAGAGAGAGGGTAATATTTCTGTAGTAATGCCTTGAGTAGGTAAGAGGAGCTAGTATATAGTGCATAAGCACAGGGTCTCAGACTTTTCCTCCATAGCAATAGAAGACAAAGGAGAATGCATGGGACAGATGTAGGGAGGTAAATTAGTGTGGTTATGGGACTGAGTGGACCTTTTCTTGACATTGCTTTTGTTTCCTCAGTGAAATAAGAAGCACTGCCATTAGCTGAGAATGAAGCTGGGGAAGAAGTGTTAGAGATTGAAAAAGAAAAGGTACAGAATAGTCATTTGTGTGTGGGAGGGAGAACAAACAAAAGAAAAACCAATTGGATTGATAAGCATCGCTACAGACTTTGTTCTAACTAAAAGTGAGAATTCAGCAGGATATACTCGTATGTGTCCTTCATGAGTCAATCATGATAAATGAATGCTGATGACTCTTCCCTTTTGGGCATTAAGGAACCACTGTGGCCAACGAAAGCCCTTTTTCATCCCAGGAACATTCAATGCATGGTCAAATATAGTGAATCCTAATTCACCAATTAAGCACTGGTCTTTTTGCCCAAATGTTCTGGGGCTTATGTGTCTGTGCAAATAAAGCTTTAGTTCACATTTTAGTAACAAGTGGCTATCTGGATTACATTGTTAAATTTTAATTGTATTACTAGAGAATGTCTGCTCAATTTGTGTCTTTTATTGGTGATGCTCTGTTTTCTGGCTTACTAGACATTTACTTTACTTCCAGATAATTACTGTGGCTTATATTTTAATGTCTTAATTAACTATCCTTATTAACTTTATGGCAAGAGCAGTAGCACAACATACCTTCTTATAAAAACATGCTTGATAATAAAAATATTATATCCCTTTCACCTGCAGAGAGAAGAAAATGGTAAAGCAGGCAACATTCAATTTAGTTGGTCCCACTAAATGAATTTCTTTTAAAGCTCAGGCACATGGACCAGTCCAGTGTCATGGTGAGACAGCCTCACTACAGCAGCTGTCTTGGCTGGGCAGCTTCTTCTCAGTCAAAACATTCAAGTCCCAGACACTTTTTTAAACTAGCAAAGCATGCCAAGAGAAAACATAAAGACGCCTGTATTTTTCAGTCTTTATTCAGTAAGATTCTCTGTTATCTTTATTTGTTGTGATGGTTTAATTAGCCAACCAACAGGCACTTCTCAGCACCTCCCCATGTGTCCACATTGCTTTGTATATTAGTTAAAATAGGCTTGGCTCTGCCGTGGTCATCAATAGTCCCTCAAATTTCAATGGCTCACACAGTAAAGTTTTATTTCCCATGCATACAAAACCCTATGCATACTGGATCACCCTCCTTCATCTTGTAGCTACTCAGTCACGCGCCCTCTACCTTGCCATGGGGCCCTCAAATTTGCCATTGCATGGGGGAAAGTCCCCTGGAGGATTAAGAGGATGGATTTGGCTAATACTACTTCTATCCATAGCACACTGATCAGAAGCCAGTACATGGCCCTAACCCTAAAGAGCAGGGAACTAGAGAAAGTAGGGAATCCCAGTGGAGTATATTAGTTTCCTAGGGCTGTTTTCACAAAGTGTCGCAAGCTGGAAAACTTTAAAAAACAGAAATTTATTTTCTCACAGTTCTAGAGGCTAGAAGTCTAAAGTTAGGTGTCATTAGGGCCATGCTCCCTCTGAGACTATAGGGAGAATTCCTCCTTGCCTTCCCCTAGCTTCTAATCATGACCATCAACCTATGGCCTTCCTTGGAATGCAGCTGCATCACTCACTCCACTCTCTGCTTCTGTTATCACATAATATTCACCCTGTGTGGCTCCATTTTTACATAGCTCTTTCCCAGTAACATGGGGGATTAAAGCCTACCCTAATGATGTCATCTTAACTTGATTGTATCCACCAAGGTCCTATTTCCAAATAAGTTCATATTCACAGGTACCTGGGTTAGGGCTTCAACATATCATTTGGAGGAACACAATTCACCAAAGCAAGGGGTAAGCCTAGAGTGTTAGGAAAATACATAGGAGTGACACCTGCATCACAGGAACTTCCTAACTTAGAAAGAGGTATTTCTAAGACCCTAAGATCATCAACAGACAGTCAAGCAAAAACATGAAAGAAAAGGGGTGGCTCAGTGATTGAGCATCCACCTTTGGCTCAGATTGTGATCCTGAGGTCCTGGGATGGAGTCCCACATCAGGTGCCCCACAGGAAACCTGCTTCCCCCTCTTCCTATGTCTCTGCCTCTCTAAATATCTCTCATGAATAAATAAATAAAATCTTAAAAAACAACAACAACAAAGCATTCCAGGCATAGGAACCATTGTGTGCAAAGATCCAGCAGCAAGAAAACCTGATGCACTAATGCAAACAGTTTGATCTTGCTGGAGATGAAGTTCAAGATGGGAAAGTAAAAAGAGATGGGGCTATAAGGCTTGGTTTTGAATGGTTGTGACTTTATCCTTAGAGCCAAAATTTTTAATCAGAGAAGCGACAGTATGAGGATTTATGAACAATCATCATGGCTGCAGAATAGACCAAACTTTGAGGAAAGCAGGATTGGAATTAGGAGTTATTATGATGACCCAGATAAGAAGGGGTGGCAGCCCTAAGAATAGTAACAGGAATGATGGTGAAAAGAAGTGAGTGGATTCTAGAGATATTGGTGGAGGGATTATGCTTTATGATTACTATGTGTGAGAGAGAAAATGGTAAAAGATGACCCCCTTTTTATGGCCAGATGTGGCATATAATTCAGTGAGACACAAAACAAAGGAAAGTTTTTCAGGGTGTGGACTGACAATGGAAAAGTTGCTGAGGTGGAGATACATGTTACTCAGATACCTGGCATGTCACAAGGAACCCAGGCAGTTAGGTAACAATGTTGGCTACAATCCATATGCTCTTTCAACCACATCCTGTTGCCTACAAAAGCCACACTGGCAAAATTCTAATTAATGGAAAACAAAAATACCAATATATTATTTAGAATGGCATAACAGGAGTGTAAAAGTTATAATAAGCATTCACTGAAGAGTAGGTCCTTGAGATCCAAGAAGAAAGAACAGTCTTGACAAAAGAGGTAAAGACTCTAAAGATTGATCTTTGAATTACAGAATTCAGAGAACCAACAAGAGGTTGGGAAAGCATACCATAATGGGGTGGAAAGGTGTAGAGACCTCCTGGGGTAGACAGTTCGATTTGAGCAACAGTGTAAGAGAGAAAATTAGATAGGACAGGTGAAGACAGATGAGGGAGGGTTTGGCAGCCAAACAGCAAGCTCTCCACAGTGTCATCTTACTGAAATGGCACTCTCTTTCTCTGGAGAGCGTTTCCTGCTTTCTTTAAGTATGAGGAGAACTGTCATCCTACAATACTTATTGAATGAATGACTAAATGATTGAATGACTATTTCAGGCCAGGATCATCAAATCTTTGAAGTTCCCTTTTGGTCCATGAGTCAGCATCTTTGTTTATACTTTTTATTTTAGTGACGTTTTTCTCTCAATGAGAGGATGAGGTTACTTTTTAAAGGGAAAAATATTATTTTACCTTTCTAGCAGTGGCAATTTATTCTAATCTCAGGGGAGGTACCATAGGCCAGAAGTTAGGATGTTTTTGTTCTTAGCCACTAATGAGCTCTATGACCTTGGTCACTTGGGCTCCCCAGGCTCTGGTTTCTTCATCTATAAAATAAAACACACACCAGGCCATCTTTAAGGTTTATTCCAGCTCTATTATTTTATGATTCCTTTTTAATCTTTATGAGCTATGTTTGATTTATTAGTCTCCTGAATACACCCAGTTCCAATGATGCAAGGGAAGTATAAAGAGCTGAAATTTTATTGTTTTTACAATATCAAAATAACTTGATTCTTTTAATTCAATTAACAAAATATTCAGATATTTTCACAGCTGGCCTGTTCTATTCATTGCTTGAATGGAACTGCACCTGTTAAGGGCCAATTCCTTTCAACTTCCATACCAATTCTACCTCACACTGGCCCCTGTGAGGGCTCCCAGTTCAGTTATCTTATTTCAACAGTAACTGAAAAGGGCAGTTTAAATCAGGGACTTCAGAGTAGAAGTTCTTCAACTTTCACATGCTTAAGTATCATCTGTGTGATGATTTGAAAATGCAGATAACTGGGCCCTGACTGCTGGGCCCTAACCTTAGAGAGTCTGATTCTGAAGACTGGGGGTAGAACCAAGTCTCTGCTTTCTCACAAGCCCAGTGAGGTCTGTTGATCATAATATGAGAAATACTATCTTAGGGAAATTTTGTTGAGAAATATTGAGTCAACACTGATTGAATTATGTATCAATTTTAAGCTAGTAATTTAATTGCGGGTATTTGTATGTGCAATTTTTTGCAATATAAGTACCTAGGTCTACTATTCGGCTCTGAAATCAGCAACAAATAGCTCTGAGGATAGGTTGGAAAAGTGCATGACTCTGAGTGGCTGCCAGTATTTTGCCTGTTTCTGGCATTATTGTTTGGCTTTGCCAAATTTATGTTGCTGCTCCTTGTATGGAATCATCAATTTGCACTGATGCTGATGTGCCTATTGAGAAGAGGTCCATCTCTCTCTGCAGCATCCAGTCTTTCTAGTCCAGGCTCCATGCCTCAGACCAGGAGTCCATCAACTCCCCAGCTTGTTCTCTGCCCTGTACTCCTCACAGTGGCTCTACTGTCACCCAATCCTGTACAACCAAACTGAAGGATGGAGAGACTAGTGTGAGCAACTCTGCAATGGCTCTCTTTTGAGAGTATCAGGGAGAGATTGTAATCAAGTTCCCAGTGTCATGTGAGAAGAAGATTCTCTTTGGAGCTCAAAACACTCTGGAAAATATTTTCTCATTTTGTTCCCATTTTTAAACAGGGTCAGTAAGATCTTTGCCTTTTGACTCTTTCAATTTACAAGTTGGCTTCTGCTTACCAAAGTTTTACAATTTGCAATAATATATTTACAAATGGTGAATCTGTGTATTTGACTGAATATACTTGGAACCAAACTGACCAGTCTTTCTGATAGTAGATAGGTATATAAGCACAGAAGGACCTGGAGTCATAGGTTAATGTGTCCCTCCATGTATTCCCCATCCTACCTAGAATAGCCTAACCCGGATGGTCCTTAACCTTTATTCATCACATGCACTTCTAAAATTCAGATTCCTAGTCCCTATTTTCAGATAATCCTGATTCAGTGGGCTTGGCCTGGGACTCAGGAAACTGAAGAATTAGATAAACACCCCAACAATGGTAATGCTGATGACCACACTTGGTGAAATATTACCTAGCATTCTAACCTTTCAAGTTTACACGTTCCTTAGATATGTCATGTCTCAAAGTCATTATTCAGTTTGTCTCTGCTGAAATGCCCTTTCATCCTTGTCCAACCAAGAAATTTCAATTCATCCTTTGAAGCCCAGCACAACTGTTCTCAAACTCTCTCTTCATCACCAAAATTCTTTGCTACCTTGTCTGTACTCCTATTACATTTTGAAACAACTTAGCAGAACATTCTACAGGTAGCTATTCAAATGCCTACCTTTCTAAGGTATAAGCTTCTGGAAGGTGGGAGCCCTGTCATCTTTGTTTGTTCAGAGCTCAGCATTGTATCTGACACGTGTCAGGTACTTTAAAGTGTCTTGATTCTAATAAACTGGTAGGGACACGGGTACAGATGTGTGACACACCTACACAAGCTGATACCTAGGTAATGGTGATTTCCTTCCAAACATTCTAAAATATATTTGACCTTTACAGTTCTCCCAACAATATAAAGGCACAATAGGAAATGAAATCTTAGTCTTAAAGTAATCAGGAGGCTTTATCATTGTGTAAATCATTCTCTCCACTTCAGTAGCACTTACCAAAATTGGGTTATAGAATCAATATTTTCTCTACTGTATGTATTGGCTTATGAGGGAGTAATTGCTTCTGGGGGTGTGCAATGAAGAAAACCAGAGGCAGAAGAAGGGAATTTCAGCGACAGGAGTTGGAAACAGATTTCCTCATCAGAGAAGCCTCCTTTTTATCTCCAGTGAGGAGGCCATTTTCCACCTTGTTTTTGTCTGTGGCAAGCCTTCTTGGAAGCAGCAGCTCCATGGAAACAGGAATTGCTGTTGTATGTCAGGCATTTAGGCTTCTATTAAGTGGAGATGAAAAGAATATAGACGTGGCAGGGCAAAGGAGAGGCAACAGAGAAGAGTGCAGGGGACAGCATTTTGATTGAGGATGGACCTCTTGCTAGTGAGATTAGTGTGGTTGGTGGGAGATGTAGTGGCATCTTTTGACAGTCTTCATAGGATTCAATTATCAAAGGACCTGCAGCTGCCCTCCTTTATTCCAATCAGTTGCAAAAATCCTAGCATGAGGCACACCAAATAAGGAGCTCTCAGAATTTAAAAGTGATGCAGCATGTGAAAAATTTCAGGTTAATTCTATAGTTGGCTTTCCTCCAATATGCCCCTCAAAGGTCTGAAATTCTGCTTGAATTCAGCCCAGAATCAAAAGTATCTAAATCTCTCTTCAGTAAATATTTTTAAAATGTTTACCTCTATCGCATTCCTCACCACATAATGCTATGAAGGTGATAGGCGCTGTAAGAAGTCTTTTATAGATGAAGAATCTAAGGTTCAGTACTTTTCCTGAGGTCCCTCAGTTAATGATGGCAGAGACATGGCTGAGTGAAATCTCCTCTCTTCTACCTAGGCTGAGGTACAGGTTTGGGTGAGGAGAGGTGAAGGCCTATTATTTTCCTTCCCAGAGAAAAGGCATGAAAAGCTAGGAAACTAAGTATCCAGCTCAGCCATTTCAAAGATCATGGTGTAATACTCACCGAGCTGGTGATGGCAGATCTGTGAAAACTAGAATCAGAAGAGGGGGCTTTAATCTGAAGGTAATGACAAACTCAGTATGGGAAGAATCAATAGATTATTATGTGAGTCATTGAGCTTTGTTATGAACAGCAGCCTTTCACAGTAAGCACCTTATTGCTACAGCATAGCAAGATAAACAGGACTTCTTATTCTTCAGATCATGGGAATTTAAGCTATTACCACGTTGGGCAGAAATTATTTTTAAAAGCATTTATTTATCACCTATCTTGCAGCTATTGGGTACAGAGAACAAAGGCAAGCATTCTCTTCCAAACCTTTAGTGCGTACCATCTGGCACCAGTTATTATCTCCCCAAACATCCTGTAGGAATTAATATTAGACTACCAGATTCTGGGCCATTTGGGAATTAGATGATGGTGGGAGTTTAAAGTTCTGAACCTCCAAGAAAATGATCCCCCTTTTTTATCAATACGAATTTATAAGAGCCTGAACCCATCTGACCATTTGTTTCTTTTGATGGAACTGAATGGATGCATGGGAGCACCAGACTAATGGTAAGCTATTTAGACTTCATCAAAGCTCTCAACACTGTTTTGGGATGAAAGTCCAAGAAAATGACATAGATAATGTAGACAATATAGCAGAAAGTAACATAGTAACTAATTGGTTTCTAAAAAGGCCTAGATTAATAACAGTGCTGCCACTTATTACCTTTCTCCTTTATAAAATGATTTTATTAGACATATTTTACGTATCATATAATTCATTCACATCAAGTGTATTTCTTGGTATATTTTCTAAGTTGGGCAACTATTACCATAAATCAATTTTAGAACATTTCCATCACCCCAATAAGATTGTTCATGCCATTTTGTAGGTTAATCCCCACTCCCATCCACATCCTGCCCAGGTAACCACTAATCTACTTTCTGTTTCTATGGATATTTGCCTTTTCTGGATATTTCATATATAAAATGGAACATATAATATGTGCCCTCTTATGCTTCACATAATGGTTTTGAAGTTTATCAATATTATATAATATACCAGTAATTCATTCTATATTTATTGCTCAATAGTACTCCACTGTATGAATATACACATTTTGTTCATCCAGTCACCAGATGATAGACCTGTAGACGGTTTTCAGTTTGAGCTATTATGAATAATGTTACTAAGAACATTAGTGTGCAAGTGTTTGTAAGGATGTAGGTTTTCATTTTTCTTAGGTAGATACTGAAGAGTGGGATTATTCTTGTTATCTTTACCTCCATTAGCATGAAATTCCTTTAACATGGTGACTCAGGTCACTATGTGCCATCTGTCTCCTTTTGAAAATCAAAGTGAGAAGGGAGTGTAGATCAGATAATCAAGAGATATTTGAGGATAGAATTCCTCTAGGTGCTAGAAAGAAAACAATTTCCATATGGAAAAACATAGCCACAAATGGGTAAAACATTTTATGATAACATTGAATAGTTCCACTGTAACATTTGTTGTCCCCTGTATCTTCTCATTGGTTTTTCTAGTCCAATATCCACACTGGGACCACTAATTTTAATTAAATACAAGGTTCCAAACATTAAGGCATGAAATGCAAACACTTAAGCATGCTTTTCAGGGTCTTCATAATGTAATCCCAACATATCACTGTCAGAACATCAAATCTTGTCAGAAAAACAGTCTTTCCAGGTAGTTCAAGAGAGGAAAATTAATACAGGAAATTTGATACACAGGTGTTGGAAGAGCTGAAGGACAAAAGGGATGGTAGTGAGGCTCCATAGATATTAGCACACAATTATAAATAGAAGCTCCCTCCTATCCTAGGGCTAGTGGGAGTGGGAGAGGGGTGTTATTAAAGTCAAGGGGTACTATTAAAGTCAAGGGGTACCTGACCCAGGGGTACTCTTGACCCAGGAGGATGACTCTGGAAGGAGGGAGGAGAACCTATCTGCCAGAGACATCACCTAACACAGAGAAATAAAGGTTGAAATATTCTGGTTTATATTTTCTCCTGTCTTCTAGTCTCCTGCCAGTGCAGCCTTTGGCTAACCTACCTGGCTGCCAGTTGGCAACTGCATATGAAAATCAGAGCAAGGCAGGAAAAAGATAAGAAAGCAAACAGATAAATGTCCAGCTCTGTCTAACCACTTATATTAATTCACAGTCCTCAGAATATAAATATCATTAAACGTCCAGCTTCCCAAATAGAGCCAGTACAAATTTATGAACATTTTCTGTGCGTTGAATAGAATTCTAGTGCTAGAAGGGGCATTATAGACCATCCAGACCAATGGTTTCTGAAATCCTCGATGAAGGAAGGGCTGCTAAGCAAAATCAAAGCAGGATCACTTCGTTTGTTTTGTTTTACATGCTCAAGCTTCCAAGTAAAATTCTCATTGAATAAAGCAGTCTGTGGCTTTAAAAAGGTAGATGTTTACTGGTTAGTACGGCTCTGCACTTTACAAATGGAGAAAATGAAGCATGGAGAGTTTAGTGACCTTTTCAGGATCCTGCCAAACTTCCTTCTACAGCAAAGAAATGTTTCTGGGGATAGAGCCAGAATTCAGGTTGCCAGCAGTCTGTCCCTTCACCAGCAGTGGCTCTCAGCCTATGGTGACCCTAAGATTCACCCAAAGAATTTTGTTTATTTATTAAAGAGTTTATTTATTTATTCATGAGAGATACAGAGAGAGAGTGAGGCAGAGACACAGGCAGAGGGAGAAGCGCTCCATGCAGGGAGCCTGATGTGGGACTCGATCCTGGTCTCCAGGATCAGGCCCTGGGCTGAAGGCAGCACTAAACTGCTGAGCCACCCAGGCTGCCTAAGAATTTTAAACCTATATGTAGATATCTTTTCTCCCCAACACTAGAATATCCAGGGTCAGGGCCAATGCATCCTTTATATTTTTTAAAGTCCCAAAGGCATTTCGGTACAACCCCTAGAACAACTGCTCTAGAGAACTATTCACTAATCATAGAGGTTCTTCAATCAAGAGCAAATTCAATTATAATCAGTCCACCTTCCATTTGGATAGCACTTTCCCATTTATTATTTAGTTTAATCATAGCTGAACCGTAGGTGGTAGATCACAAAGGAAACTAAAACTTGCTCAAAGTCACACAGCAGGGAATGAGTCCCAGCATTGGAATGCTGTTTCTGACATCCAGTCTAGTGCTCTTACTTAACATAGCAAGTTGACCCTGTCTATTCCAATTACTATGGCAGGTACACAGCAATTTAGAATGATTCCAACAAGGAAACCATATACAATTTCTGTTTCCTTAAGCATTATGAATCTCGGTTTTCATAATGGTAGCAGGTATGTTTCCCCACCACACACATTTACCAACTATAAGAAAACCACTCCCTCCAAAAACTCCCCCAATGATTCCAGGAAGTCCTCAGCACTTGTATCTCATATGTTCAGAAGAATGTTATCTTTTCAGCATCACACAGGGCTCACTATGCTCTTCCCCTCAAATCTAGCCACAGTGGACTCCCTTCTTTCTCAGTGCTCTTATGTGTGGGTCTTCTTCTTTTCTTCTCTCAGTGAAGACTGGACAAGCAGCACAGGCACATCTCAGAGATATTGCCAATTCGATTCCAGACTACTGCAATAAAGCAAATATCACAACAAAGTAAATTACATAAAGTTCGTGGTTTCCTAGTGCATAGAAGAGTTATGTTTACACCATACTGTAGTCTATGAAGCATGGAATAGCATTACATCTAAAAAAAATGTACACACCAAAATAATTGCAACAGTAGCATCAAAGATCACTGATTGCAGATCACCATAAAAAATATAACAATAACGAAAAAGTTTGAAATATTGCAAGAATTATCAAAATGTAACACAGAGACACGAAGTGAGTAAATGTTGAAAAAATGACACCAATAGACTTGCTAGGCAAGGTTGCCTCAAACCCTCAATTTGTAAGAAACACAGTATCTGTAGAATGCAACAAAGTGAAGCACAGTAAAGCAAGGTATGCTTGTAGGTTTAAAAAATCATGTACGATTAGGCACCACTGTTTTAAGTCATATTTTCCCTAAAATTAAAAATTATTATCAACATGTGGGAATTAATTATTTGATTTGGGGGGGCCAGGCTTCCCATAAGTCTGGCTGAAAGAGAGGAAAACCATAGGCTTTTCTTTGTGAAAAATATACATTCATTTACAATAACAAGTACCTCATTAAAATGTGATACTTTCATGCTTTATCCTTATATGATAACATTAGATGTGTAATTTAATAACTTTCATAGATTTGCTTTTTTCTGCCTTCTATCAACAGACTACAAGGCTGAAAGATTCAAATTAGGAGAAACTCCAATCATTCCCTTCGTCCCTTTGTGCCTTCACTTTCATGCCTCTCTTGTCTATCAGCAACTAGACAGATTAATTTTACATATTGCTAATGTATTTCCCCACCCAGATAGCAGAACAACCATCCAACAGGAACTAGTATGCTTAAGGAAACAATGGCACAGAATATTTAAAATCAGAACTGCCCTGGAAAATGCAAAACATATGCTTTCCTCTGTCTGAAATCCTTTCATTTTCTTATCCTCAATTATATCCCTCAGCTGTTCCAACTCCCTACCCTCTCCACTCCTACCCACCCCCCAGCATACCAGCTGCTAGGTGTAGCATAATTTAAATATAATGTTGGGGATTGCTCTGCTACTACAACCCTCCAATTTACAAACATGGTTCCAATACAAATTCTGTGATGATTCAGTCTTTGGAATTATAGAATCAACCCTCTGTAAATTCATTTCTAAAGTTCAGTATTCATAAACCTGGTCAGAATTACAGGGTTTTCAAAGATGAATGGAACCCTGTGTATCTAATGGTCTGGAGGACAGAGAATAAAACATGTAAGCAAACAATTATGAGTACCAACTACAGTAATGTGAACAAAAAGTTATGACATCCCATAGAAGGAAGAGATTGCCCTGGGAAGGATGATGATGCAGGAATTCCTTCCCAGTAAACAACATCAGAATGGAATCTTGAAAGCTATATAGTTGTCTGCTAAGTATCTAAGATGGCAAAATGCTGAGGGGAACAAAAAAGCTTAACTGAGAAATCAAAAGTTGTTCAGAACCACAGACCAAGGCATGAAACTACAAAAGGAGATTCAGCGGATGAGTGTGCTTGTGAGGAATATTCTGTAGAGTGAGGAGCCATTGAATGATCTTCTATAGGAATGCTGTAGAGGACTTTTGGAGTCCACTCGGCACTACCCTACTTCTAGGGAATGGATTTAAGAAGTCTTTGGAATGAGGGCAGTCATCTTCTCATGAGACCTCTTGACCTCCTTTCCTCAGCCCCCGTGATGGGTCTGGTGGTGGAGGGCTGACAGCAGTGGACCAGTCCTTGGCTCAGGACCTCCTTGGCTGATCTTGCATCAGCGATGGGCCAAGGGCTTAGTGCGTGGTGACACACACAGACTCAGAGGGAGTGTTCTTTACTTGCAGAGAAAGCCGGATGAAACGGTGTTGCTGCCCAAGGATGTTCCTCTACTTGGTAGAGAAAATCATTAATGATATCTAGAAGAGAATATACAGTTCGAGGCAAACACAGTGTAGCAGCAACAGGAGTCACTGAGAGAGAATTGTGACAGGTTTTAATGCCTCCCTTCTAGACTAGGAAGTCTCCAAAACTGCCCTGGTTTTCCCTTCCTAAAACTCTGATTTCTTACACTCTGTGTCACTGCCACCCTCAGCCACTCACCGCCCCCCCCCCCCACTTCATTAGCTTTCTGAACTACTTCGAATTGGGTTTTTGGCAGGGGCACCCAGGTAGACTAATGAGGTCCTCATCCACTCTTCTCTATCAGAAATGCCCAAAGCTCCCCAGCCTTCATGGTTAGAGGGGCTTTGCTTAAAGCCCGCATGTCTTAATACCTCTCAGTCCAAAAGTTCCATGTCAAAAGAATATTTTGACTTAGAAAAAAATATTGCCATTCTTAGGAGACCCCTCACAACAAAGAATGACAGCTGTTGTAAGTACAACCCTGAGTTCTTAAGCTACTAAGCCAGTTTACACAAGAAGCAAATAAAAGTATGATTGTAACACCAAATCATCCAGCAGAAAGGGACATGGAGTCTACTGCTCTTGGTGAGCTTCTCCCACTTTTGTCCACCTATTTGAAGGTCACACAGACCTAATTTAGAAGGTTATGTCTGTGGTCTTTATTTCCACCACACTATAATACAGTAATAACATGATCAGATGCGCATTTTAATATTTTACTGGTTTACTTCTTGAATAATTTCTGTGCTGTAATTCTTCAAAATGAGCATAAAGTGAATTTATCCAGCACATGGGTAGAATAACTAACTAGAAGCCATGCTTATTAAAGGGTACAAACTTCTGATTATAAGGTATATGAGTTCTGGGGATGTGATTAGCATAGTAACCACTATTATAAATACTGTATTGTATATTTGAAAGTTGCTAAAATAGTAAATTTTTAAAATTTTTTTAAATATTTTATTTATTTATCCATAGAGACAGAGAGAGAGAAAGAGAGAGAGAGAGGCAGAGACACAGGCAGAGGGAGAAACAGGCTCCATGCAGGGAGCCCGACCTGGGACTCGATCCTGGATCTCCAGGATCAGGCCCTGAGCCGAAGGTAGCACTAAACCACTGAGCCACCTGGGCTGCCCAAGAGAGTAAATTTTAAAGGTCCTCACCCACCCCCTCACACACAAAAATTATAAATATGTGAGATATATTAACCCTACTGTGGTAATCCTTTTGCAATATATACATATATCAAATCATGATGTTGTATACCTTAAACTTACATTATGTTATATGTTGATTATATCTTAGTAATGCAGGAAAAAATTTAAATTTAAAAATGTAGCTTGAAAAAAAAATCCAGTTTGGGTGGGGGGCAAAAGAAATCATGCTTGTTTCCGAAAAACAACAACAAAACCAACCAAGCCTCACCGACCAATACAGAAATAAATATTCCGAATATATGTTAGGATAACAAGTCAAAGGCAAAGTGCATCTGTTCCTTAGGCCAAAGACCAAGTGCTTGAACAAGTGCCCTGTAAATAAACTTGGATTCCCTTCATTTAGGAAGAAATAGGTGGTCTTTGTCAACATTAGGAATCAGGTTGGAAAGGCCTTTGCAAGCAAAGTGCTGAGTTACCCAACTGAACTGATGGAGCCTGTCTGTCTCCAGCCCTGGGCAGATAACACACCAGAGCACTGGCCTCAGCTTCTCAAGGGCAAACCCCAGAGACCACATTCCTGTAATCTGGCCTAAGCGTTCCCATAGCACTGAAGGAAGTGAGACTGTCTCTGACTTGCCAAACCCCATCTGAAAAAGCACACCCCACTGGCGGCAGCCTCTTCTCCTAAGAATTCTGGGAGAAGATCCAGACAGAAGCACTTTATGTGGGGCAAACGAAGCATCCCTTTAGCATCCTGTTTCCTCTCCTGGCAGGCGGACATTTTTTTTTTTTTTTTTTGGTCTGTTACAGAAACTAGAACTGGATCATGTGCCTGGGATACTTTAAAGATGGAAATCAGTGACTAAGGGAAAAACTGCAAAGGAGGTTATATAAGAGGGGCAGGAAGAGAGGAAGGAGGACAGAGTGACTTTAACTTAGATCAGCAATGCAAATCCCATGGGGAGAGCAAATACTGACAAGGGGACTCTAGTAGGAGGATGTGCTGGGGCCAGGTTGCTCAAGAAACGTCAATTAGCCCTAGGAAAGCAGGCTTTGGGAACTGTGGGGACCACCTGCCAAGGTTAGGGTGAAAGTCTCCTGTTTTTACCTGAGGATGAAATGATTTCCTTTTTGGTAGCAAGAATACTGACGCCGTGATTGAAATAAAACCCATTCTTGCTGGTTGGTTTCTGTTAAAGCCCTTTCTCCTCAGTCTTTGACAACTCTGGAATCTCTCATAGACCTCCCAAATCTGACCAGCATATATCCAGTAACAAGGCTTTTATTTGTTAAAAATAGCTTTGTTATTGTTTTTCTAATTTTACATGCTCTTTGGAAGAAAAAATTATGGAAATATAGAAAAGAACAATGTTAAAAGTAAAAAAAACAACCTAGATACAATCTAGATAAACAACAACCAAACAAAAAACAAACAAACAAAAAACAAACAAAAAAACAAACAACCTAGATAAACATTTTGGCAAATAATCTTTTCATTCTGCCCTTGTTTCCTCCTTTACTGTATCCTTTCAAACATTTATTGAAAACTGTGATCAGCACTGCAGTTTCAAAGGTGTGTGCAAGAGCAAACAGTGTTTCTGTCTTCATGCTTTAGGATCTAGGTGTCCTTTAAGATCTTAACCTCTCTGTGTATAAACACATACATGCATAGAGAGATGTATATAGATATTGATAACTTAAAACAATATGCTAGATCATATATATTTTACACAAATGAAACTGCTTTAAAATCAGCTTGTAATCTATTTACTTCTCCATTCAATAATAACCCATCAATACCTCATCAATATATATCACCATGTTAATGTCTCCAAAATGAGATTGCTCAGTGAGTGAACATTTTATATTTTGGCACAAGGTGTCACATTGCTCTCCACAAAGTCTGCATCAATTACAGTATGCAAATAACTATGCATTGGGAGCCTAGTGCCCTGCATCTGGCTTACCATTGCTTATTGCTTACCATTGTCAACCATATTTATACTGACTTTCTTTTTACATTCATGTTTTGCTTTCTTCCTCTGGAATCAAATTTATCTGTCTTTTCTTTCATGGTTTCTTTTTTATGATATTTAGAAAGGCTTCCCCTATCATAAAATTATTTTAAAATATACTTTCTTCCAACACTTCCCTAGTTTCTCTTTTTTATATTTAAATCTATGATCTATCTGAAATCTCATGTAGTGTAACAATTTACATAATGATACAGATTTATCCTTTCCTCAATATACATAAGTATTGTTATTTCAGAGGACTGTGTTTTATGCATAGCTTGCAAACTTCATGGTGTAATTTTGTATTTCTTCCGCATGCACACTAATGCTAGAAATTCCACAATTAGAGACTGGTATTTCATCTTCTATTAAAATATAAATATCCTAATAAAGAGGAAATATCTCAAGGTTTGATAATCTTTCCTTTGACTTAGTGCAAACTGAAGCTTTTCTAGGACCAATGCAGGAAATGAGGGATGGGCTTAGGTTTGGATTTTTTTTTTTTGGAAGTATAATTGACAAATAAAATTGTAAGATATTTAAAGTGTACATTGTGATGACTTGGTATAGTATACATTGTGAAAGGATTCCCCTCATTTCGTTAGTTAATGTATTTAATCACCTCACATATTTATCTTTTCTGTGGGTGAGAACATTTAAATTCCACTCTCAGCAAATTTCAATTATACAACAATGTTATCAGCTATAGTCACCATGTTTTACCTTAGATCCTTAGATTTTCTTCATCTTACAGTGTAAGTTTGTACCCATTTACTAACTTTTTCTTATTTCCTCCACTCCCACCCCCTAGCAACCAGTTTTCCACTCTCTGTTTTTATGAGTTTGAATTTTTTTCCCCACATATAAGGGATCTCTGCAATATTTGTCTTCCTCTGGCTTATTTCACTTAGCATAATGCCCTCAGGATCCATCCATGTTGTTAAAAATGGTAGGATTTCCTTTTTTTTAGGGCTGAGTAATTATATATATATATATATATATATATATATATATATATATATATCGTCTTCTTTATCCACTTATCTGCTGACAGACACTCAAGTTCTTTCTATACCTTGACTATTGTGAATAATGCTGCAATGAACATGGGAATGCAGATATTTCTTCAATATCCTGTTTTCCTTTGGATATATACCGAGGAATGGGATTGCTGGATCATATGGTAGTTCTATTTTTAATTTGCAAAATTTTTGAGGATTTTGGAGTGAGAAGGTGGAAGTTATAGCATTTCTGGAGAAAAGGAGACACTGAACAGAACTTGGCATTGCTGGAGTTTTGGAGCTAGTGGCAGAAAATGATGAACTATAAGGTCAAATGGGAGTGCAGGAACCAGATGCTGGTGCATTTTATATGCTATTTTAATAAACTTAGACTTTTCTTAGAGTTGAGGAGGTACACAAATGGTCAAACATGGCAGATTTGGGTTTGGAGTAGATCATTCTGATGGCTTTGTGGATAATTTATTTGAGGACTAAGAGAAAGTGAAACCACAGAGGAGGCCGTGGAGTTAGACAAATTGAAAAATAACAATGAAGCTCTGAATAAAGATTTTGGCATTAACTATGGTAGTGAGCTAAGGGATTTGAGCAATATTTATGTGTTAAAATTAACATGTGAGGGGAAAGGATGAGGAGGGACAAGATGATGCCCAGATTGCTAGCCTGTGACTGGGTAGAAGGCAGTACCAACCCAATGAAAGACAGCATGCAAAAATGACTAGTGATTAGTCCCCAAGAAAATTCAGATTAAATTTACACATCCATCAAAATGACTATATGAAAAAAAAAAAACAATAATACCAAGTGTGGTTGAGGATGGAGAAATTGGAACTTTCATATGCTGCTGTTAGTAGTATAAATAGTTACAACCCTTTGGAAAAGCGTTTGGGAATATCCACGAAAGTCACACTTATGTATAACCTTAAACCTGTTATCCCACTTTTGGATATATACCTAACAAAATACATTCCTGTGTTTGCAAAAAAAAAAAAAAATTACCACGATGTAAAGTTTTACTACTTATGGATAAGAATCAGAAGTAGAATGGAAAAAATAAATTGTAGCTTATTAATATAACAGAATATCACATAATTATGAAAATGAATGTGCTACATAAAACAACATGGATGAATCTCATAAATATGATACAGACAAAATTCATTGCACTTCACTTCATATTTTTTACAGATACTGTATTTTTTACTACTTGAGGTTAGAGCAAGTCTATCAGCACCATTTATTCAACAGCACTTGCGGGGACTTCTTATCTCTGTGTCACATTTTAATTCTTGCAATATTTCATTTTTTTCATTATTATTGTATTTTTTATGGTAATTGGTGATTAGTGATTACTGCTCCTTGAAACCTCAGATGACGATTAGCATTTTTAGCGATAAAATATGTTTTAATTAAGATCTGTACATTGTTCTTTTACAATAGTCCTACTGCATAGTTAATAGACTATGATATAATGTAAACATAACTTTTTTAAAAGACTTTTTAAATTTATTTATTTGAGACAGAGAGAGAGAGAGAGCATGAGCAGGGGCGGGGCAGAAGACAGCGGAGAAGTAGGCTAGTAGGCTCCCCATTGAGCAGGGAGCCCAGTGCCGGGCTGGATCCCAGGACTGAGCTGAAGGAAGACACTTAACTCACTGAGCCATCCAGACACCCCTAAATATAACTTTCATATGTACTGGAAAACCAAAAAATTAATTTGACACTCTTTATTGTGATACTCGCTCTATTACAGTAGTCTGGAACCAAACCTGCAATATCTCTGAGGTATGCCTGTATTGAACTAAAGAGGCATACACAAAGGGAATATACCATATGATGCTATTTATATAACATTCAAAGACAAGCCAAACAAATCTATGGTATTAGAAGTCAGAATAGTGGCTTCACTCTTCACTTCTTACTTTTAGAGTGAAGAAGATAGCAATCAGGAGACATTGGAAAGGCTACTGTATGCCAGTATGGCTTATATATTTTTATGTGAGTAGATAAATGAATCAAGAAATTCATCAAGATCTATGATTTGTGTTTTTATATGTATATTATAATTTCAATAAATTTTTAAAATAAATTCCTTACAGAGCTAGTATAGTGTATATATATGAATGATCAGTTCTGTTTGGGATATGTTGAATACTGAAGTAGGTAATCAAACACATAATGAATAGTGATCTGTGTAAGATCTGGGTGGTGGTCTGGGTATGTGTATCTGAATCTCCAGGCAGAAAAAATGGACAGGAGTAAGGAAGATGCCTTAAAAACTCTGTGGAAAGAGACTGTGAATGAGGATGATAGTAGGCCTTTGATATAACGAAGGAGAATATCAGCACTTAGTGTGCAGGCAGAAGAAAATAGTAAAGAAACAGGGAACGTGTAGAACCATGAACAGGAACTGTTACAAAAGATAAGGTAGTAAAACTCAATAAGAGAGTAATCAATAACATCCTATGAGGCTATGAGACTCAGTAAGATAGGACTGAAAATGTCCATTGGAGTTAGTATCAGCAAGTCATGGCATACCTCAGCTAGACTGATTTCTGTGGAACAGTGAGGACAGCAGTGGTGGAGACCAGCTGAATTGTAGCGTGGCTCCTATATTACCTGTGTGATTATTTAAAATGCAGGTTTCTGAGAGCCACCCTCAGAGATTTTGTTTATGGATCTTGCTTGGGGCTCTGATGATTCTGAGGCAGATAGTCTCTGGACCACACATTGAGAAACTCTGGGTTAGAAAGTTACATGTGTCTTCTGTGAAGCCTAAACTTTCCATCAGAATGGGACAGAGCAAAAAAAGAATGAGACAGAGCAACTGATCTCTGAATTTTTGCTTATTCATTTTGTTAAAATCAGGATATAAAAATGCCTACTAGGATTAAATGTGTGAGAATAAAATAAGTTATTGTTCATATACATGTATAAAATCATTGTTGTTTAACTTAAATTAATACAATGTTATATGTCAGTTATATCTCAGTTACACTGGAAAAAGTAAGTTAATGTATCTAAGTGTCCATTATGTGCTTTCCCCTCCATCTCCTGCCATATGTATAAGTCCATGACATTCTTTTTCCTGAAGGCAAATGTAAAAATCATACAGTGCCAGAAAACAGTGTCTAATGGGAATCTGGCCTGAAGACAGTTCTTGATTTTGAACAATTGACAATTGTTAATGCCAGTAACTTTTGAAATGACATTTACTGTATCCTATAAAAGTATCTGATGAAGGGTCTCTGGGATAGCCCAAAATCAAAGGCTTTCATAAGGAAAAGCCTGACTAGAATTAAGAAAAATAATCAAATCATGCATTGAAAAGCTAGATGGATTACTGATAGCATCCTGCAGGGTCTCTAGGGCCCCCAGTTCTTGCTTAATAACTTCTGGAGGACTGAAGGAAGCTGTAGGCACTGGGAAAGGTAATAGTATGCCTTAAGGTATATATGCCCATTAAATGGCAATTAATTGAGCTTCCTTACTAGCAAATATAGAAAACAAAACAAACTATAATAGATCAAACACTGGTGCATAGTACATTCCATTAGAAAGCCATAACAAATAATCTTAGCTACCAAAGCTTTCTATGTGCCAGGAATGGTACTAGGCACTTCTACCTAAATTTCACAGATGAGGAAATAGAGGCCAGTGGAGGGCAAGAGAATTTCTCAAGATCATACTCAACTCTGTTTGATCTATTGCCTTTTCAAGGGCTTCGATAAAGCTTTTAAGATTTGTGCTATTTGCACACAAAAAAAGATATGGTATAGATTACATTATGAAGTTATTGTATTAATACAACTCTTGCTTTACTGAGCCAAGCATATAGTATGGAAGAATTACCTCTTTGGCATAGATGGTCTAGATGTTCACCAGACCCTCTTCCTTCTGAGAATGCAGTTAGACTGCTTTTCCAAAATCATTGCAGTAAGGCATGGTCTTCTCACTAATTTCTGGCCAACAGAAGATGGGCAGATGTGATGTTTAACATCTCTAGGCCTAGCCTAAGAGCAAGAAGATGGAATGAAATTAGGTTTCTCAGTCACTGCTCAGAGGAGAGTCATCCTACTAGTTAGGAATACATAATTTTTTTGTTCCTGCTAGCTTAGGCATATTGAGTAAAAACAAAAACACCTGTTTTGTTAAACCACTGAGTTTTGAGAGTTTATCTGTTATGGCAGTTAGAATGACCTTGAAAGCCTTTTTCATTGGTGTCACACAAATAAGCAGTCTTGTGATTGATATCAACAACCACTAATTAAGGGGCAACTGGATTAAGTTGGAAAACACTGCCAACACTTCCAAACACAGGAATCAAATTTACTGTAGATTGTTTATGAAAGAAAACTCTTCAAAAGTGAAATTGAAATTCAATAATTATATAGTATAAAATTAGGAGCAAACAAATTCACATTGGGATATATGGTGAGAAATTGACTAATCATTTTATTATTGCAAAAACATCTCATGGTCCAAATAAAACACAAACTGAATATGAGTAATCAATAGTATTGCTAGTTTAGATGTAATTATTGGTGAATAGACATATACACAAATACTTAAAGTACGGGAAGAAAAAAAAGCACACTGGTAAGAAATTGGCAGATGTTCAGTGAGGACGGCTTTGTTAAATTTGAAAGCCCAGAGCTCTCACCTACATCAAAAAATTAGTAAGGAGTGTCATGAAAAATGCAACCTGATTTTAGATGGGAAGCATTAGGTTCTCAGTATTATTAGCCATCGTTGGCCTTTGACTGCATGTTAGGAATTAATTATGGATAGGATGAAAAAAAAAATTATGGATAGGATGACTATGTGTCCCAGTTTGCCCAGGACAGTCCCAGTTTATGACTGTTGTTTAGGCCTAATAATAAATAGTGCCCTCTTTCTTCAGAATGTCCCAGTTTGAATGATAAATTATAGGATCATCTTTGTTTGGGGCCAAACTTCAGGAGTTCAGTGCAGACTTCCCTCCCCGTCCAACAAGTGATTGTCATGTAGCGCTATCAATACTACTAATACTACTGTGAAAGTTAGGTTGATGAAGCAGAAAACATTTTCCTTTCTTTTAACTTCAGCAGGATGACTATTCGATGACAATTTTGAATAAGTTTGACGCACTATCACCCTCCCCAGCCCTCCACGTACAATAGAAGCTTTCTCTTAAATGCGAGTGACAGTCTTTTGTGACATAGTCTATTGTTACAAACTCGGAATGAACTTTAAAATAGCAGCTTCTTCTATTATATGATTACCAGAATTAAAGGCCATAGAACAATTACCTTAAAATAAAAATCATCATTTTAGGCAAATGTCTCCAAAATTTTGCCTAGATTATTCTAAGCAACCTCATACCATAGACATTGAGTTATATTAGCAGACATTTTGCAAACAGTATATATTAGAAGGCACATCAGGATGTAATTCTGAGTTATAATTGATCTCTTATGATGTCTTATTAAGATGGTATGGGAAGAGGTGGTTCTAGAGAGAAGCATTGCAACCCCTCTGAAATATTTCACAAGCTAAGGTTATTGTAGCCATTGGTATTGTTTGAATTCTCAATTTGGGCTTCCCACAGTTCTGGAGAGCTCAAAGTAACAGAGTAAATATTATGTACCTCTTTGGAGATTCAGTTTCACTTTGGTGTTTATAATTTTAACTTTTAAAAATATGAATAAACATGAATGCATTCAAAACAAACATAAATTTCTAATATAAAAAAATGAGTTCCCAAAGAATTTCTCCTAGTTCTAGTAGAGTATATTGTGATAGTCCCATGTCCTCTGATAATGGAAAATTGGAGAAGAGGCACTGCTCTGACATCCTTGGGGCCTCCATCATCTGATCATCTGTTTGCTATCCTGGTCTCAAACTCAAAAGGTGGGAGTGTTAAGAGCACAGGCTTTGGTATGGAACAGACCTGGTTATTGTCCTGTCTATGGCATTTACTAGCTCTGAAACCTTGCATAAGTGTGAAGCAGGGATAATAATAGTTAATTCATAGGAGTATTTTGACTATTAAAAAAATATGTGAAAAAAAATATGTGAAGTGCTTAGCAAAACACCTGGCACATAATAAGCACTCCACAATTGTTCATTATTATTATTTCTTGAGAGATCTCTTAGTCCCATTCATTGAAACTCCCTATGATAACCTAATCTATATAATTTTGGCCCAGAAAAGCGGATGTGGAGAAACTGAGAGTCATTCTGCAAAAAAGCAACAAAGGTATTTTTAAAAGCTAGAAAGCTATAAAGTAAGATGAAAGGAACCAGAGTGTTTTTAACTTGGATGAGAGAAAGCTGAAAAGTGACAATAGCATTCAAGTGTAAGAATTATTATGAGAAGGAGGCTGACAGGTTGTTTTCCATTCCTACAGGGGTTAGCACACGTAGAGATTACAGCAAAATAACTTGATTTGACACAAATAAGAATGTCTTGTCAGGGAGGTGACAACACTTGAACAGCATGCTAGAAAGGGTATGGCTAAATCAACCTGTATGCACCTAAAAATATCCTGGCTAATTTAGGTGAAGATCTAGTTGTTGCTGCCCTGGCTGACCTTTTATATCTGCAGAGATCAGTTTTCAATCAGTTCAGGGACACAGACTTTGGCAGATGTTCATACCAGACTCTAGCACTTAGAGCAGAGATATATACCCAGCTTTGGGAGATATGTTTATACAAATTAATGTGACACATAATTGGAAGAATTAGTTTTAGATTTATAATGATAATAATAATGTAGTAACAATAGTTAACATTTATTAAGTACTTACTATGTAAAAGATTCTATTGTAAGTGTATGTAATATCTTCTGCTGTTCAATAATGGGTTTTCGCACTTAACTGTTTAACTGTTCTAATCCGGACGTACCTTGAAACTTTTATTTTAAATCCATCCAGGACAGAACGCATGGTAAACATCTCAACCAGTCAAATTCTATCCATCCTTCCATGCCCAGCTCAACTTGCTCTTCTCTGTGAAAGCTGCCTGAATTTCAATTGTCATTCTTTTTCTCTAAACTCACTCCTTTAATTTTCAATATGAGGATTTATATGAAACTTAAATCATTACTTTGAGGTATCTGTGCTGTTATTTTGTCTGGCTATCAAATCCTTGTGCTTTCATTTAACTCTTTATGCACATTTGTAGTATCTTCCAAGCCTAACTGTAAAATCTTCAGGGAAACCGGGTATAATCATCATGTGATTGTTTAGCTATTCATTTGTCTTACTTTGGTAACAGCAACTTGTTTTGGGGAGTGGAAATTCTCTTTCTTCTATTGCATGCAGTCTTGATGGGACAGTCCATTGAAACTCTCTGCCTTTTCTTTCCCAAAGGTAAGTAAGTAACTCAGATCTACTTGGAATTTCTTTCCCAGGGCATTGAAATTTGATGAAAGTATCACACACGTAGCGAAAAGAGTTGATTTGTTCTAGTGACTGTCACCTGGGAAGTTGTCCACTTTTTGCTACCTTGGCTTCCTGAGTCTAGCAGATCCTATTCTGACCAAGCTTGCTATTCCAGCTTTTCTTTAAACTACCTGATAGCCTTGCAATAAGTTAGCCAGTTTTTCTTTTGCTGGCAACTAATACATGCTAACTGTTACAGGGACAAATCCTCTACATACCAGACCACAACACAAAGGACAGTGCCTGTCACAGAGTAAGTGTTCCTGAGTGACATTGTAAAGGGCTTATGGAAAAACAAGCACTGACAAAGAGAATTAAAATCTATGAAAGCATTTTGTAACTAGATAAGAGGTATAAAAATTCCACCGAAGAGCCTCAGGAATGCTAGTAATAAAATTATTAGAGAATTTACATAACCCCCAAATCCATCTTAGCTACCTTTGCTTTGCTTATTAAGGCAATTGAGAAGAGGGGCAAATGGCACACCACTGAGATGCTTCAAGCATGCCGATCGTACATTCTTCCCTCTAGAACTCCCAGCATTTTCCGGCCCAGAAGACCCTCCCTTAAATAGTACTAAAGAGGGTGTTGCCTGTGTTCTTCTCTAGGATTTTGATGGAATCTTGTCTCACATTTAGATCTTTCATCCATTTTGAGTTTATCTTTGTGTATGGTGAAAGAGAGTGGTCTAGTTTCATTCTTCTGCATGTGGATGTCCAATTTTCCCAGCACCATTTATTGAAGAGACTGTCTTTCTTCCAATGGATAGTCTTTCCTCCTTTATCGAATATTAGTTGCCCATAAAGTTCAGGGTCCACTTCTGGATTCTCTATTCTGTTCCACTGATCTATGTGTCTGTTTTTGTGCCAGTACCACACTGTCTTGATGACCACAGCTTTGTAGTACAACCTGAAATCTGGCATTGTGATGCCCCCAGATATGGTTTTCTTTTTTAAAATTCCCCTGGCTATTCGGGGTCTTTTCTGATTCCACACAAATCTTAAAATAATTTGTTCTAACTCTCTGAAGAAAGTCCATGGTATTTTGATAGGGATTGCATTAAACGTGTATATTGCCCTGGGTAACATTGACATTTTCACAATATTAATTCTGCCAATCCATGAGCATGGAATATTTTTCCATCTCTTTGTGTCTTCCTCAATTTCTTTCAGAAGTGTTCTATAGTTTTGAGGGTATAGATCCTTTACATCTTTGGTGAGGTTTATTCCTAGGTATCTTATGCTTTTGGGTGCAATTGTAAATGGGATTGACTCCTTAATTTCTCTTTCTTCAGTCTCATTGTTAGTGTATAGAAATGCCACTGACTTCTGGGCATTGCTTTTTGAACTCGGCCATAGTAACTTCTTGCAAGATACATCCACAAAGGCAAAAGAAACAAAAGCAAAAATGAACTATTGGGACTTCATCAAGATAAGAAGCTTTTGCACAGCAAAGGATACAGTCAACAAAACTCAAAGACAACCTACAGAATGGGAGAAGATATTTGCAAATGACATATCAGATAAAGGGCTAGTTTCCAAGATCTATAAAGAACTTATTAAACTCAACACCAAAGAAGCAAACAATCCAATCATGAAATGGGCAAAAGACATGAACAGAAATCTCACAGAGGAAGACATAGACATGGCCAACATGCATATGAGAAAATGCTCTGCATCACTTGCCATCAGGGAAATACAAATCAAAACTACAGTGAGATACCACCTCACACCAGTGAGAATGGGGAAAATTAACAAGGCAGGAAACAACAAATGTTGGAGAGGATGCGGAGAAAAGGGAACCCTCTTACACTGTTGGTGGGAATGTGAACTGGTGCAGCCACTCTGGAAAACTGTGTGGAGGTTCCTCAAACAGTTAAAAATAGACCTGCCCTACGACCCAGCAATTGCACTGTTGGGGATTTACCCCAAAGATACAAATGCAATGAAACGCCGGGACACCTGCACCCCGATGTTTATAGCAGCAATGGCCACGATAGCCAAACTGTGGAAGGAGCCTCGGTGTCCAACGAAAGATGAATGGATAAAGAAGATGTGGTTTATGTATACAATGGAATATTACTCAGCTATTAGAAATGACAAATACCCACCATTTGCTTCAACGTGGATGGAACTGGAGGGTATTATGCTGAGTGAAGTAAGTCAGTCGGAGAAGGACAAACATTATATGTTCTCATTCATTTGGGGAATATAAATAATAGTGAAAGGGAAAATAAGGGAAGGGAGAAGAAATGTGTGGGAAATATCAGAAAGGGAGACAGAACGTAAAGACTGCTAACTCTGGGAAACGAACTAGGGGTGGTAGAAGGGGAGGAGGGCGGGGGGTGGGAGTGAATGGGTGACGGGCACTGGGTGTTATTCTGTATGTTAGTAAATTGAACACCAATAAAAAAAAAAAAAATAAATAGTACTAAAGAAGTTGATCTGAACCAGGATGAAAGACACTCATTGGGTCCACCAGGAATTCATCCTATATTTTACATTTTCAAATGGACTTAGTAGAGTGCAGATGTGTACTACCCAGAACTGAAAAAAAATGAGGACAGAGCTCAGAGAAGTCAGGCAGGGGTCAAGCAAGCAACCAAAATAGAAAGCAGTACCCACAGCAGTTGTACTGCTGCACACAGTACAGGGAGTTGGATTAGATGACCTCTAATGCCTCCTCCAATTTGTGCATTCTTTGTTTCTACTTCTGTCAGTTGTTCATAGGTATAACCATCAGAATCAGTCCCACTAAGAGGTAAGTGTAGAAAAGATGTTGAAAATGATGTTTCAGCAGTTTGCTTAAAAAACAGAAATCTAATTATTTACAGATAGAATTTTTCATTCAGTAAACATTTGTTAATGACATGTACAAATAACTGTGCTAGGTGCTAGGAGGAAGGGCAAGCAGAGATGCAAAAACCCCCACCCAGTTATAGCTGCTGCTTTTCAGTAGCTTATAATTGACTGAACATGATGTTGTGCCACTATCTGCACCAAAACTACTCACTGCAAATAGTAGCCATTCACAAATGATCTGTGACAAAGAACTCTTCTTGCTTGCAAGGAGCTTTCAGTTCTTTATTCATTCACAGATGAATTCAGCAGTTTTGTCAGATTAATCTCCATGTACCAGAACACCTGGGAAAGAATGACAAGTTCTCACCTTAAAGGAGCTCAAAGGGAAATGGGATGACCTACGTCTCCTACTTAGTTTTATTATGTCAGTTTTTAATCTTCTCCAAGTCTTTTTTCTCCTGTAGTCATAATGCCATTTTGAAAAATCAAATCTGATCAGGTCACATTTCCTCTGCTTCAAAGTCTTTAATCATTTCTCTCGGTATATAATTCCAAATCCTTGTTAATGCAAACAAGTTCCTGCATTATCTGGCCTTGACCCATTTTCATTTGAAGGGTGTTTAAATGTCAGGATGGCAGCCCCTCATAATCTAATTCTGCCTGGACAGATTGCAGTTGATGTAATAAGCAGGCTGAAGTGCTATCAACAAACTTATCACAAATACCCTGTAAGTATTCAGTAATCATCTTTACCCATAGAATCCAGGAGGATGTGGTGAAAATCCAGAATTGAAGCCCATGGAGAAGTGGATCAAAGGCAGTGCAGAAATCTAGGACAAATGATTCACTTTTTATTGTTCCAAGATGAGCACTCTGGCCTCTGTGAAATAAGTATGTGGATAGAGAAACTTAAGAAATGAGAAAACATGATATTCTGAAAGGATATGGTGACGGATTTTTATCATGTTGCAAGACCTTTGAATTACTCTCTGGACAATTACTTGAGATGCTCTTAGATCCTCTCAGGCTGCCATTGAAGACTGTGGGCAGAATTTGACTCTTTATCTGAGAGATGTTGTATCTATAAATGTACTACTTCAAAGGGTCTGTGACTTCTGCTGCATCTGCACAACATTCGTCAAATTCTCTGAGGAACTTATAGTTCAACAAAGGTTAAGAACCATAATAAATAGACCAAAGCTATGGATGTAATCTCAGTATTGAATTCTAGTTCTCTTTGTTAATAAGAAAGACAAACCAGATTCCTGGGTTAGTATATGAGACAAGTGTCACAGAAATGCTAGCTTAATTAATGGAAAATTTTGAGTGCCTAAACCAGTTTCCTTAGCCGTAACTGGGAATATCAATATTTATTTCATAGTGCAATTAAAAGGATTAAATGAAATAATGTATGTAAAGCCCTTAGCACAGTGCTTGAAACTTGATAGGCACTCAAATTTTGTTTATACAGTTATTATTTCTCTGATACTCACATTGTGTTAGTGCTCATGATACCATGAAATTCATGTTATGTCCTTTCTATGTTCTCTTGTTCTTCATGAATACACTCTTCTATGTATGTCCTCAGAGCCTTTGTAAAGATATAGACCATTTGAGCTGAAAAGAATTTGGGGGAAACTCCTTAATCTAAAGAAAAATATGCTGAGGCTTGAAGACTTATCCAAGTTCCCATGGCTAATTAATGGTAAAACTAGGTCTTGACCCAAGTGTCCTGTCTCCTAGTATAGTAGCTTTACTGCTGCATTATTATTATTATCCCAAATAATATCCTATTGGGGAGGTATCCTAAATCAATATATTTACTAAGCACCTACTTAAGTGGACCTAGAGCTGTGCTAAAAACTTTAGAAAATATAAAATAAGTATGAGAAACATTCTATACAATTAAATCATTATAAATTATAACACAAATGAATCAAATTGCTCCTCTCATTGCAGACTTCTTTCTCCTTAATTTTACATTAACTTTGAATATTCCTTCTTATGTTTCTGTCTTCAACTGTGAGAATGAGGGAATGCAAATGTATATATAAATTCTTGCTAAGCAGTTTGTGGCTGATTATTGCTCTGCAAAAATCTCCATTATTAAGGTCAGGCACACATTCACACATCATCCAATTAGATCCTCTAATGGTTCTATTTTATAGAAGAAATAAAAAAGGCATGGAAATAAAGTAACTTGCCCAAGTCCCTCTCAGACCCCAAAGCCCATGTTTCTGCCACAAAGACCACTGAGCTTTTTAACTTCTGTTAAAAATAAATATATAAGGCATAGAAGCAAAATAAATAAAAAGGACAATACACAAGTATGATGCACACAAATTGTTTAATTAGTAGGAATTTATTCCCAAACATTTGTAAGGTGCCAATTATTTCTCTGGCTACCTCATAAGAGGGTAATATTAGTGTCATAGCAATGGCACAAATGGCATTTTGTTCACTCTGCCTACATCTCCAACAAGGCAGCTCTTGTCTCTGGGTCTTGCCTGTGTTTGTGACCTAATCCTTCCAACTACCAAGGGTCCTAAGTTGTTTTTCATTTTGCAGTTTCACCTTTTGGGTGAGTAAGTGTGCTACTCAGGTCACTGTGTTCTTGACCCATTTAGGCTCTAGAAGTTATCTTAAGGCAGTAAAGTTTAGCTCACCCTGATTTGTAATATTAAACTGATTACTAAATCATATGGCCCTGTACTTTTACTGCCCTACAACAGCATGAGTGAAGGTCATTTCTCTTTTAATCTTAGGTCGGGCATAAGACCTGTAGTCTGGACCACAGGACATTTAAGTAGCAGATGTATCAGAATTGCCCTCCTTACTCAGCCTGGCCTATGACCTCTAGTCTCTCAGACTTAGAAGAATTCGTGCCGAGGAGTTTCTTCAGGTTTTCATGCAAATAGAGGTGGGTCAGTTCCAGAGACCTCCAGATGTGTAAAAAATGCACAGGTCACACTCTCCAATGTGGTGCAGAGGTGCTGTAAACAGCACGACCCCATTCCTACAAGCAAGAAATCCACTGTTCTCACCTGTGAAACCAGGCTCTCAGATCTCTCTTTTTCTTCCTTTATCTTAGTGTTTGAAATAATGATTCTGAATAGTGTGTGTGGCTGAGAAGTCATTCTCTTCCCACCTTCTTTTGAACTAACACTAATTAGCCTTTGCTATGTGTCAGATACTATAGAACATTCTTTACACATACCATTTAAACCTCAAAACAACATAATCATGTGTATATAAAAATGGGGGCTCAGAAAGGTTAAATAATTTCCCTCAAGTCACCAAGGTCTTAGGTAACGGAGCTGGAAATAGACATAGGTCTGACCACAAATCCCCTTCCCTGACTATTAAGCTACATTGCTGTTAGCTGCCTCAGTTTAATACTAATTTCTGAAATCCAAAATAGATAAAAGGACAACATAAGTAAAAGGAATACAAATGCATAATTAGCACAAGTGTGCATTATCATTTTTATGTCAAGCCCATTTCTGTGAATGCTCCATTATAAGAGCATTTTAGTTGATAAAAATCCAAAGATGCACATTTGCTGGTTGAAGCAAGAAAATGTCAATAATCCCACTTTATTTTATTAATTTAGATATGGCTCAGGCAAGTACAGCTGGTACTGCTATTCTTAGAGCTGAAAGGAATGAAGGGGGAGGAAATATTTCTGTTAACAGATAAATCCAATCAGATTCAGGAGATGATTCCACTACTCCAAATCTCTAGTCATCCCCCATCCTGCTCTGCCCATAACAAATCATCGACTGCAAACTGTGCTGGAGAGATGAATGTGAGAATGAAATTAATCAAAATAAGACGAGGGACTAGCAGTCTATCACAGGTGGCAGTTTGATTAATGAAAGCCAGAAAGCAGCTAGTACAATTTGGGAAGTCAATGAGACCCAGGCGAAGGCAAAAACAGCTGGAAAGCTCCAGTTCTCTCTCTAAAAAAATAAAAACAATCCTTTGTATTTTCTTAGTTCCTTTAACCTTAGCATGTCAAGGCATTTCACAAGCAATTTGTTTTATTCTCGTCTCTGTTATAGAGAAGCCAACACAGACATTAATGCAACTTTCCCTCTGGGCTAACAGAGGAAACAGGAACAGAGAAGAGAGAAAAGAATCTGGGTTTTTAACAACTGTTCTTATAATTGATGCCTCCATGAAAAAGCAACCAAATCTTTGAACAGTCATTTTGATTAATCTTGTAACAGATATCTTTGCGAACATCCACCTAATTCAGTGTTCTCTGAGACCTATTGTCTTTGTTCACAGAAGTGGATCATTGGCTGCCATGTTTATTCTGTGTGTTTTTCCCCAAGCCCATCATGACCATAGTTGATTGGATCACGGTTGGACAGCTGACCCCTGATTGGACAAAAGCCAATAAGATTCTCTTTCTAATGATTTGGAACTGGAATTCAGAGAACTACTCTTTGAAGCAGTTGTTTAGAGAACTAAGCAGGTATCCCCCTGGGTTCCTGACGGCTGTTCAGTTCCTCGTTTCAGTCCCTTGGGGGACCAAGCACATGGTGTGCCTTTAGATTGAGTGAAACACTCTTGAATCCTATTTTTAAATTTTCTTCTGCTTAAGTTAGCTCGAGTGAGTTTCTACTACTTGCAACTAAAAGTATCATAATAAATACTTTATTGATGGGTCTATTGGGTCCACATTTTCCTTGAAATATCTGCCTTGAAATCTCTTTTAGTTCTTCTACCTCTTCATCTATTTCTTAGCTGCCATTAATTGTGCCTCTTTTTCTGCCTGCCCCTTAATTTTAGGTATTCCCTAATGCTTAGTGCACAAGCCATCTCTTTGTCTATTTTTTTTTTTTAGAGAGTCTCACCTTCTCCATTGTTTCAGATAACACCTACAAGCACCTGAATCCTAAATTTATCTCTAGCTCATATCTCTTGACTGGTATTGCCAAGCCACTCTGGATAGCTTCACAAGCTACTTACGTTAAAAAAATATATATGAAATCACTCATTGTCTTCTCCCTCAAGAAAAATCTGCTTTTTCTCATTTCCTATTAGAAAATGATGTCACTCTATTGGTAGACCCAAGCTAGATGTCACAGAGTTATTTTCAAATGGTTCCTCTCTCTTACTCATTGTCATATTTCAGTCTTCATCATTTCTCAGTTAGACAATATATTATGCTGAGTTTCCCTAAGGCTTTTTCTTTCCACAATCCCACATAAACCACTTCTAACCATTGTCAATCCCTTCTCTTCACACTACCAGAATGTAGAACATTTTCACTTCTATTAATCTATATGTTTATCCTTATGCCAGGACCACAATTGCACTGATGGCTGTAGTTTTACAGTAAGTTTTGAAATTGGAAGATGTGGATCTTTTTAAAAATGTAGATTCCCGAGCCCCATCTCTTGCAGTTCTGATTCAATTAGAATGAGATAGACCATGAATCTGATGTCTCACAAGTTCCATAAAAGCGTCCATTGCAGGATCCCAAGGATGCCATAGAGCAAGAGTTAAGAGTGTTGGGCCTCTCTAGGACTCAATTCTGGCTTTGCCCTTACTTGCTGGGTAATACTGGGAAGAATATCTGCTTCTTCTGTAAAATAGGAATGATAATAACAGTACTTTTCACACGAATTAAATTCATATAGAATAGAGGAGTGCCAGGACTCCACAAATGTTAAGTAATTACTTTTACTAATAGTTACTCAGAGGATCAGACAATGGAGAAATGTAGAAAAAGAAAAGAAAACATGTGCCAATCTGATGGCATCAAAGATTTTTCAGTGACTTGGCAGCATCTAAAATGACATTTGTGGGTAGCCTGGGTGGCTCAGCAGTTTAGTGCCACCTTCAGCCCAGGGCCTGATCCTGGAGACCCCAGATCAAGTCCCATGTCAGGCTCCCTGCGTGGTGCCTGCTTCTCCCTCTGCCTGTGCCTTTGCCTCTCTCTCTCTTTCTCTCTCTCTCTCATGAATAAATAAATAAAATATTTTTTAAAATAATAATAATTAATTAATTAATTAATTAATTAAATGACCCAAAAGCCTCCACCCCAAGATTGCTAGAACTCATACAGCAATTTGGTAGTGTGGCAGGATACAAAATCAATGCGAAGGACAAACATGATATGTTCTCATTCATTTGGGGAATATAAATAATAGTGAAAGGGAATATAAGGGAAGGGAGAAGAAATGTGTGGGAAATATCAGAAAGGGAGACAGAACGTAAAGACTGCTAACTCTGGGAAACGAACTAGGGGTGGTAGAAGGGGAGGAGGGCGGGGGGTGGGAGTGAATGGGTGACGGGCACTGGGGGTTATTCTGTATGTTAGTAAATTGAACACCAATAAAAAATAAATTTAAAAAAATCAATGCCAAGAAATCAATGGCATTTCTATACACTAACAATGAGACTGAAGAAAGAGAAATTAAGGAGTCAATCTCATTTACAATTGCACCCAAAAGCATAAGATACCTAGGAATAAACCTAACCAAAGAGGTAAAGGATCTATACCCTAAAAACTATAGAACACTTCTGAAAGAAATTGAGGAAGACACAAAGAGATGGAAAAATATTCCATGCTCATGGATTGGCAGAATTAATATTGTGAAAATGTCAATGTTACCCAGGGCAATATACACGTTTAATGCAATCCCTATCAAAATACCATGGACTTTCTTCAGAGAGTTAGAACAAATTATTTTAAGATTTGTGTGGAATCAGAAAAGACCCCAAATAGCCAGGGGAATTTTAAAAAAGAAAACCATATCTGGGGGCATCACAATGCCAGATTTCAGGTTGTACTACAAAGCTGTGGTCATCAAGACAGTGTGGTACTGGCACAAAAACAGACACATAGATCAATGGAACAGAATAGAGAACCCAGAAGTGGACCCTGAACTTTATGGTCAACTAATATTCAATAAAGGAGGAAAGACTATCCATTGGAAGAAAGACAGTCTCTTCAATAAATGGTGCTGGGAAAATTGGACATCCACATGCAGAAGAATGAAACTAGACCACTCTCTTTCACCATACACAAAGATAAACTCAAAATGGATGAAAGATCTAAATGTAAGACAAGATTCCATCAAAATCCTAGAGGAGAACATAGGCAACACCCTTTTTAAACTCAGTAACTTCTTGCAAGATACATCCATGAAGGCAAAGAAACAAAAGCAAAAATGAACTATTGGGACTTCATCAAGATAAGAAGCTTCTGCACAGCAAAGGATACAGTCAACAAAACTAAAAGACAACCTGCAGAATGGGAGAAGATATTTGCAAATGACGTATCAGGTAAAGGGCTAGTGTCCAAGATCTATAAAGAACTTATTAAACTCAACACCAAAGAAACAAACAATCCAATCATGAAATGGGCAAAAGACATGAACAGAAATCTCACAGAGGAAGACATAGACATGGCCAACATGCACATGAGAAAATGCTCTGCATCACTTGCCATCAGGGAAATACAAATCAAAACCACAATGAGATACCACCTCACACCAGTGAGAATGGGGAAAATTAACAAGGCAGGAAACCACAAATGTTGGAGAGGATGGGGAGAAAAGGGAACCCTCTTACACTGTTGGTGGGAATGTGAACTGGTGCAGCCACTCTGGAAAACTGTGTGGAGGTTCCTCAAGGAGTTAAAAAGAGACCTGGCCTATGACCCAGCAATTGCACTGTTGGGGATTTACCACAAAGATACAGATGCAATGAAACGCCGGGACACCTGCACCCCTATGTTTATAGTAGCAATGTCCACAATAGCCAAACTGTGGAAGGAGCCTCGGTGTCCATCGAAAGATGAATGGATAAAGAAGATGTGGTCTATGTATACAATGGAATATTACTCAGCCATTAGAAAAGACAAATACCCACCATTTGCTTCAACATGGATGGAACTGGAGGGTATTATGCTGAGTGAAGTAAGTCAGTCGGAGAAGGACAAACAGTGTATGTTCTCATTCATTTGGGGAATATAAATAATAGTGAAAGGGAATATAAGGGAAGGGAGAAGAAATGTGTGGGAAATATCAGAAAGGGAGACAGAACGTAAAGACTGCTAACTCTGGGAAACGAACTAGGGATGGTGGAAGGGGAGGAGGGCGGGGGGGGCGGGTGAGTGGGTGACGGGCACTGAGGGGGGCACTTGATGGGATGAGCACTGGGTGTTATTCTGTATGTTGGTAAATTGAACACCAATAAAAAATAAATTTATTATTAAAAAAATGCTTGCTGAGTAACTGATCTTTTTTATTGTGGTAAAATATATATGGCCTAAATGTTGCTGCTTTTAACCATACAATCCCATGGCATGACTTACATTCACAATGTTGTGCGGTACCTCCTCTATTTCCAAAAATTTTTCATCATTCCAAACAGAAAGTCTGCTAACAATTAGATAATATCTCCTCATTCCTCTCTCCCCCAGCCCCAATCTACTTTCTGTATCTTTTATAGACTATTCCATATATTTCATATAAATGGAACTGTGAAGTAAATGTCTTTTTATGTCTCAGTTATTTTACTTAGAATGTTTTTAAGGTTCATCCATATTGTAGCACATACTAGAACTCCATTCCTTTTTACAGCTGAATAATATTCCATCCTATGTATATACCACATTTTGTTTATCCATGTATCTGCTGGTGGACTCTTAGGTTGTTTCTACCTTTTGGCTACAATGGATGATATTGCAGTGAACACTGACAATACAAGTACCTGTATTCAATTCTTTTGCGTATATTTCTAAGTGTAGAATTTGAGAAACCGGTCTTCTAATAGAAATACAATGCTACTTTGGAGTAAAGGAAGCCCTTGGCTATGTCTCTAATGCCCCATCCTTATGACATGAGGCTAACCTTGTCAGTCCTCCCTTGCCCCACATGTCCACAGTGCATTGTAATTGCTGTCTCGGTTGTAGAGATGTGAATGTCTCTGGAGGAGGGCAGGCTGGAAAAGGAGTTCAGACTATTACCAGATGACAGAAATCAGTGACAAGGCTCAAGGGAGCCATCGAATCTGTTCTGTAACCCTTCTTAGTCTCCTTTTCTCTGATACCTCCTGTGTTTGACAGGATGATCTGTTCAGCCCAAGAGACTATGAGGTTATACAAGGTTCAGAAAGGAGTAAAGAAGGACTGCATAACTGTGCCCATCTCTTGATACTGCCAGCTTGCCAAGGTTGTCATCAATATCACTTCGCCAATGTCACTGGTTTTATCCCCATCCCAATCCTGGCGCTGCACATTCTGGTACTTCCCTGATCTCCCTGGCTCATGATGACCTTCTCCAAAGTTTGGTAAAGATGAATGCAGATGGTAGCGGTGCTATGTACTGTATCCTGGTATAAGGGATTGTTACTTTAAGCCATATTAAGAGAAATATGTGTTCTATTAGGTTCTATACATAAAAGGCATAATTTGTGTGATTGTCCATGCTTGGAAATATTTTCTACTTTTTGGAAGAAAAAAATGCATTAAGGTGATAGACTTAGGCAAAAAATGAGCTCATTAGTAATAAGTACATGGCTCCTTCAGCCTATTCTAGGTACACAGGCTTGTTAAAGGGAAAGGAGTTATACAGAGGACTTGAAGATCTGTGGTAGATTTGCAGGGAGTCTGGGCCCCATTACTGAGAGTTGAGAGGGCACATTTAAGACTGTGAATTAAAGAGTGGCACACTTGAGACCCTCTGGGCACCATGCCTGCCTGTTGTTTCTCCAACAGTTTAAGGAGCAGTACAGTATAGTGGGGCCTGTAATTGTCTGTTCTACCTGCCACCATCAATGGATGGCAGAAATCTTGAAGTGAAAATGGGATTCTACTGGTAGCTTTTGGAAGATGCCTAGAATGCCAGAATGCTGTCTAGACCAGCAAATCTACTACTTGTTAGAAGTGATGAAGAGTTTACAGATTCTTGTCTCTTCCAGTGCTTGGCTCATCTAGAGCTGGGCTGGCTCCACTCCTCCAACTTGAGCTACACATCATAACAGCAACTACTCTATCTTTGTCTGGTCTCTCTGACTCCTGACCATCCAAGGAGAGAAAGGCTTCCCTGCCTGGCCACTAGCACCTATTTTAGCCTTCAGGAACTAGATATGGCTTTGCATTTGTCCCTCTGATTCAGAATAACTGAATGTCTTATTTGAGCTCATGACATTTTCAAACAATTTTTCTTCATGTGGTTCTATGAGGCATTTTATCTGACTTAATTTTAAGACTCTATTTACCTTTCAGAGGTCCATGGTGAAATGGAAAGAAGTAGAGTCTAGACTCAGACAATTCTGGTCCCAAATTCAAGATCTACTACATATTAGCTATCTTAACTCTGGGCCTCAGTTTTCTCATGTATAAAATGAGATAATAATAGTTCATAAGTTTTTTGGAGCACTAAATGGCTAATGAATGGAGAGCACAAAGCAGGCCTCCGCATTAGGTTTACTATCTCCTAAAACCCAGCTTTCTCTCATTGGGTCGTAGATGATAAAGGTCTATGCAATGTCCTATGATGAGAATCATCTTACATCTCTCAGAGTCCATGTCACACCTACACTACCTTTCTTATGTCCGAAGTTCATATTCTTATTGAAAAGCCATTGAAAATCAAGCTTTCTTGGAGCATATTTAATGACATGAAAAAGTAAACAGAATATATTTATGAAATAAGAAAAATATGTATAGTATGAGTACAGTATTCAGAAAATAATATATGTCTGTACATTTATGCACATGATGCCAAAAAGGCATTTCTTTTACCTGGATTTTACATGGTAGTTGTTCAGCATGATACCAGCTTTTTTTTCTTTTTGCTGAATTGTGGTATTTGTAAGCTGAGAAGAGAAGCAGAACTGCCTACATGAGGGAAATATATCCAGCAGGAGACAGGAATTATCTAGGAGCTAAATAGAGAACAGGAATTTTTAAAGCAAAATGCTATTTGCTCTCTGAGGCAGTTCTACCCATTTCTTTCATCTGCTTGATATTATCAGTAAAGTAGTAATTGCTCATTGTGTATGGAATGCTTCAAGATGAGTGCGAAAGACTACATCCAGGCTCCAACTATGTAGAAAGGATAGTCACACACACACACACACACACACACACACACACACACTCATGAGTACACATGTGCATCTAAAAAGATTATTGTACTTTCCACATTGAAAAATGCCTCTTGGACTTAGATTATTTGACAAGCAGAAATAAGGGTCCTAACATGAGACCCAGGAAAAAACAAAGCTGTCCTGTGTCAAATTTTCAATCCTTCCACTTCCCAAGTACTTTGTACTTGTGGTGATGCCTCAATAAAATAATGTTGAATTTTGAGTTACAATATTTCAACACTCAGACTTTATGGTCATACAACAACATACTACACTAAAAGGAGATCACTTCTCAGACAGACTCACCCAAGACCACACAAAATTAGTGGCAGAATGAGTCTGGAAGCTTTCCATCTTACCTCAAGGACTCTCCTTCTTCCCTTGTTGCTTTTGGTATGCATGAACATTATGAAAAAACAATACATGCGTGTGTGTATGTGTATAGAGAGTTACACATCAATACATACATGCTGTATATATATGTGTGTATATATACTCTTTTTTTAAAAAGATTTTACCTATTTATTCACAAGAGACACAGAGAGAGAGGCAAAGACATAGGCAGAGGGAGGAGCAGGCTCCTTGTGGGGACCCCGATATGGGACTGAATCCCAGGACCCTGGGAATCACACCCTGAGTCAACCACTGAGCCACCCAGTCATCTCTATACTTTTTTTGGTGGGGGTAGGGGGGCATGTGACAGTCTGCTCTTCCATGCTCTTCCATGTGTCAGAATATTTCAAATAATCTTAACTTCTGTTAGCGTTACCCCATGATGGAACTGGGATTTAGTAAGCCAATAGGGAAGATATGATCAAGAAGCTATTCTTTGGACCTAATCTTCCAAATAAAGGCCTTAGGCATGATGCAAAAACCCTCAGGGCCAGGGCCTGAAAGAGTGGCTTTCTTCTTCAGGGATTGACCAGCATTTGGTCTCTGCTTGGTTCAGTGACTCTATCAGGCTAACTCTAAATCCCCTTAAGTAGAGACTCAAGCAGATATTCAATCTCATCTTCAGCCATGAATCCAGCCCCATTCTATGGGTAAGTCCAACCAGGCCCTCACACATGAACTCTCCTGTCCAAAGGAAGACTGATTGAGTTGGAGAGGGTCAATTGCTTAATCCATCCCTCTTTTACTCCTGGGCCAATAGCTAAATGCAGTACTCATTTTTCCTTGTCTTGCTTCACATATCCCAAATTTCACATGGGTTTATATTTGTGATCATGGTTACTGGACAAATCTCTGAGAGAAGGGTAGATTCCCTAGAAGAAAAACTGAGAAAGGTAACATATCTGCTCTTGTAAAGATAGGGACTAGCCTATGTTAATAACTAAAGATCAACCAAGGACAGATGCAAGTTTAACACTGAAATGTTCTTAACTAAAGATCATCTAGAGAGGGATTTTTAAAACCATTTTGTGATGCTTGGAACCTCTTTGGATGCTTACTAGGGATCTGTAAATTGTTTTGCAAAATGATTTAGGCTTTTGGTGCTTTTGTCAAATTACAGATTTTGAATAAGTTTTATATTTGTGTAAGGGCTTTTGTTCTGTTGCAGCCTCATTCTTATGCTCTTGCCTTCCCTTCAGTGCAGGACACGTTTCCTGTATTGAGACTATATGGCACAGTGGGAGGACCACAGTCTTGAAGCCAAACATACCAGGCTCCATTCTCAAGGTCTCTCTTAGATGGAGATATTAGTTCTGGGCCTTAGTTTCCTAATTTGTAAAATGGTGTGTGTGTTAGGGAGCGTGTGGTAAGGTTTAAGTAAGATCGTTGTTTGAGACAGTTATTTGCCATATGGTAAGAAATGTCTGCTATTATTACTATTACTGGCTCAAATGTCTCAGCCAGACTGCTGTACATTGCCAACTGGAAGTAAAAAATTAATGCCTAATTTGACATGCCTCAGAAAAGGAATGACATAAAAAGAAAGGAGAAAGATATTGTAATGTCAACCCCAATCTTATTTTTAGTACTTCATTAACATCGATATTATTATTTTTGGAGTCTCCCAACCATTCTTGCAGAATTATTTTTTAATTCATGGATCATAGGATTAAAGTGGCATAATTCTTGCTTCATTATAAGTTGCCATATGTAGACATGTTCTCTATATTTAGCCTACGAATATAAAAACTTTACCATGTTGCCAAAGCGCCAGGATTTTTTAAAATTTGAATCTAGTCGAAACTCTTTGGTTTGCAGAGGAATTAACAGGCCCAGAAAATTTGAGATACTTGCCAAACTAGATTGCAGACTAGAATTTGTATTTTCTCATTCTTTAACAATTAAGTTTCATGAGAAACTTACGTAAGACTCAAAGAACCTCAATTTTAGTAAGGTACCTGAGAAGCACATTCAGTTGTGCTGTGAGTTTGAAACAGATGCAAATTTGAATGGAAATGAAACTATCCTTAACCCTGCTGGTGTTAGCTCAGTCCCACAATCTCCCTCAAAGGACACCAGGAGAAGAAACAGCCTGAAGAACTAGGATCCAGTGCTCCTTTCCAAAGTCCGAGCCAGGTTTTTCTTTTCAAATTGTGAATTGAAAGACAGGAAAGAAGGGAGGGAGGGAGGGAGAGAGGAAGGAAGGAGGGGCGGTAGGGGGAGGAAGGAAGGAGAAAGTGGGGGTTGGGGCTTGGGGCTTTATTAATATCTAACTGATTTCTTCAGTCTTTTCCTAAGAATATTCCTTGGCTAGTCACTTTATAAGACACTGCATTTATTTTCTTGTATGATAAAAGGTTAGAAAGATCCAACATATTTTAAAGATGACTTCTAAATAGCTACTTAGCTGAAAATCTTGTCTCTCTGAAAAAAAAAGGCTTATTTTTATTGTAATGAGTGAGGGTTTTTTAATCTATTTTTTTTTTATTATTGGTTGGTTGGTTGCTTACAAAATTTGACCTTATTTTTCTGGAAAATTATCTTGATAAGGTGGCTGTAGAAATATCTTTGGAATCCAAAGCAGGCTTGTGAAGAATGCATTCTAAAAATAACTCCATACACACTAGAAGATTGATAATGGAAACATACACACACACACACACACACACACACACACACACACACACGGTATTGCTAAGCCAGCAATTTACTGTCATCAATAAACATGACTGAGATGATTTACCTGTTGCCAGCTCCTATTGTCCTTCTTTTGTTCCTCTTAGCTGGGCCCCCTGATGCCCTGCTGTGGTTCAGCAGCCTCTGGGCTGACTCCTTGCTGGTTGGAGCTGGGTGACATGGAATCATCCATGCTTCTTGCTAGCCCATTTCTAAGCATGAGATATCATTCAGTTGCTTGCTTTCTGCCTTGTTTATTTCCATCTTATGACACTATTCCAGGACTTGGGCCCCTATTTTGGTTCCCCCGCCACAGTCTTTATACATACAATCTATGCCTTGCAGCAGTTTTCCAGGATAGATGCTCACTTTTATTCCTGTCAAACTAGACTTTCACCACACATCTGGGATTTTGTTTCAAGCCTTGCTAATATCAGTGACTAGCCTGTTAACTTGTATCACTGTGCATTGTGCCCCTTGACTTGCTGTTGATAATTCTGCTCTGCGATTTCTTGAGCATCAATTATATATCAGACACCAAATTTGGAAATTAACTTACCATAAGCAGTGTGCAATACCGTGATTAAGAACACTTATTCTGAATCTGGGGTTCGAGTTGTAGTTCCACCAATTATTAGCTATATTAGCTTAGAGCAAGACATTTAATCCCTCAGAGTCTCAGTTTCCTTGTTTATAAATCAAGGACAGTAATACTACTGACAACCTAGAGTTTCATTAAGAATCAAATGAGGTAATAAATATAAATCACCTTAACATTCTTGGCACTCAATGAATGTTAGTTATAATTATCATGTGTTCAATCCCAGAGAAATTTCATAACAAGTTTATGCCATAGACATTTTCATACCAATTTCACAAATGAAGAAAATGAGGCTTGGACTTAAATAACCTGCTCAAGGCCAAACAATAGAGCTGGGATTTGAACCCAGGTCCATCTGACTTTAAATTCACTCATTCAACAAACATTTATTGCATATCCACAAAGTGCTGGTATCTGGTGGACTATATGTCATTATTCCTTCACCACCTGTAGCTTGGTTGGGTCCTTCTCCACTTAAACCTATTTAACTCCTAGGACCTCAAGGATAGATGTTATTGTTCACCCAAAATGTGAGATATACCACTTTCTGGCCTCATCCATAAAACTTTCCCATGCATAATCCTGTCTATTCTCCCAACCACTGGCTGCAGGGAGGACTCAAGATCTGAGAGGGGTCTTAGATCCCTGGGTGGCTCAGTGGTTGGGCAGCTACCTTCAGCTCAGTTCGTAATCCCGGGATCCAGGATGGAGTCCTGCATCAGGCTCCCTGCGAAGAGCCCACTTCTCCCTCTGCCTCTCTCTCTGCCTCTCTCTCTCTCTCTCTGTCTCTCATGAATAAATAAATGAATCTTAAAGAAAAAAGACTAAGGGAAACTTGGTTCCCCAGTTGCTATTTGAAGCAGAACCCTGAGGAAATGTACCTGCCTGGGAATACCTGTGTGGTCCATTCAATGAAGAGAAAAGAACACTTACTGTGTTAAAAAACTGAAATGTGGGATCTCTGTTATAGCAGTTAGCTTCTACCGACAAATAAAACCCCAGTGGGCATGTATAATTTCAAGCCCAGGTCCATCCTTGAATCTTACCTTACTGCTATTCTGAACTACTTGCAAGTTGAACTTGCTCTCTCTCACCTATAAGCCTCTGTTCCTGAGGTACCTCTGTATCTCGGTTGGATCCTCCAGAAAATTGATACCAAGATAAGACTGCAAGTGCCTTGTGGGGGTAATGCCTATCAATGATAAAGAAGGGAGAAGAGAATTGACCTGAGAAAGTTTTCAGACCACAGGGCTGATCTTGATACTTGTGAAAAAAATAGGAAGGGTCTCAGATCTGACAGTCTTGGTCAACCCAACAGAGAGCTCCAGAGCAAAAGTCCCATTAGTACCCTTGATGCTCAGTCATGCACTGGGCTACCTGTAAAAAGCATCACCTGGCCTCAAAAGCTGAGATAGATACAGCTGAACAGTCAGATAACTCATTTGTTGGAGCTGAATATATTCTTCTTGAAGAGAGATCCAATTGGTGCAACTCATAGTGCTGTACTCTGCCTACAAATACCTCTTCTCTCCAGAAGTGGGTACTCCTATGAATTTTTAAAATTTCTTCTAGGCATCAATTTCTCCAGAAAGCTTTTTCTGATCCTCAAATCCATACTTGGTCAGAATAATGCACCCCCCACCCACTCAACACTCAAAAATGTCCATGTTCTTATCCCTGGAATCTGTAAATACATTAGGTTATGTGGTAACAGAAAATGAAGATTGCAGATGACATTAAGGTTGCTAATCAGCTGTCCTCGAGATTGGGGAGATTATTTTATAATATCTAGAAAGGCCAATATAATCAAAAGGGTCCTTAGAAGAGGAAGAAGAAGGAAAAAGAGATCTAGAATATGTTATGAGAAAGACTCAATAGCCATTGATGGCTTTGAAGATGACCTTCCATTGGCCAAAGAATGAAGGCAGCCTGTAGAAGCTGGAAAAAGGAAAGAAAATGGTTTCTGTTCATCCAGGAAGCAATGCAGCCATTGTTGACACCTTGATTTTTGCCCAGTGACACCCACTTCAAACTTCTGACCTCCAGGACTATAAGAAAATAAATCTGTTGTGTTTTAAGTGGCTAATTCTGTGATAATTTGTTACAGCAGCAATAGAAACCAATATAAGCACCCTGACAATCTTTTTTCCATAACTGTGGCATATTTCTGTGCCCTTACTTATAACTCATGTAATAAGTGTTTAATAAATATTGGTTGAGTTATTCCAGCCCGCTCCATTCTTGACTGTTTAATTATGAACATATCATGTTGGACATTAACAAAATAACTTCCCAAATCGCTTTTATCTCTAGTTATTTCTGGTTCACATCACATAAATAGAATTTTAATACTATATTCTTTTAAGACCAGTTCTGGGCATACCATAGGTACTTAATAAGTAGTTGTAGAATGAAAGAATGAATGGATGATTCATTGTTACAAAGTAGCCTTTATTTGTTTGCTTGTTTTTTAGTATATGTGCTGCCGAAGTGAGCACTATGTGTTTGCTTGTTTGTTCATCATAATAACAACAACAACAAAATCCCAATCAGTCTCAATGAACTAGAGGAGGAGAATAGGAAATCCAAAGCAGAAGATCAAATCTGGAAAAAAATATGTTATTTTAGTTTCAAAATGTCTTTTTGCTCTCAGATTTCCATTTATATAAAGATGACTATTGGGGTCATGCCCTTAAGATACAATATCCATATTATATTTGATTTAATCCCAAAATTAAATTTAGAACAGATTGGTTTTTAAGAAAACATTTACAAACTGACCATTGATATTTGCTTAGTCTCCTGGGCTGGGTGGGGGAAAAGAAGAAAGATAAAGGAAAGGGAGAACAAGGACAAATCAGGGGTTATTGATTGGAAGGCCAGTTAAGATCCCAGAAATCAGTGGACTTTGAAGGGGATGTGGATGTTTATTTTGTTTTACCTTACTTTCTTCATTCAGCTGATATCTCTACTTCCCATTTAAGAACTCTTCCTTTCCCCATTATTCATCCTTTCAATTGAGAGGATTCGATTGGCATTCCAATCTCAGGCCAGTTGGCACATTCTATTTTCTTGGCCTCACTGCGTAATTCAGGCATAGCCACTTGACTCAAATCAAGCCAATTAGATATAGGTCTAGGACTTTCTGGGAACTGTTGGAAATAGGAGTTCTTTTCTCACTAGAATATCTTAGGATTTAGGACTAATTTAGATCTGGTGGCAACCATTTTGTCAGGACAAAAGGAAAGACTAAATAGAAATAGAGCTAGCAGAAGGTAAAAGCAAAACCTAAGAGTGCAGTATTCTGAACTGAATTATTCAAGCCCCTGGATCCTCATCACCTGAAGTCTGTGCCACCTTGAATTTCTATGTTAAATGAGGCAACAGATTTCTGCTTTTGCATAAGCAAGCTTGAGTTGTGTATCTGTCACTTGAAAACCAAAAAATTTTGACTAATACAGGGAATCATCACAGTTTTACAGATCCATGAACTTAAAATTGAGATCTTTAGAAATGATTGGATGCAAGGAATTGGCTCTCATTGACCAAATATGAAAGAGACTGATATAAAGGAGACAGAATACTAATTGAATAGTTCTTTGCAAGAGTCTCAAATACATACCCCTTCTACCTGGGGCACTCATCTCTCAGAATTAGGTTACCTGAAAAGCCAAATCAGCAAACAGAAAAGAAGTTGCCTCAAAAAAGGTTGTTCCAACTAGGGAATCAGAACCAAGAAAGGGGGCTAATTTGAACCTATTTTATCTGGATCAAGATGAAGTCTTATAATCCACATTGCTGCCAAAAACAACATATGGCTTTGAATTTACAAGGTTCAGGACTTTTTTTCTCTGGGCAGCACTAGAAAATCCTCAGAAGTTCTTTTTATGCTTCAGACTGTCTACCCCTCTTCTGTTGACATACCTAATCAATTGAGTGACTCTCTCCTCAAACAATTAATTAGAATCCATTTACTAAATTGCAATCACATTCTCTTTCTGCTTTCACAAGTCTATGTCCTGAACACTTTGGCTGCCATTACAGCTGCTTTCACACTTTCCAGACACACCTTTGCAGGAAATTTCTTGGTTTACACTCACAGCCACTGATGTTGATTTTTAGTTGTTTGGCTCACAGAGGGCAATGCAGGGAAGGGCACCTCACTATCACCCCAAGTATGACCTGCAAGGGAAAAGCTAACTAGGACTTGAGAGGTTGCAGTACATTTGAGTTGAAGTACCTGAGGCTTGATTTTTAAAAACTAATGTAAAATTCATACTACTGAAATGCATAGATGCTAAGCATATAATTCAATGCATTTTGACAAATGTGTACACCCATATGGCCAACACCCATGTCATGATATGAACCATTTCCATAACCTCAGGAAGTTCACAGGGTCTCATTTTCATATGCAGAATTTCACAGACTCTAGACAATGTTAGTTGTACTCTCAGTATCCATTGATTGAGAAAATACATACTAACATAAAAATGTTACTAAGTCAGTTATATTTTTGCATAATTATTTAATACATTTGTATGGAAATATTTGAATAATATAAGAGCTGCTCACATATATTTGAGATATTAGTTATGTGATATTGTAGACTGAATATTTGTGTCTCCCAAAACTCTTGTGTTGAAATTCCTGACCCTGATTATCATGGTCTTAGGAGATGAGGCCTTTGCAGGTAATTAGGTAAGAGGATATTACCATCATGAATGAAATTAGGGCGCTTATAGAGGGGGCCCTTGAGAGCTTTCTTTGCTCTCTGCCATGTGAGAATACTGCAAGAAATCAATAGACTGCAGCAGAAGAGGGCTCTAGCCAGAAGCTGATTGTACTGGCACCCTTATCTCAGACTTCCTGCCTCCAGAACACTGGAGAAATTAATTTCTATTGTTCATAAGCCACCCAGTCTGTGGTACTTTGTTATAGAAGCCTGAATTGACTGAGATATTTGGTGAACAGATACTTAGTGTCCGTGAAGATTCAGATGCCTTTAGAAATAACATTCCAACCACCTCCCCAGGGGTCTGCATCTCACAGATTAGCAAGGCTTCTGATTTGGCTATTTCAAATGTATGGTTATGAGTATTTGGTTGAAAATTGAAAGATACAAAGGAATATTAGGAAGACTCCTATGTCATCCTGCCCACTGGTATTTCACAGTGGGATAAAAGTCAAGAGCATGAATGCTAAGATCTATCTCTGCTACTCAATTATGTAAACATAGGCAAGAAATTATTTTTTTTTACATCTCAATCCTTTTCTTCTGTTAATTTGAAATGATGACTTTTCCTTATAGAGTTTTTATGAGGATCAAATGAGATAATGTGTGGAAATCAGAAAACTCAGATTTTCATTCTTCTATTGCTACTCATTAATGAATGTGGTATTTGAAGGGGTATATTTTACTGAAGCATTCCATACATGGTTCTTTTGCCTGGCAAGTCACATGCTAACTGTTAGCACAGTGCAAAAGTTTTCTTCTGTTTAAGAAAGGCTAATGCAGTTTAATTCTAATCAAACAAACAAACGCCACCACCACCGCCCAAAGCAAAACAAAACAAAAGAAAAACAAAACAAAAAAGCCATTTCAGTTTGATCACATTAGACTTTCAGAAAATCAGAGAAATAATCTTAGATTCATATTATAATCTTGGAACTAGACTCTATATTCCATGCAGTTAAATCTGAACTTTACAAATGGGGTGGGGCAGGGGGAGGCCAAAAACATAGATGATTTATTCAAGACAACACAAATAATTGTGTCAGGATGAGGAATGAAATTCCATTCTTGTCACTTCAGACAAGAATGGAAGAGTGACATTCTTGTCGCTTCACTTTTTCACTGCTACTTGTTAATAAATAAACTATTTCAAGGGATAATTTTTACTAACTCATTTTTCACTGTATCACTAAACACACAAAAAACTTCTCAGAACTCTCTTTGGTATGTGGAATCATATCCCTAGCTAAGAAAATAGATGTGTGTAAAATTGCCTTTCTGAATTTCTGCTCTCCTAGTAGTATATTTTAATTGCCCATGAGACTAAAACATTGGTTCTCCCAGCATCTCTATAATTTGCTTGCAGGATAGAGTTTGTCCAGGGTTGGTTGGGCAGCTAACAGCCTTAAAAGGGCATTCTAACTTCATGAGCTCTGCCATCACCATTCTCCACCTGTGACTGAGCCCTTTAGAATCATAGCTGTGCTCCACCTCTGATGTCCGGGGATTTAGTAAGCACCTAATACACCATGAAGTCCACAGGGGAAATATTAAACTGAATGATTTCAAAGTAACCAGAGATGAATAGCAGTTGAAGCAACATGCCCAGTTAAGTTTTGAAATACACCTTCAATGGAACCCTAGGGAACAAGAAATTTGGCTCTCTCTGTCTTCAAATCCACAATAGTAAAAATGAAAGGGGCAGAAACAGTAGACAACTTTCTATTTCCAATATTTGATTCATCTCTGGGCCCACATGTGAAGAGCAGCCAGCAAAGCTGGTAATTAAGCTGAGATGGAAATGAATAATGCTGCCAAGTTGGCCCCATTGTCATTTGATACTCCATGATACTTGTCAAAAGACCGTTGGAAAGTTCTGATGGCTCCCAGGTGAGGCAAATATACTTTATATTAACCCCAGGAAGCCAAACATTGTTGCCAGTGACTTGGAAGAGATTAGGTTGGACAAGCTCTACTACTAGTAGTACAATTGATAGCTGCAATCTCAATGTCATTCATAGTCATTCTATTTGGAAATGCTTTAGATGATCAATAATAAAACTTACCAGACCCATTTGACAGTATATTTTACCCATGCACTCAATATGGTTGAAAATTGTATCTATTAAAGCTTACATATTAAAAATTTAATTAAGCCCTTGTTAAAAGACTAAACTCTCACTCACATACCATATAAGTAAATTCCACCTAATAAAAATAGCTTCCATTTGTTGAGCACCTGTTGTCAGACAATAAAAACTATTGTTATGTGTAGCTCAATATTCACAAGAACTCTGCAAGGTTGATATTATTGATAGCATAAAATTGAGGAAACTGAGGCTCAGAAAAGCTAAGAAAAATTGTGCACAATTATTAAGCTATGAAGTAGTAAAGGACAGATCCTAGGTGTGGCTGATCCCAAACACTACCTTCTTTCATGTGCAATAGGATTTAGGTACATTGACCTAAACCAGTTACGTATCTATCAAAGGTTACCTCAAGTCCCATCCTTTCCATAACACCTTCTTTGAGTGTTGCCTTCTAATTCCTAGTAAAGTGATAGATCTCAGAGTCAGACAGATCTGGTTTGAGCACCCTACCTCTACCATTTATTGACCATTTGGGTTCATTGATACATTTAATATCTCCAAGCTTTATTTCCTTGTTGTTAAATGGGGATGATAGCCTGACATTATGGTACACATTTTTCAGAGAAAAAAAAAGATGCCTGAGAAGCATAGTTTCTGGCACATGCCAGTGACTAATGTTTATTGAGGATTTTTCTGTGCCAGACACTTATGATTTTATTAAATTCTCTTAAACACCCTGTGGTGTAGCTACTAACACAATCCCCACTTTGTAGATGGGGCATGAGGCTTTATAATGTTTGATGATTGAACCAATGTCACACCATGAGTAAGGGGCAGAACTAGCAAGCAGTCTGACTCCAGAAACCACACTCCTTGCCACTATAGGGAGATTTTCAGACACATGCAAAAGACATGAGGTCAATTTAGTGGTTTGCCCAGCATTTTTTAATGAAGTAGATGAGAAAGCATAAAATAGATTAGAATCAAAATATGAGTATGCTCCACAATAAAGGTAAGTATTCTGTGAAAAATCTTTTTTAACTTTGTGTACATGAGTACTGGGCTTTGCAACATTTCTAACTGTGAATTATGAAAAAAATTTACATACACTGCATTGTACTCTAAGTAATAGGTTCTCAATAATGGATCATTCTCTTCCCTTTCCAAGTAATATGTTATATTGTTTTATCTGTAAAGGCAAAGATAATGTTATTGTTGAATTTTCTAATGTTTTTAATTCTACCTGGTCACATGGACTTTGATAGCTACTTATTGAGTCATTCTAATATTCAGTGATATTGACTTTAACCTGAGTTATTTCATTAATTTTTTAATTCATTTGTTTAACAAATATTTATTAAGTTCTTACTATGTTCCAGGTATTATACTAGGGAAGGGGATTCAATAATGAACAAAACATAGTTCCTATACTCAAAGAGCTACAACCCAGTGGGGAAACCAGATATCAAACATACAATTATAATCAAAGCAGTAAATTCTCCATCAGCATATGTAAGGGATTCTGTAGTATCTTATAACCTGTAGTATGTAGGATAAAAGTAAAAAGACACTACAATCAAATGAACCCCAAAAAAGTTGAATTATTTCAGGGATAGCATAGAAAATTTCATGGTAAAAACACACACACACACATTTAAACTTGGACCTGAAGGTTGAGCAAGAGATAGCCCGGAGAAGAAGAGACTGGGATGGGTAGGATAATAGGTAGAAGGAAAGAACATATAAAGACTGAGAAGTGAGAGAAAGAAAAATGAGTTCAAGGTACTGAAAATCCATCATGGTTAGAATATAGAGTGTGAGAGAGCCATGAAAGAGGTGATGCTGGAGAAGGAAGCAGAGTGTCTTAGGTGCCAGCTATTATCAGGCCATCAGTAAGGAAAGAAGTCACTGCCACGTCTGCAACCTGCTGCAAAAGTGCTCACTGAATTCAAATATACCTTAATACATGCCTACCCCGGCTCCCAAGATTTAGCCTTCATTTATTCTTGGTATCTTGCTCCTAAATGGCCTCAAACCAGCAACATAGGATGCCTTGATCTGTTCCCCATTCATCCTTAACTCTAGGGGTCCTTCAGAATCCATGAGACAGTGAGAGAACATGGAATTTCATCCTTCCCCCTGCCTGTACTCTACAGCTGTTAGGAGCATGGTCTCTGGATTGAGATAAGTCTTATACTGGGTTTCTTGATCATTCTAGCTAAGTTTTTTCACTTATAAAAGGAGGAGACTAATGGTTCCTGTCTCACAGGATTGTTCTAAAGACCAAATAAGGTAATACATGTAAAATGCTTGGCACATAGTAAGGGCTCCATACACCCAAAATGCTACTTTTAAAAACTTACTGGAAGCTCCTGCATATACTTGGAAGAAGAGGGATTTAATTTTGCTATAAAGACTTTAATTTCAGACTTTTAAAAAACTTATGCAAAGATCAACGAAGAACAATTATCTTATATGGCTGTGTATTAAGCAACACAAGGAGACACAAAAATCAAGGATGAGCCATGTGCAATTAATAAAGGAAGCCATAACTAACTAACTAACTAACTAACTAAATAAATAAATAAATAAATAAAATAAAGGAAGCCAGTTTAATCTTCATCAATGGATTGCAATGTTGTGATTCCTCCTTTTCCCTTTTATGCAAATCTCCCACTTGCTTCTTTTTATAAGATGTTGGAATGATGTATGATGGTTTCTCAAATACTAGTGAGACTGAAGTAATTTCCTACATAATGTACCACAAACAGATTTAGAAGTGTTGGTTTTAGATGCTATGATGCATATTCAAATTTCCCATGCAATGGATTAGATAGTAGCATGACTAAGTTGAAGGACCAGTGAGCTAAAATACCTCTTGTATGTTTCATATTCTGGAATATTAATAAAGTAGAAAATCAAAATGACAGCAATTTAGGGCTTCTCATGTCCCCTTATTATAGGCTCATTTCTGTGGGTGAAATTTCAGACAAAGAAAAGAGTGATAATGGAAAAGAACACAGCAGGGGAAACAAGAATGACAAAAGGAACAAAAATGAATAGAAGCAAAATCAAAGGGTCAGCATCAAAATACTCCATCTCCACAAAACAATGCTTATTATAGGCTCCTCTCTTAGCACAATCCCCAGCTGAGCTATTGGGCTGTTATATCAAAAACTGGCAATCTTTGCTGAAATGCATCATTCACTGTTTATTGCCAGTTGGAAAGAAAGTTACAGTTTACAGTTTAGAACATTCTAGCTTGATGTGACTTTCCCTTGCCATCTTAGAGTGAGTTTCCCAGAACTACAGAATCTCTGCTTCTCACCACCATTTTTGGACCTGCTCAGTATAGCTGAGAATGCCTTGTCCATAGAAGTCAGCTGGTGAGCTGGAGAAAAAGTTCTGCTCCACACTGAGGGGCCATAATGGAGCAAGACTGGGGCAGCCCAGAAGTGGCAAAGTGGAGTCCACTTGGAGCTGAAATGTAGAAAGAAGAAAAACAAAGAGGATGATAAATTCCATCTGACGCTAAAGGAAAACCTTGTGTTAATCAGGTTTCTTTATAATGCCAGTGACAATACCCAAACTCAAACATGTAAGCAACAAGGAAACTTGATTGACTCACATAATTCAAAAGTCAAAATCAGGAACACTTAGAGCAGATGTCCAAATGATTGCTTTGGACTCTCTCCATGTGCTGGCTAGCTTTCCCACATTGCTGTACTTGTGGGCAGTGTCCCCCCTGTGACAGCAAAGACAACCATAAGCAGCTGACGTCTAAAACTTCTTACTAAAACTGACTTCAGTTTCAAAACCTCATCCAGAGGCGTTTACCTCCTCAGTAATTCCAGCAGTTTTGTGACCAGGCCTGGGCCATATGCCAGCAATGGATATGGACAATTCTCTAAAGGGAAACAGATTCTGTTACCACAAGCAGAAGAGATGAAATTGGGGCAGGTAAAAACCAACAAAACAACTTAACTGCTATGCCCTTTGAATGATCTGATTATCAACTAGAAGCAGACATTTCATGATCAGAGATAGTCCTTTATTCTCATTTGCACATTGACTCATAATCTATTATTTTTCCTTAGGAAAACGTCAAAGACACCATGATACATTATAATGTACCTGAGTGCTGTGCCGTTTTGAAGCTCAGAATACCAGTAAAATGAAAAGTTCTTCCTGTGAGTTCACTGACATGGGGTACTTTAACACCCACGCTAAATCAAGCAGCAGGCTTCCATAGCTCTGAAGTAAAGCAAGGATGTGTCAGCCAATTTCCTGACAGGAATTGATAGCTTCGAGTAGGGACCTCCTGCTCTTTTTCCTTGTAAAAGCGCCTTCATATTTCTGACCTCTTTCACATTTCTTCCCATCTTGCTGACCAGATGGGAACCATTATTTAGAATAGTGGTTGGCCGACTAGAATAGGAACCATTATTCAGAATAATATACCATTATTTAGATTAGTGATTCCCAACTGTTTTAAAAATGAGAACTCCTTTTACACATAAGAGTGCATACATGTCAGATAGTGGTTGAATGTCTTGTCTATATTCATATATTGACTAATAAAATACATAATAGCAAATAAATTTAGTAAAATTAACATTAGTGAAACAAACTATATCATATTAATTGTAATAGCACCTATTTACATGTGAAAAAAGTGCATGTATGTGTAAGGGTACTATTTATTTAGTATATATAGGGATGCAGAGGTCTCTTGAAATAATTTCATAGACCTGTTCTATAATAGGCTCAAAGTATTGGTGACAGATGACTTAGATAGATTCTTTTTGTAGTTCTGATGTTTGTTTTAACTCAAAAGGCTGGGACACCTGGGTGGCTTAGCAGTGGAGTGGCTGCCTTCGGCTCAAGGAGTGATCCCAGAGTCCCCAGATCAAGTCCCACATTGGGCTCCCTGCATGGAGCCTGCTTCCCCCTCTGCCTATGTCTCTGCCTTCCCCGCCCCCTCACGCATGTGCACAACAACCATAAATAATAAATGAATAAATAAATAAAATTTATAAAGAATAAATAAATAAAATCCCATGAATAAATAAAATCTTAAAAAAAAAAAAAAACTCAAAAGGCCAGTATCTCAGAATGCTGCATTCAGCTTCTCCCATTCCTTTGTTTCTGTTTCCTTTAAACAACTAGCTCAAACTCCAGTTTCAAGAGAAAGAGAACTAACCAGCAGCCAAGGGAGTTGACATGAGACTCATTGCCAAGATGGTGGATGAACACAGACTCAAGACACTGAAAATAAAAGTGACTGACTCTAAGACACATACTCCAGGTTGAAGGCATCCATTAGAATAGAAAAATGGGAAGTGTTGGTTTAAGGCCTTTCTTTCAAAGAATGATGATAAATCTCATCAGAGGCATAACCCTTCGCTTTCAATCAGGATACAAAACTAGCAAAGAAACATGTTTACCAAAAGGGAAATTTGTTTAAAAAGTACAGATTTAATATGAAGATAATTTTTGAGGGTGTATATTCAACATTGTAGCTGACAACTGCATTTGGATTTTATTACACACACTCTATGTACCACTCATCACTGTCATGCTCTGATGAGCTCCTAATCTTCCTCCTAAATCCTTTCTCCCACCTCATAGAAGAGGCACAGTGGTGATGAGTGAAGTACTCAGAGGGAAGGTACTCAAGCCTATAACCCTGGACCACAGAATTTCCTCTGAACTTTGGGAGAAAAACTGAAAATAGGAAAAAAATAAGAGAAATTTAATTTTGAATTGGGTCTCAAAATCACACACACTTATGGTTGAGAAGTCCCAGTACTAATTTGCAGACAAATATCTAACATTTGGTAATCAGTCTGTTAATATAAATATGGGTCAAAAATGATACATTCAACTGAAAAATTGTATAAAGAAGACAAACAATTTAAAAATGGAATTAAACTGCATTTCTCATATATAAATAGGTGTCACGGTATTTAAATTATTTCTTTGTTCTCATATAACCTCAGCCATTGGGGGCCATTGATGCCTAAAGTTTTGATGGTTTGGAAGAAAACAAATCAAGCCAAGAAATCCTAGTTCTGCCATTAACCAGTGGTATAACCTGCAGCAAGTCACTCAACTTGTGTAAACTATAGTTTCCTTATTTTTATGGTAATACTATAAATGTGTAAAATAATATTAGTTATTATGACATATTTAATGTAAAATAATTGGCAAAATGAGTGGAACATACTATTAATAAATGTTGGTTTTTATTATAGATTGTGATAGAGAAAGATATCTTACCTATAGCCTTAGCAATAATCTGATACTCCTATTCCCATACCAACTAATAAAAGAACTTAGTTTTTTTCTGCTCAGATTCTTCTGTTCCCCTTCCCTTATGCTTTAAGAGAATTTTGCCAAACTAGTTCCTAACCCTTTTTTGTAATAATAGGCAGAACCACATAAACAAAACAAAAGGCAGAAATAAAAACAGCCAGAGAGACTGAGTAGATCTACACACGAGGTGTGGTAGGAGATGAAGGCTACATGTTATATGAGAATAGCCTTTTGGGGTCTGCTAGAGCAGCTTTGGTGCCTGAGGAACTGAGACAGAGGCAAAGGAAGCTTTGAAAAAGTTTTTTACTATGGATTATAAATTGAATCTGCTCTAATGATCTTTAAGAAATGAAAGCAGATGAGCTTTCAGTTGTAATTACTTTGATTTCTGGACTGTGCTTTTTAATGGAGCATTATGTAGAGAGTGGATGATGTGGGCCCCCAGTGTACAGTTAGTTCATGCAGCCACATTTCCTGAATTATCAAGTGGCTCTTCTTTAACAGTGCTGTGACGGGTTTGCCATAACGTGGTGGCTCCTCCTCCTGGCTTCTGTATGTACTGGGTGAACTACAGCTTAACCTTATAGAAGCAAGCATTTATTCTCCCACCAAGCTCTTTTCTACTAACAACTCCCCATAAAATAGCCCTGGCTTCAGCAAAGGAACATGCAATAGTCAATAGTGCAGTTGTAGACACGCAATCATTATTGCCCCTACCCCAGGTCCCAAACTCAGCTCTAGTCAGATGGAGGAAAGTGACTACAGAAGGCAGAATAATATGACTTTTTTCCTCAGACATCAGATTCCTTCCATGACAGTGAAGTAATCGAGTTCAACTCTAGCACCATAGCTTGGGGTTAACTTCCAAAAGATGCAGTTGATATTTCTCTTTGAAAACACACATCAGAGCTCTTTTTTACAGATCTGTTCCGGGTAATTACACTTTTTTGCCAGGGACAGAACATCCACCTGTTAGAGAGCTATTGAACATTGAATTCATATAGTGACTGATATGATACCAGAGCTTACAGGAAGAAGAGATCACTTTCATATATTTCAAATGTACAACTGAACAATCAACACAATTCAAATGTTTCCAGCATTTAAATCACTCCTGCCCTGACTCATCCTTCAAATAGCAGAATTCAAGACTGCTATTATGGTGGCTATTACATCAGCCTCTAAATCACTCTTACATAATCAATTAACCTAACGCATTCAGATATTCAAACACTTTCCACCAATAGCCAATTTCACCATAACCAACACAATTTGTTTTCAATTACCAGCCTCACTAATGGCCTTCTAAAACTAATGCTTAAGGAAGTATTGGAAAGTTTCCTGTGTTGTCTCAGGGCTGTATACATTTTCTACACGGCAGCAAAATGATTTGCTGTTATTACATATTAAGTCATGGGGATTTTATCTTCTCATATAAAATGTGCAAGTCAAACAACCCAAACCACCCTATTCTACACAGGGAACTTCAAGTACTCACTATTTTCCAAACAAATCAGAGAATATATACAGGCTTCTAACACCAAGGACTTTGTGTGTTTATTGTAAACAAGTCAGTGGATAATCATAAAATACTTCTTGGCAGCAGCTAAATCAAGATCAGTGATGGCCAGCCTAAGCCAGTTATAAATTTTATGGAAATTTTTTAAATGAGGCAAAGGAAGGGAGCTTACCAGCATTTTGTTTTTAAGGGTCAATTGAAGAGAGTAGGAGAAAAAGAAGGGAATCTAGGGTACCTGGTATTTGGGAGAGGGACACAGAAAAGAGTGAGTAAAAAGGAAGATAAAAGCGAAACAGAAGCCAAGTAGCTTGAGGCTCATAGAGCTTTTAGCTTAAGGGCAGAAAGTTTCAGTTTGGTTTTGTCCTCAAGGGAAGCCTGCAGGAAGATTTCCTTGCCAATGTGACCTTGGCAAACATGAAGGAGGATCAGAGTTTTGGCACTCTGGTTGAAATATAGGGTAGAAAAGTGGGAGAGAGGTCAGAAATACATTGGACAGAGATAGCAGAGAGCAGAAGAGAAACCGTGCCCCAAAGATAATAATATTATTATGACCAATAGTTCTTTGAACAATCCTGACCACTATGGTATCTTCCTTTAGAAACTGGTTTGAAAACCTCTTTGGTAATAGAACTCCTTTGCCAACCAAGTTGGCATTTCCATTAGAGACTATGAAAATTTATTCTGAATAAGTAAGAGCCTGAACAAGCCAAAGTAAAATCAAGCTGTATTGTTCCAAACTAAATTAGACCTCTTATTAATCCAGTTAGAGGTCACTGGCCAAAGGTAAGCCCAAAATGTTTTTTTTATTTTTTTCAGAATGGTAATTTTTTGAAGGAAAAGAAGTGGAGAAGGGGCAAATGCCCTGAGAACCCGGCCTTCATTTGCATCTGCATAGACAAAACCAGATAGATGGTTGGGAGCCTGGAAAAAGACTTACCACAGGTAATAGGGCTGACAAGTGTCTAGGGAGCTATAGCAAGAAATCCTTAAAGCAAGGACACATGCTAAAGCAACCAATCGCAATAAAAATGAATGAAAAAAATAATAAAAAACCAATCTCGACACAGCAAAAATTCTCCTGACATGAAGCATTAGTGTGCAATTAGTTTGACCTTTGATGCAAAATTGAGCTTTGTTCCTCATGACATTACTACTAGCTTTTATGTTGTTCTCACAGTTTGTTTCTCATCCCTGGTTTTTGCCTTTAGTGATGCCTTTAACTTTATCATCTAAGATCTTGCCTTGTCACTTTCATTGTCTTAAAAAAAAGGGGGCGGGGGGTCAGAAAAACCTTGCCCTTTCTAAATTTTTTTAAATCCACAAGCCCATCTCTGTTACCTAAGGGGCCCTTTTTGAATTTCCTATGATAGGCTTATGAGAGAAAACAGAAAACCTCAGAAGGCCCAGAGTTTCGTTTTATGTTTTATTTAATTATAAAATAAAATAATGGAGTTCCGTTTTCTGTTCTAATTAATTATAAAATAAAGTAATGGAGATTGCTTTCCTAAGGACAAGATTCTAATAATATTTAAGTGTATAAGTCAAAAAAGAAGAGTGTTCAAAACAGTGAATGTTCAAAAAGGTTGGTTAAAAATGGTGTAATGTACCTACTAAGCTGTCGCTTTTCCAGACCTCTGAAAGAAAGGGAAGAGTTCAGAGCTGTTGGAAAAGTATTTATGTCATAAGTAAAAAGTTGGGAAAAATTCAAAAAGAAATTATATCCTTGTTATTTAGCACCTGAAATTTTTCTATTCAAATGAGAGAGAAAGAGAGAGAGAGAGGAGAGAGAAAATAAATAGCTAAATAAAGAGACAATTCAAGCAATTTATCATAATGAATAGCAATCAACTTCCACAAAGAAAATATCATAAAGATATAATTGGACACAGCAAAATCCTTGATATAAGAATTTTAATTTCAGAGTTTACTTGCTTGAATTCAAATTCCCATGCTTCAACAAGAATTATAAATTCTTCGCTCTCCTTCAGACCCCAAGCCTGCGATATAGTTTCTGGTTCAGATTTCTTTCTCTCAGTCTATTAGAAAATAATGAAAATCACTACAGTAGGAACTAAAAAGGTGTTAGGTTTGTGTCTTACATCTTGAACTACCTGTTAACAAATACACTCAATTAGAACTTCTGGTAGAAGTTAACTAGATGAACTTAGACTAATTACCAAGCCCCAGGCTAGTATAAGTGCACACACCCTACAGAGTTGCAGAAGGAACTCACACTTAGACGTGCCTGTACTTGATTTAATATTCTGTTGTCACTGGATCCCACAAATTATGCGATTGATTCTGCCTCAACACTCCTTAGCCTCTGATCTTTATCTGAAAATCAGAATTAGAAGATCTCCAGAATCATTTTGGCTCCAGAGTGTGAGGACACAACCACTTTGGGATCACTTTAGGGAGCACACTGCCACAAGGGCTCTGAGGAAGTTTCTCCAGGATTCCATTTCCAGGACATAGCCTCATACCCTAAATTGGCCACTATTCCTAGATGATAGAAACTGCAGGGTTTAATTAATGCATTGGAGGATTATCCTCTTCTTTCTCTTCTCAATAACCAACTTTTCATTACAGCACCACCATCCAATCATATATTGCCACAAGGATGCGAAAAACAAATCACCCCAAAACTGAGAGGCTTGGAACAATATTCACTATTATTGCTCACAAAGCCACAGCTAGCTGGCCACTCTGCTGATCTTTACTAGGCCTCCCTGGGCATTTCTCTGATTACAGAGGAGATATAGAGAAGGAAAGAATTGGAGTCACTTTTGCCATAAATCATGAATCAGAAGCTCTACTTACTTAAATGCTTTGCCTCAACTACGTTTTATTGTATGACCCCAAGCTAATCACTCAAGGTCTCCCTCTATTGCCTCATCTACCAGCCAGATTACCTCAGAAGCCCTTTATGTTCTAACATCTTTGTAGTCTAAGAAACCTCTCTGTTCCCATTTCAACCATGATTTCCAGCCTTACCATCCTCCACTGGACCAAATACCTATCCTTTTATCCTGCAGGGCCTTTAATCACAGATTAATCAAAGTGATCAATTTAACCTACTTTGATCGCTATAGCTTTGTCAGGCCCTTGAAAACATTAGGTCCAAAAACAAGAGTTCATAATTCTCAGGGAAAGAATTTTAAATTCTCTGCCATGACAGAAACCCTCTTGCTACAATGGAAAAGACAACAAATGATGCATCCCCCAGGTCCAATGTCTGTGGCTCTGTGGCTCCTTTGTCTCTTTAGAGCAGAATCCTTTTTTTATTGGAATGCTCTCTGCACCACCCCCACCCTCCCACTAGACTGCATCATGCACTCATGGCCAAAACACTCTGGCACAGCTCACTGCAAGGCTTTGAACAGGGGCAGCGTTCTCTGAAATAAATGAGAGGGACAGTGTGTTCTTGCCGAAGACTGCAAGGTCCTGTCAGCTTTATATTTGCCAATTTACATGGCTTTTAAAAGACATAACCATAAAATTTCACTCCAGAATTAACTCTGGCCAGTCCGATCTTTGCCCAGCCTGGACAAATTTAATTTATCCAACTGACCAGACAGTAGTTTAATTTTTCTTCCTTGTTGGGATGCCCCTTTGCCCCTCATAACTCATGTTATAGCTCTTTCTCTCAGCTCTCTGATAGGACTCTATATAGACACAGATCTTGTTTTATTTTTCTAAAAAAATCCTAAAGCACAGGAACCATTCCTACAAAGATCTGTAATCTGAACATACAGGCCAGGTAAATGCATCAGGGATGGATCAGTGTGCTGCATGCAGCCTGCTAGGCACATGAAATGGCTCCTTTTTTCAGCTGGTTTAGGAAATTTGGTTTGTATCATTGTTTCTTTAAGCTGAAAACTGCTTCTCATGCTGCCAGATATACCCTTGTTTATACATTCATTTGTGTTTCACTGCCTTCAAAATAAACCTGTCTCTTCAAATCAGGAAATTTTGCACTAAGCCAAAACAATGAAGGGTGATGATAGAGGACCAGCTAGTCTATCTTTCACATGCTGACATGCCCATTTCCTCTTCAGTGGTTTTTGTCATTTTGCTGAATATGTCCATGTTGAGATGAGATTGGAGCAGCACAGTGGGTTCTTTGGTCAGCCCTGAAGGTGGCTTTTGAAGGTCACTGATGTTTGGTCATTGGTCACCTTGCATACCCTCAATCAATGCAGTGCTTTCTCTGTGAGGGCTAATGCTTTATTTCTCCATAAATAAGAACATAGAATTTGTTGGGGCACCTGGGTGGCTCAGTGGTTGAGCGTCTGCCTTTGGCTCAGGTGGTGATACCCAGGTCTTGGGATTGAGTCCCGCATCGGGCTCCCCGCAGTAAGCCTGCTTCTCCCTCTGCCTCTGTCTCTGCCTCTCTCTCTCTCTCTGTCTCTCATGAGTAAATAAATAAAATCTTGAAAAAAAAAAAGAATTTGTTGATGTTCTTGGATCAGGGCCTATTAGAATAGACAATAGAGAGAGTAGGGGTTGGGATGGCAGCTTGACCTAGCCTTACATTTACAAAAGACCTCATATTTTCATTTTTTGTCTTTAAATTCAGTTATATTACAATAATGGAGATATAGAACTGAAAGCAGGCATTAATATTATGCCCCACTCTGCTTTTATTGTATTTTAATGTTTATAAAACTATAATTATCTTTAAAACAGCATACATTGTGGTGTAGTTATTATGGTAAATGTTATAATTTTACCAAGGAAATATTTAAGATACACTGCAAACTTCATCACCTTATTTTGATTTGTGTGTACTTTTTAAATAAACCAGGAGACCCAAAAGTTGGAAGTTGTTGGAGTTTCTCTTAACCTCTGAGAAGCCCTGCTTTGGGCAAATCAATTTTGTTGCTTTGTGTATTACTAACTTCTGCTGAAGAAAACCAATGGAGCTGCAGAAGCCAGAGCACCAAAGTTTTAGATATTCGGAGTGGGACTTGGGGGTGTCCACAAATCAGGTAAAATATAATCAACTGCCTAAATCCTAGAAAGTAGTTGACATCGTCATCTATAAATAAGAATAAGACCAAGGACACAGGGAAGTTTATGAGCTGTCTCTGGATTCCCTTCCACAGAGCACCTTAGCTTCAGGATATGGCATCAATGTCTTGGCCTGACACACAGGCCCTCTATGACCTGGCCCCTGACTACTGTCCAGCGTTTTCTCCTTCTGCTCTTCCACCCACAGCATTTTGTTTGACCATATCACAAGACTGAGCCTCAGTGGCACTGAGGAACACCTCATGTGTTGAATATATGCTGTTCCTCCTGCCTGAAATACACTATCCCCTCAATCCCCACAACTTATTTATCATGAAAACTACTATCCATCCTTCACAAAACAAGTTCAGAAAGAACTCTAGAAGTATCTCTGTCAATTATGAAGTAATAATCTTTGTTTTACTTGATACCTCAGTCATTGTTTTATTCCCAGTTTATAGCAATAATGCATACCGTATGACAGATTCAACAATGAACAAATGAATGAGTAAACAAAGTGGACCAGAAGTCTGTTATAAATGCAGAATCTTGGGGATCTTCCAGACTTAATAAACCAGAATCTGCATTCTGACAAGATCCCCAAGGGATTCAACTGTACACTGATCCACCTTACTCTCTCACTTCTGTAAATGTCTGAAGCATTGATTGTTTGAAGCTTTAGGTTTGGCAATTTTTAATGTACATGCTCTGCATTGTGCCTAACGCACACATGTGAGTACATGACGGTGTATGAATGTGTTTGTGCATGCTCACATACTTCCATTCTTACCTCCTCCCCCAAAGGCCTTGAAGAGACTCTGCTGGCATTCTCTCACCATTCCCTTAGATCCTAGTGCAGGCTATGCCCAGAGTAGATGCCAGGTACAAAGTTACACAAAAAGCCAAGGGCCACTGGAAAAAAAAAAAAGATTTCATAAAACTGCATCACACATGTCTCTACAACAGAACAGCCAATGTCAAACTAATGTTGAAGAAAACTAAGGTGAATTACCTTGCTTCTAGTAAGCGTCAGTAAAATATGAAATCTTAGCAAACAATATTGATAGTTCTCACCAACTGGGCCCCTATTTCCTCTGCTGTCCTTGAAGGGACATCTGGCAGTCCATTAGGATGTGATTTCCTGATTCAGAGTCTATATTTAACTTTACTTAATCTTGTCACGCCTAGAGATTTAGTACTTTTGGTTACTGCTCAACAGCTCATATTTTTCCTTGGGAGACTCAGGAAATGCTTGTCCACCTCATTTTGTCCCACATTCCCTGAATTGCTCACACTTTGCAATTCAATTGCTTCAAGCACTAGTACTAAGTAAAGATATCTGTTAGCTTGTTACTCACTGAACAGGGTAAACCACAACACATTTGCATATGGGCTGACTGATGAGGGGCAACAGAAGCAAGCTAAATCACGTGGGCAATATTTTTTACCTTCCCCAGAAAAATATTTTGTAGGAAGATAAAATCTGCTATGAAAGCACTGGATGGGATCCCTGGGTGGCGCAGTGGTTTGGTGCCTGCCTTTGGCCCAGGGCGCGATCCTGGAGTCCCGGGATCAAATCCCATGTTGGGCTCCCGGTGCATGGAGCCTGCTTCTCTCTCTGCCTGTGTCTCTGCCTCTCTCTCTCTCTCTCTCTCTCTCTCTCTCTGTGTGTGACTATCATAAAAAAAAAAAACACTGGACAAAGGAGGAGCTGGAGGAGAGTGAGAAAAGTGGAGAAAGAATGTTAGCTTTTATGAAGATGCTACTGGTGTGAAGTACTGTGCTTGGCACTTAAAGTGCATTATCTCAGTTAGCTTCATCAACCTAATGAGGTAGGAATCCTAACTCCTAATGCTGATTTTACCTGTGAGGAACACAAGTCTCCCAGGCATTCTCAGATTCACAGAACAGGTTCTGAACCATTTTTTTTCTTCTTTTTAAAACTTTTTGTTGTGGTTTATCCATCATAACCATTTTTTAAGGGTACAGTTCAGTAGTGCTAAGTACATTCACATTGCTGTGCAACAGATTTCCAGAATTTTTCACCTTGCAGGGCTGAAACTCTATACCCATTGAATACCATCTTCCCATTTATTTTTGTAAAGTAGTCAAAGGTGCTTTTTTGCTTATATTTCTCTCCTTTATCCTTCTTCCACTTTCTCTGCCTTCTTCAGATACCATACACTTTAAGCTGCTCTGGTCTCTCACAACACTGAGGAAAGTGACCTGATAATTCTAAGGTCTCATTTTGTTACCTTCCCTGTAAAGTTTGTGAAGCAAACAGTAAAGAATGGATTGCCAATGGAAGAAAATCAGGAGAGTGTGTGCTTCTTGTAATGCTGGAAATGTACCATTTACTTTGCCTGTGTTAAAGGAAACTCCCAATACAGACCATTATTTCATTGAAAAATCAGTCACATGTGTCCAAAATTTGCCACCCACCCACATTCCTGTGGCCAGGACTCCAGTACTTCAGCCTTATGATAGCATCCTTCTGAAGCTCCATGAGGGTAAAATACACATGCCCAGTCCGGGAAACTCCTCCTGGTGGCCATGTCCACTGAGTTGAGGCTGTCTGTCCCTGGCATCAGACATGCATTCCCTAAAGATGAGACGGTGTAAGAAGGCAGGATGTGGCTCAAGATGCAAGTTTGCACATCTTTGAATTTTTCACAGCAACATTGTCTTAGTCTTGTTTTATATAATCTTTACATATGTCTATTTAAATGGATTCTTTATTAGATATTCAGAGAAAGGAAAATATTCACATTGATGTATTAGAAAGCAATCAGGGCCCAGAGAGAGAGAAGCAGTGACATCCCCTCAGAGTCGTCTCTCTCCAGAGTCCTGTGTCACCAGTCCTGTGTCACACATCATGCAGCAATGGGCTCCTCCTGCTAGGCAGCCAGAAATCCCATGCTTCATCTTGTGTGAACACAAAGTGTCATTTTTTTCTGAATTTCATGTCACCATCAATGACAGACTTACTTCTTTCAGATCCTGCAATGTCACTATTTGATCTTAGAGCAGGAGCTTCCTATCATAGTCCAAAAGCCTTGAGGGGATGCTGAGGTAGGCAAACCTAGTGTAAATCCAGCTGTACAAGTAATAGCAGTGACCTTGAGTGAATGGCATAACTTTTCTATACATAGGTTTATGAAATTAGATAAATTGGATGAAGCATATATATTTCATAAATTGCTTAATAAATGTTACCTATTGCTATTTTTATTGTCTTATTATTTACATTTCTAATCATATAGCCAGGGCTAGAACTTAGATTCCCTGATAGTCTCTGAGAATGGTCCTCTGTTCTATTATACTAAGAGACTCTGAATTACAGCCCGTGTGCCAAATCCAGCCAACCACCTGTTTTATAAATCAAGTTTTATTGGAACACATGCATGCCTGTGTGTTGATATATTTAGTCTATGGCTGCTTTTGTGCTATGATGGCAGAATTGAGGAACTATGTGACAGAGACTGTATGGCCCATAAAACCTTAAATATTTACTATCTGGACCTTCACAGAAAGTTTGCTGGCACTGAAGGGATAAAGGATGTTCTAGAATAAGACCAACATAGCAGCAGAAGTAAGTTCTAAGGACAGAGATTTTGACATTATAAAGACTTAGAAATTGCTCAAACTTAGGGGTGAAAAGACAGTGGCTCAGGTCTCATCTTTTGTCTCCATAGCTGAGGAACACCAGGCAAATTTATAATGATAAATTTCTTTCTCTGTAAATGAGATAATAAGAAAACCCAGAGTACATATTAGTAGTGAGGATTAAATTAAATAATTTATATTCAAACCCTGTATAAATATTCAAGGCCTCTACACATTTATTCATTCATTCATGGGACAAGACCCTGGACCATACACAGAGGACTGAGGGTAAGAAAATCATCTCTGGCCTAAATATATAGCTTATCTTCTGGCTTGAAAGACAGGCTACTTGATGCAAGGTGTGTTTCCTAATTAATCCAACTTTTCAGTAACTTTTTAAGATATCCAGTTTCAGTAGGCACTATAGGAAAATGTTTATATTTTAATTCTGCCTTTGGCTCAGCCTGGGTCAGAGATATTAAGTTATACCTGTCAGTATTTAGTTGATTATTTGCTTTTACTCAAACATTGGATCAGCTGAGTCCTTCAAAAGAAACACACTCACAGAATTAGACAAGTTGTCTGGTGAATGTGACACATGCAGAGATGCCCACAGGATGATTTAAGCCTTTGTACATTTACAAAACAAAGTTCAGTCAAGCAAAATGGTGCTCTGTAAGAAAACCCACAGACCAAATACAAATGCACATCAATCTGACATAGAATTATAAAACCTAACTAAGAAAAGAAAGTACATATCATCAGATATTTTTCTGTTACTTTTTGCTTTTTCATTTAGGTAACATTATTTTCTAGAAAATTACAAAGAATAAGCAAAAAATAACTTTGATTTAAAACATTCATCTCTAAATCACATTTCAGCGGAGTGATAAAGAACTGCTTGTTTGTTCTAATTCTAGGCCAGGGTCCCATGACACTTTCATATATCAATTTATCTATAGTAAATATGTATTAAAAAATGAGTCCATCTTTCCTCACTAATTTTATTAATGTTTCTTTTTCTTGATTTTTCACAGCACTATGGAAATACTAATAATGTGTTAAAGATTTATAATCTAGTATAAGAACTACCAGTTTCCCTATTAAGAGGGTATCACTTTCTTAAGAACTAAAAATGCTATCAGATGCTGGTCAGTCTATAGGCGTGTCTCCCAAGTCAGTCATCTGACCATGGTTTTTACGCCCTGTGCACAAAAGGGACATTTAGTATGAAAGCAGTAAATGAAAACTAGAGGCTGTTGTCAAATTGTCAGCCATTGTGCTCATATTAATAACCACTGCAGCTGTCTGAGGCTCAAATTAGCATCTTTGAAACAAGTTAAACACTTCTAGCACTATTTAGAGCCATTCCAAAGAGAACAGCAAAAGTTTATATTGAGATTTTTTGCTAGATGGCCTTTAAAATAAAAATCTCTTCAGAAACCTAAACTACCCTTTTTCTGAGATTCTATTATGAGATTATCTGATCCTCATTTCCAATTAACTAAATATTCCAAAAGCTGGATTCATAGCCCCATTAGTTTATGTTCATATGCTCACATGAACTCATGTAAATTATTATAATTTAAAAATGGAAAAGAGCTTTTCCTAGGTCAGGCACACTTCTCACTTATCAAATACCCCAAATAGAGCAGTATTATTCTTGACTGCTCACTCTGGCACTTGAGGAAAATAATTATATCCAGCACAGACAACAATCCAGGTTGGAGCCAGGTGGCTATATCTCTCTGAATCTCCTGGATTGAGGAATGGACCAGCATCCTTCCAAAGGAACTGTTCCAAATGTACACTAATTGCAGAAAAAAATGAGTCCATCTTGGGATTTGGGAAAACCTATGACTTGATACAGATGAGCTGGCAATGAATAAGTCAGTCATCGTGTCAACTGCCCCAGAGGGGCCTGACAGCACTGATTTCAAGCTATACTGCTCAGATTCTTCAAGTCCCTCTGGGGACTTATATACAGGAAATTTGCTGTGCTAAGCTCCTGAAATAAGCTTTCTATTCTGAACAGTGGTAAGACACAGCCCAATACCTGGGAGCAGATAAATTTACCAAATAAGGAGGGACAGCTAAATATTTTAGTTCAAATGGCAAGTCCATTTACCCTCTGATCATTTCAATCTAACTCTTTAAATCCTAAGCAATTAAGTATGTGCTGTCCCATTATTCCCTTTGGATTTACATTATTGAAAACCCCCAGACCTACTACTAGAATTCAGAAGTCCAGGGTTCTAATCTTGGTTCTGCCCTTATTACCCTGCCTGCCTTATTGGAGGGTATTAGAAGAACAGGTGGGAAATATATCCCCATTCCAGTCATAGCTACACAAATGTCATCCCATCCTTAGAACAATGCTATGAGATAAATTTTATTACACTATTTTTATAGATGAAGAAAATGATCCTTGAAAAATTATGTAACTTGTCTCAAATCATAACAGCCATGACATGAAAAGCTGAGATTTAAATCCAGGCTTTTTCAGTATAAATCTAAGTCTGTTTGCTCCTATATTAAGTTGCTTCTAAATTTACACTAATATTTTAAAGAATCCTAAGACTTAAATGTCTTACATAAATTTAGCAGATGACTTGAATGCTTTCACTTGAGGGGCCCTAACTTTCTTGTGGGAGAGAAGCTTCTATACATTTCCTTGAAACCAAGGGGTGGTGCTCACAGGAGCTGGTCAGTAGAGCAAATGAGAGGGCAGTGCTTCTCCCGTGTGAAATACCCTGGGATTTCAACAAGGTCAGACAGAACAGCAGTGAAGAAGATGGTAATGTCAACTGGTTTGGAGAGCTTCTATCCAGGTTGCAAAGTTCACTGGTAGCTCCACGTCTCTTCATTGAGAAGCCCTGACTTGCTGCAAGGAGAGGCTTGAGAATTTTATGGAACACTAGTGGAAATTTTTTTGAGGAGGACCTTTTCTTGGGACCCCTTAAGTCTTAATATGTAGGAAATCTCCAATTCTTAATAAGTAATGCCAAAAAGATTGCAGTCTAAGACTTTTGAGTAATTCATCCCATAATATATCCCATTCATACCCTTAGATATAACTAAAGTACTTAGTTATATGTTTTCCTCCTTTCTCATACAGTTCAATCATCTTCCTTCTTATTTTCCAACAGACTTTTTTTTAGACTCAATAGCAAAACTCTCTGGTCATAGAGATATATGAGTCAAATAATTCTATCTTGTAGCATGAGTCAATCCCAGAAGCCAGCTTACTCAGCCCTCCGTGTGCATCAGCACAGAGACCCCAATTCAAGTAATGGCTCCCTCACTTCTTAGCAGCTGTTTACAGCCTTATTTTTGAGAAGGGGAAAGCTGCCATGCAAAATGGCTCCTTTCCTTTGTAACATTGGCTCCTCAGCCAAAGTCAGTGAAATGCTTTTCATGTTCTCCCATTTCTGGGAAACTTCCTTTACTTTTGATAAATAAGAAAACAAGATAACTCTGGACCACAACTTGTAGAGTGGAGCTAGAAGGTAATAAAATACCATCCATTCATTCAGAAACATAAGAAATTTACATATTGCATAAAATTAATTCATTTGGACTAAATGGCAAAGGAACTGAAATCCTGTTTCAGGATATCCCCTTTCCCCTCTTCTAAACCCCCTAACCCTATCACATCTCCCTTAAATATAGCAACAAAATCTACAGCGCACATATGAAGATCCCTTTAAAATGAGCTGGTTTAGTAAAATTCTCATGATGCTATAGAAACTATCTTTGAGCACTATTAAGGTAAAGAGAAATCCCCAGGTCTGGCCAGGTATGGGAGGCATGAGGTCTTCTCCTTAGTGAGAATAACATATCTTGATCTAATTTAGAGCCCTTAGCTTCCCCAGCCCTTCTGATTTTGCTATCTGTTGTACCTAGCCTCACTCCCTCCTTAATACCTCTTTTTCTCCTCTCTTCTGTATGAATTTATCTCTAAGATTCTGATTTTAGATCCTGACAACCAGATCCTAAAGGCTATCTTCATTGATAACTTGGAATTACAATCGTCCACTGAAAATGTATCATGCCTACAATTCCCAGTGGAAATAAAAGTTCATTGAGTAAGAACTTAGTCTACTCCTACTCAATGACCAAATAGCAAACTTGTTTCTTTGTTTTGAATATTTACATGACTTAAAAGCAGTTGGATTGAAATCGGACTTGAGGAATTTTCTTACAATAATTTCTTTTCAACAGGAAAAAAAAGATCAAAATGTTCCTAAGAAATCCCAAGAGGCCACTTAGCCTGCCTCTCTAGTATTCTGTGCTTTCTCAAACTGATATTCAGGTACTAGGGACAGAACAAACTGATGGCTCTCTGAAGCCAAATAACTTCTTATGCTCAAATAAATATTCCAGTGTGTGGGGAGGAAGAAGCTCTAAAATGAGCTGTCTTTATGTACTTTGATTGCTATTGTTTTTTCTCTACAAACTGGCCATTTGCTTCCAGGGCATCTGTCTTGTCAGTGTAATTTAATGCCTATCAGTCTGGTGATGGAAAAAGTGATGAGGTGTCACCATCACTTGCTTCTTAACTATACTTTTACCAAGTGAAAGTGCAACTCTAAAAAGAATAATGTATATGTTTGTAAATGAAAAGGTAGGAAAAATGGATCTCAAAACTGTGACCACTGCTGGTCTTATGGGTAAAATCGCTTTAAACAAAATGAAAGCAGCTTTACATAAGGTGTCTGTAGTGGGCTGAACTGTGTCCCCCAAAAAGATATGTTGAAGTGCTAATCCCTGGCACATGTGAATATGACCTTATCTGGAAAGAGGGTCTTTGTAGATGTAATCAAGTTTAGATTTTAATCAAGATTAAATCATATTGATTTAGGATGGGCCTTAAATCCAATGTCTTGTGTCATGGATGAGCTTCATTTCAAGTGACCAACTTAACTAAGTTTACCATCAAAAAATGGGTGCAGTAATAGCTTTGATTTTCATGTAAATCCCCCCCATTTCACAGGGTTGTTTATGCAAAATCCAAGGAGCCTACACAAGTTCTCTGCTCAGTCCAAGCTTCCTTGATTATGCAACCCTCTGTTCCATTATCCTTCCCTAGTCAGCACATGATCCCTATCTGCTCCCTCCCTCCCTGATTGTACTTTAAATGGATCTCCCAATAGATTAGAGCTTTCAATTTTTTTTTAATTTTTATTTATTTATGATAGTCACACAGAGAGAGAGAGAGAGGCAGAGACACAGGCAGAGGGAGAAGCAGGCTCCATGCGTCGGGAGCCCGACATGGGATTCAATCCCGGGTCTCCAGGATCGCGCCCTGGGCCAAAGGCAGGCGCTAAACCGCTGGGCCACCCAGGGATCCCAGATTAGAGCTTTCAGACTTAAAGTGCGCATAAAAATCAACTCAGAAGTTAATAATATGAAAATTTATGGGTCCTGTGCTCAAAGATTCTGGAGTGAGTTTGCAGTAAAGAATTCAGCATTTCCCTTTTAACCTTTCTTCCCCCTTTTTCTTTCATGATTTTCTCTTATCTCTCTACCTTTTTCTCTTTCCCTTCAGCCTAGCCTAATAGGAGACTCAAAATGAGTTTGGAGGATAACAAAAATGAAACTCACAAACACCACATATTTCTATTCATAAGTAGCATTGAACATCCCCCCCAAATTTTATATATATATATATATATATATATATATATATATATATATATGAGCAGAGCAAAGTCCTGAGATTCTTGGATCTAGTTGCACAGGAGAAACATCTGGGGAACATTTAGCATTTACCAATGCCTGGGCCCACCCCAGACCACTTTGATCAGAACCACTGGTGGAAAAGCCAGGGCACTGGTAAATTTTACTAGCACCCCACGTGATTCCCCAGGTAATGGTCAGGCAGGTTAAGAATCCTTGGAGTAATCAAAGGATATATCAGCATAAAAATGGGTTCACCACGTGCCCTTCCGTTCCTCACAAGAATGTTTACAGCGTGGTAACTATGAAAAGCTGCTGAGGAGTAAGAATTCCACCAAGGCTGAGAAACTCTCTGAAAAGAGCTCTCAGGCATTTATCTGCTTCCCCTCCTCCCAATTGTATCAACACCTAGAAGCATTATAAGCAGCCAGAAAGTAAGGATTGTGCTTTCAGCAAGCCATGGGCCCCAGGTCTAATTTTTGGGGCCCTGGTCTTGACATTTTGCTATTCTGTACTGAGGCCATCTCTCTTGCTGTATGTCTGTGTTGACAGATTATACAACCTCTTGTACAACTGGACTTGAGGATTTTCTATTCAAATGTCCTTAAGGATTTTCTAGTAACATTTCTGGCTATGACATACAACTATCTTTTTCATCAGCTCCTTTTTACTCTCAGAGATGTACATTAAAGAGCAGCCACAATCTATTCACTCTGCCTGTCGAAAATTTAACAGATTATGCTTCTAATGAATTATTCTATATTATAACGAATTTAAGTGGAGAGAGAAGTAATCATTCCTAGTCCCTCCCATTTTCCTGAAAACCTGTTGAGATTTTGCCAAAGAGAAGAAAGACCTTAGAGGTGTGAAATGGTCAAAACAGAGCTAATGTTTTAAATTTCTAATGGCTGCACAGTATTTCACTATATACATCTACCAAGTTTATTTAACCAGCACCCTACTGACAGACATATAGGTTGTTTCTTTTTTTGTTTTTTAAGATTTTATTTATTTATTCATCAGGGAGAGAGAGAGAGAGAGAGAGAGAGAGAGAGAGAGTCAGAGACACAGACAGAGGGAGAATCAGGCTCCACGTAGGGAACCCAACGTGAGACTCGATCCCAGGTCTCCAGGATCATGCCCTGAGCCAAAGGAAGATGCTCACCTGCTGAACCACCCAGGGATTCCAAGGTTGTTTCAATCTTTTACCATTATGAACAATTGTGGAATGACTGTTTCTATACTTTCTACAATTATGTACTAGACATATGTGTAGATTGTGGGACAAATTCTTAGAAGTAACATTTCTGAGGTAAAGAGATCTGTATTTATAATTTTGAAAGATACTACAAACTACCTTCCACAGAATTGTGTTCATTATTCTACCACTAATGTCTGAAAAGGATTCCTAGGATTCCTCATAGCCTCATTATTGCAATGCACCATCAAATTAGTTTATCTTTGCCATTCTGGTGAGTAAAGATGGAGTATCACTGTAGTTCTCACTTGCATTTCTTTCATGATCAGTGAGATTGGACATCTTTTCATGTGCTTAAGAAATTTTCCTATGAACTATTTCTTCATGTCTTTCTTGATTTTTTCCATTGAATTTTTTTTTCTCGTACCTACTAGTTAATAAATGAGGAAAATGAGTGTTGCCTATGATGGAGGATGCAAATTCTTTTTTTCAAGTGTCCATTTAACATTATTTTTGCTGTTTTTTTCTTGCAGATTAGAAGATTTATTTCAATAAATAAATTGACAGTTTCTATGATTTCTGCATTTTGTGTCATACCTAGTAAAGCCTTCATCTCCCTGCAAATTAGATAAATGATAGATAGATAGATGATAGATAGATAATAGATAGATAGATAGATAGATAGATCTGCATCTCTATATATTTTTTCTTTTAACACTTCTTATTTCTTTTTTCTTTTTCTATTTTTTAAATGTTTGCTGAACATTTCTTTTTTCCACTGATAAACAATATCACTTTTATCACATGCTAAATTGTATTTGGGTCTATTTTTGGACTGTATTTTAGTCCATTAGTTTGTCTCTCTATTTTAATTACTATCTTTTCATAGTTTGCAATCTGAAAGAATTAGGCCTACCTCATTACTCTTCTATTTGATTATATTTCCTGGTCATTAGTACATCCTTGTTTTTCCATATGAACTTACCATAAACTTATCTAGTTCTTAAAAAAAATCCTAAAGGCATTATGATCACATTATATTAAATGTATTCATTAAAATAAGGGAAATTGATATATTTATGATGAATCTTTCCAAAAACAAGGTATTTTCATTTGTCCAGGTCATATTTTGTATCTTTCATTAAGATTTATAAATATTCTTCACAAAAATCTTGCACATTTCTTGTTTAAGCCTAATTTTTAGTTATTTCATGGGCTTGGAGTCTTTTTATTCTTTGATGTATTGAAAGAGATCACTTCTCTCCTTATAAAATCTAACTTGCTGGGATTTGCATGTATAAAACACTGATTTTTGTATATTAAATTTGCATTCAGCATTCTTATTTTCCAGGAAAGACAAATGGCCTCAAAACATGGCAGTATAAAAAGTCACTAGGGGAAGGAGAAAATGGAAAGACATGTCTACCAACTCAAGAAAAAAAGATTTTTCCTTTCCACCTTGAATCTTAGAAGTATTGTTTTATTTTTTTTGAGGTATTATTTTAGAATCAAGGCAAGGAAATTTGATGGTGATCATATTTGACAAACTGAAAACATAAATTCAAAATCCAAATTCTAAAAGGGTTTAGATAAAATCATAGATTATAGTTCAGTAATCAAAAAAGGTAATGTAAAATGCTTAGCCTTGCATTCAAAGCCTTCCCTTGGAAGCTTCCTGGTCCTCTCATCAACTAATATTCCTCAGAACCCATGTATGACCTCCCATACCAGTCATGAAGGTCTCCATCCTGTGACTATACCCACCACCACTGTTTGCCATGCCCACAAAATTTAACTTCCTTACCATTGCTCATGGTACCATGACTAGAACTTGATTGTGCTGTGTCCTGTCAATTCCAAGTCTTATTTTCTCTTTGAAAATTGACATCTCCTCCATGAAGTAGTCAGGTGCCATCAATGACTATAGTCTTCTCTCTGATATTGCATATTAATGGTGGAATTTGTCTCCAAATAACTGCCATATTTTGGAGTTAGGCATCCAATTTTCAACTTCCAGCTATGCCATTTACTGATTCTGTCATCTTAAGTTCATTAGCTTCTCAGAGCCTTGGTGTTCTCTATATGATGAAGGTAATAATTTGTAACCCGCTTCTCACTCATGGCTATTATCAGGATTAAGTGCACTTTAAAATATTATATAAACTCTGAAGGGGTATCAAAATATCAAATATCAGAGGTAAGGAATCACCTACAGACAAAGACATCACTTTACAAAGAGAAAGAAACAGAGCCCTTTTTCTCTTGCTCTAGGAGGTATTCACAAAGGGGAAAGAAAAAAGAATAGTGTTCTCCTTTTGTGATCCAATGAACAGGGTCAGTCAGAATAGCAGCTAGGCTTGATCACAAGTGCTAGTGCTAAATGATCTTGAATGCCTGCCTGCCCAAATGCTATATTCAGGAGTCTGCACACCTATCTGGATAGAAAGAGCAGAAAGTTATGGTCACAAGAAGGAGAAATGGTAGGATAAATGCCACGTGTCCGCTTCTTGTCCCTCGGCTTTGGGATGCCATCATCGGAAAGTAAGGAGCTGACCTGCTACCACTATTGACCCTATGATTTTTTTTTTCCAGTCTCTCTTTGTCATTAGCCTGTGTCTTAAATCTGATTTGAATTTCACTTGTTCCTTTAATGTCTGAATATATAGGACACTCCCTTAGGGAACTCATTTCAATGGATGCACTTCAGTCATGTCAACAATTATCTATTGTTCTTACACTGTGTAGAACACTCTGTGCTGGGGGCATGGGAAAACCAATAGCATTTATTGAATACCTCCTACATGCCAGGCTTATATCAAGGCACTCCATGAACTTTTCCATTTCACCCAAAAAAAGCTCTGCCCATTTTACAGATGAGGAAACTGAAATTATTCGAGTCAAAAATGTTGCCATGGACTTGCAGAGCTCTTTCATTACAATATAACGTCTAACCCTCAAGGGTCCTCTATCTACTCATCTGCTGCAAATGGAGGAGCTCTTTGACCATTATGTCATCTGACATATAAATCCTCTACCTACTAACAGATTTCACTAACCTGAAATCCTTAAAACCTTCCATTTGGGAGAGTTAATCTTTCTATTGTCTTCACACAAAAGAGACTTTCAATTCAGAGCAAACCTTAGGAACTTTGCAAGATTACCCAATGATCTAAATTTATGCTGCAAGAGCTGCTGTTATTTTATTTACAGCACTCTGGATCTCAATCTCCTTAGTTTCATTACTCCCAATTAAGCTTATGTATGCTCACAAAGCATCATTACATGATTTAATGACAGAGTATTTTGAATTAATTATAAGACGACATTTTATAACATATTCTAGGTAGCTTACTAAAATTGAAGCTGCTTTTTATAGATGCACAAATGAGGGTGGCTGTTATTGGAGTTCCATTTCTGAAAATTATCCCCTACTTTAAGTAAAATGTACATGTTTCTATATGTATGTTTTTAGAATTCCATGATTTTACATGTATTTACTTGCCCTCAGTAAACATTTAACTGGAAAGAGAAGCCTGCATGTCTCTCCTTCATGAACCTGAGTAGCCTGAATCAATTAAAGCATATTCAGACATTTATTAATTACTTTCTTTTTGCTTGTTATTGGTGATGGATGAGGTTAAAGGTAGATCATCATTCCTCAACAGCCACAACTACATTTGAGGTAGGGAGGTTATTAAGGCTCTCAAAAAACAGAGGGATTTATATTTTAGCTGGAGTTAATTCCATGGTGAATCAAGTGAAAAAAATACTCAGCTCTCCCTGAGAAAAATAGCTCTCCCCGAGGCAAATGAGGTTACCATGACCTCTTCCAAAGTACTAAGTAGTTCCTGGAAGTATAATTTCATGTAACATTTTATTATATTTTACTCCCAGAAGTGCTTTTCTCTCAAGACTGTGAAAGCAGGCTTCCCCAGTCCTTCTATTCTCTCCCCTTCAGCCCCATTTCTGGGTCTAACCCTATATTGCAAGTGGTCATTGCTCTCATATTCCCCATCTCCAGCCCCCAGTCTACCTCTATCCCAACCTCCCTTTCCCCCTTTCTGGAACTAGTCCTCTAAGGTTTATTCTGCATCCTAACCCCACAATCAAAACTCACCTGTCCTATATCCTATTCTTTCATGGTTTTCTCTACCAGAAAATCCAATCAACAAAATGCTAAGTATAGATTGCTGATGATAAATCAATGTGTTACAGTTCAACAAATAATTGTAAGTCAAAAAATATACATCAATGATGTGCTAGAGGAAAGCAAAGATGAATGAGAAGTTGCCTTGTTCTTCTTATCAGGTTTTTTAGTTGAAATAACAAAAATGACATCATAAAATGTGATCATCTGCTCAGTCTTAACTTCATATGAATTTGACTCAGGGTGTCTGGGTGGCTCAGATGGTTAAGCATCGCCTTTGGCTCAGGTCATGATCTCAACTTTCTGGGATCAAGCCCAGTATCGGGCTCCCTGCTCAGTGCAGAGTCTGCTTGTCCCTCTTCCTCTGCCCCTCACCCCTGCTTGGGCATGCTTTCTCTCTCTCTCTCTCTCTCTCTCTCTCTCCCTCTTGCTCTGCTTGTGCTCTCTCTCAAATAAATAAAATCTTAAAAAAAAAAAAGAATTTGACTCTCCAAAATTAAATCTTCCTTGAAAGGACAATAGTCAGCTACCAGAGGGTTATTTGAAATAATATGCTGCCAATTCTGAATGTAATTACCAAAAGAGATAGCTGCTATCGTTGGGGGAGCAGAGATTTTGGTACATCTGGATAGATATGGACTCAAATCTAGCCTTGATGGATGGCTAATATTAGCTAACTCAGCAAATGTTTCTACATCTCAGATTCCCCATCTGCGTAATGGGGATAAAATCCCATACCCCATAGATTAAATAGACAAGATTAAATGACAAGTAGAATACTTTATGCAAAGGCAGCATCTTAAATAAGTGTAAAGTTTCCCAAGAGTCAACCTTTTTTTCCCAATCACTTCCTTGTATGTTTATTTACACAATAGAAAGATATATAGATATATATAGATATATAAAAGCTATATATATATATATATATATATGTTATATATATATTTTTTTAACTATGCTTCCTATAGGTGACCAAAGATGCATATGTTGGCAATCTTCCAATCAAAAAATCATTAAGTCTCTTACAGCAGAACAGCTGTTATTCTGTGAAATTCTTTGAACCCATAAATACCAGCACTAGATGGTAACTATAGAACGTCATCTTATAACAATAGAATGCCAGCACTCTAGCTCTCTTCTAGGTGAATCTAGAACTGGGCAGCTCTCTGAATTTAAGTAGAAAGATAGATCAAGGCCATGTTGCTGTAACTTATTTTTTTTAAGGTTTTATTTATTATTCATGAGAGAGAGAGAGGGAGAAGAAGGCTCCATGCATTGGGAGCCTGACGTTGGACTCGACTCCGGGTCTCCAAGATCACGCCCTGGACTGAAGGCGGCGCTAAACCACTGAGCCACCCGGGCTGCCTTGAATAAAGACTTTAGGCTTGGAGCTTTTGGATACATTCTCAATGACCACATGACCATATATGTTAGGTGGGGGGTGACTACTTTTCCAAGGCATTTCAGGACATAGACCTGCTGTGTCATTGTACTATCTAAAGAGCTTACCAGCGATTGGTAGAATCTGGTCGAATGCCGTTTCAGCTCCTTATTATCTAGGAGCAAGTTGTTGAAAATTCTCAAGGCTCAGTTACCACGTTGGGAGAGTAATAATTACATCATGGGTTGTTATGGAAATTGACAAAGTGATTAGGTGGTTAGAGGACAAAATGAACCTGTCGAAAGCAGGAAGTACAACCCTGGCACATAAGAACTCAGAAAATTCTGGCTTCCTTCTATCTAGCCCTAATTTGAGATTCAAGATCTATCTTACCTTAGCCCAGTTAACTTCCATCTGTTGATATAATGCTAAAGGTAGCAGGATATCCCCAGAAAAAATATACAAGGCAACAAAATGTGACCGATTTGGTGATTCTTTCCAACACAGCCTCACCTGACTCACTCCCATAGTTCATTTAAATTTTTGTGTATAGGCCCCCTCCTCAGAGATAATCTTCCCTGACCATCCCATCTAAAGAGCTTCCCTCTATGTCACTCTTTATCTCTTTACTGTTCTTACATTACTTCATAGCATTTATCATTGCCTGAAACAATATTACACATGTATTTATTTATTACTTGCCTCCCCCCAACTAATATGTAGGCTCAGTAATGGCAGAGCATTTGTCCATCTTGTTCACTGCTGTTCTCCCAGCCTCTCATTTAGAATAGTGCCTAGAGAGGACACCTAGGTGGCTCAGTCAGTTACATGTCTGCCTTCGGTTCAGTTCATTGATCCCAGGGTCCTGGGATGGAGCCCCACATTGGGCTCCCTGCTCAGTGTCGAGTCTGCTTCTCCCTTTCCCTCTGTGATCTCTCTCACTTTCAATCTCTATCAAATAAATAAATAAAATCTTAAAAAAAAAAGAATAGTGCCTAGATACACTTGACATGTGCTCAATAACTATTTGTTGAATAAATGAATAAAGGATGTTTCAAATTCCATGGTCTTAATTTTCTTCCCTCACAGCTTTTTTTATAACAAGAACCATCATTTATTAAACATTAACTCTATCCTTTGACACTGTATGGATACTATAATTTAACCTTTTGAACATCCCCTGTGAGACAGGAACAATTATGATTCCCTAATATAGGTAAGTTTAGAAAGGTTAAGTAACTTGCCCAAAAGCAGACATGCAGATGGGATTCATTCTAGATTATTGGACTATAGAGTAATCTGTATCTCTAATTTCTTCTCTCATCCCCTCCTGCTTTTACAATTAAATTCTACTGTATTTGAACTGCCTCTCTATTTCATGTCAAAATGCAAACACTTGTGGGAATGGGTAACATTAAACTGTTTTCAATCATTTACTTTTTATGCTGAGTGTCAACAAAAAAAATAGGGTTGGGTAGAAATAGACTTTAGAGCTCTGAGTACCTAAGACGAGAAATCTTAGAACCAGGATGGCAGATATAACTAATGAGATATTGCCTCATTTTGCCAAAGGTCACTTCCCCTTGTAATCATTCCACATTCAGAGTTCTCTTAATCCTTAAAGCTGAGATATTTTCCTTTTGCAATTTAGCATCTCTAAGACAGCACTCTCTGAGGGATTGTGGTTTGACAATATCTCCCTCATGTGTAAAAGAATTCAATCAGGTGCAAGATGGGAAATTGACAGAGGTTTTATGTAGTGTATGTTTTTTGGGAGGAGGATTGTTTTTTGTTTTGTTTTACTTTACTCCAGAGTAATTTCTTCTTATTTAGTGAGAGTCCAGAAAAAGGTACTGGCTGATTGGATTTGAATATCACCTGTGCAGTCATAACTCTCAGTAGTTCTTTGTAGGATAGAACACAGCCAGCATGTCACTGTTACATCAGCAGATAGGACACAGATGTTTAGCAAAATGAAAGTACAAAAATTACAAGATACCATATAAGTAGGGAGGAAAACTGCTTCCACGTTGCAATTTAAGAAGTACCACAGGCTACTTGTTTAAAACTATCAGCCTTAAGTCTTAGTTGAGATTCCCCCATTAGTGTTATTTCACTTCTAGGAAGAGACTGTCTCCAGAAACCTTTCTTGCTTGAGAAGGCAGAAAGGGCACATTAAGCTTGGATTAGCTGGGAGTTGCCATAGTAACTAGAGGCAAGGCCCTAGGGGGAATGAAACACTGGGCAGGTAAGTTTTGATGAGAAGGAAAAGGGACAGAGTGAGTGGTTACACAGGTGGCACCATAATTGGTAGTCCTGGGCAGCCATGGGGCAGTCATCTATAAAACAAAAACTTACTACTCATTTTAATGAGGTACAATCTTAAATTTCTCCATCACAAAGTTGCCTGTTGCTTACCTTGAAATGATTAGCTTTCACTTTAACAATGCATTTTTTTTTAATTCTTAGCCCTCCTCACTCTCTAGTCCATTTCTAAAACAAATTTAATTTTCCCAAACAACAACAACCAAAAAAATTAGGATCTACCTCCAGTAAAGACAATTGGCCAGATACCAAGATCTTTCTTATTATGTTCCCAGATATTTATCTGGGTTAATAGATTATAGGAGGGAATAGATTGTAGTTCATATGAAAAAGTAAATCTCATAAAAAGTCCTTATCTTTCAAATGAAGGTTTCAAATGCAAAAATAAATCTTATAAACATAACATCTTAGAGCAGGGAGGAATCTTAAAGGTCTTCCAATTCCATCTCCTCCTCTTGTAGAAAAGAGTGCTGAGAGTCAAAGAGGTTAATTATGTCCTCTAACCACCTAATCACTCTGTCATTTCTAATTATTGCTAAGAAAAAAAACACAGGAATTCCCAGTGCCCTCCATTTGTGTGCACCGAAAAATCAGTTTGCATATCAGCAGAAAATGTCAGCATCAAGACCAAGGATGCTCAATTTGTTCATAATAAAAGCAATAAGGGCTGATATGTTTTGAGTACTTAGAATATGCTGAGTATGGGACTAAATGCTTTACAATCTGTTTCTCATTTGACCTCTAAATAGTCCTATAAAATATGTTTACCCCATCTTACAGATGAGAACATCAGAGAAATCAAAGAGAAACTAGGTAACTGGTTCACAGTCAAATAACTAGTAAAGGATAGATTCAAGCCATTGCTCTTTAGCATAATACTAAACCATTTCTTCCAGCTATTTCCATGTCTCACTTTTCCTGTAAGAATCAGAGATCAATAATCAACTATATTTATGAGTTTAATGCCTCCCTCTGAGAGCTAGTTCATCCCCAAGGAAAGTCATCCAATTCCAGCCAACTAACCATATTCCTAAGAATCTACTTTTTAAAAAATAACTCTTTCTGATTATAAATGTAAATCATATTCAATATGTGAAATTTAAAAACAAGACAAGGAAAAATGAGAAAATTAAAATCTTCTGTAATTATACCAAGAATCACATGCAAAGAAATCTATTTTTTTCTTTCATTTTAAAGACCACTTTGTTTTTTGCAAAAAATCAGCAATAAGTCTCTAGTATTTTCTACATGTGTTATTTTTCATGTAGTGAATGATCACTAGCAAAGATTTCTTTAATTCATCAATTTAATCAGCTAGGATCTATTGCTTGAATGTTTGTCTTGTGTCAGATGTTTAGCTAGTTGCTAGAACTTACTGATGGTGGAAGACAGGCCCAGTCCCAGCCTCATGGAACCTCATGGAAAGCTGTTTCTCTGAAGGGAGTTTTCAATGTATTTCACCTTAATTAAGCTAAAAAAAAAATACCAATGCTTTTATCCAAATGTCTAACTGAAGAAATTCCTTCCCTCAATGTGATAAATGGAGAACTAATATAGACAGGTCTCATAGCCTAGTAACTGACACAGAGCAATAAAAAATTACTTTAAATTGCAAATCTTATAGTACTTTTATCATGGGAAACATAGTTCACAGGTAGGCTGGGATTTTAGGCATTTCCCACCTCAAACATTTTTCCTATCCTGGATGTTAAATTGGCAGCCTTATATGTACAGGGATTAGGAATGGGTCCTTGTACTCGGGATTCCTTTAACATGGACAATATTTGCCATTAGTCAAACACTGTTGAAGTTGATTGAAATGTGTGACTAAAATTCACCCTAAATGTCACATGATTGGAACTTCTTTCCTAAGAACAGGTATTTATTGGAATGATGCCACCAGATACCTAACAGTTGTAGGCATGGAGAGAACACTTCATAAATTAGGCAGGGGTTCTGCCTTAGTTCCTTATTTCTGCTGTTAAAAAATGTCATAATAGATTATATCTGAGAGAGCCTGGGAAGATGGTGGAGTAGGAGGACCTAAGATCAACTTGTCCTATATTTACAACTAGATATCTCTCACGTCCAAGTAAATAAACCAGAGAGCAATCCAAGGATTGGCAGAACAAACTCCACAACTAAATATAGAGAAGAAGCTGCATCGGAGAGGTTAGGAAGGGCAGAAATAGTGGTCAGGAGCTGCCTACAGGTTGGTGGGAGCTGCAGACATAGAGTGGAAACACCAGGGAGCCCACATGAGGAAAAAGAATCCCCATAACATCGGCTCTTAAAAACCAGATGAGCTAAATTCCATGGGTTTGTATAACCACCAGGACCAGGAGCCTGGAGCTTTAAAAATTCAGCTGACTTAGCACTGGGTGACCTGGGAGAGCCAATGATAGCCAGGTCTCTGCCCTTAAAGAGCCTGAGGAGAAGTAACACAGAAGCAACAGTTTCCACAATGGAAGGAAGACCTGTTTATACTGATTTCAGAACATATTGGGGATACTTCTCCAGGAACAAAGGAGCTGGCAGATGCCTCTTTACTTCCTTACCTCACATCATAAACACAGAGCCACCTGTAAAAGGCAGCCCTGCACAGACAGACACTGGCTACTTAACTTGCTAGCAGTCCTAACCTGCCCACAAGTTCTCCTGAGGACTCACCTACTCTAAGCCTGTTGGCCTCACCCCAAGGCTCAGGGCAAATTTTGTTAATGTTGTGTACACCTCACCCCACCACTGCCTCTATGTGTACCATACATCAGGGGATCTGGCCTAGGACTAATAGCTCAGTGCAAACTTTGCTAATACCACACACACACCCAGCCACCACATGCACAGACATCCCCCACCCTAGCCATCCCACTGTGCCCAGCCATTGCACACACAGTTGCCACAAGTCATGCCCAGCCACTGCAAGCACAGACACTGCATGCCCCTGGCCATCCACAACTGCCACACACAGTATTCCACCACAGGTTGCCACCACACTTCAAGGGATCGAGCTTAGGACTAGTGACTCTGAGAAAACTTTGCTAACATTTCCACCTTGCCCGCAAAGCCTTCCAGTGATGGAAAATATACTGGTTTGTGGGTGTAGTGAGAATTCTTTCTTTTTATTCCTTCTTTGAATTAATGGACATCAAATTTATCCATAGGTAGAGGTGCCTGGGTGGCTCAGTCAGCTTAGTGTCTGACTTTGACCCAGCTCCTGGTCTCAGGGACCTGAGATCCAGCCCTGCAATGGGCTCCCTGCTCAGGGAAGAGCCTGTTTCTCCCTCTCCCTCTGTCCGCTCCCTCCCGCCACTCATGCTCTTACTCTCTCTGTCTCTCTCAAATAAATAAATAAATAAAATCTTAAAAAAAAAAAACTGTCACTGAGCGGGTGACAGTCCCTCAGAGCCAGCCTATGTAGTTCTCACTAACATCACAGAGTGTAACAGCACAGCCAACAACAGGCAGAAAGTCAGTGCAAATGGATTGAAAGGAAGAGCAAATCAGATACCATAGCAAGATGCAAGCAGCACACACACAGGATATTTCTCTGAAGTGCTAGGTTCTGGTTAACAGGAGACACTGTACTGCAGGGCACCACAGGACCTCTCCTGCATAAAGCCACTATTTTCAAGAGCAAAAAATGTGGCTCTTTTCCTAATATACACAACTAGATATAGAGAGGTAAACAAAATGAGGAGACAGAGAAATATGTCCCAAATGGAAGAACAGACAAAATCAACAGGAAATCTAAGCAATATGCTTAATACAGAATTTAAAGTAATGATCATAAAGATACTCACTGGACTTCAGAAAAAGACAAGAGTGGAGGACATAAGTGATGTCCTTGACAAAGAGATAAAAAAAAATAGCATATCAGAGATGGAGAACTCAATAAATGAAATTAAAAATACAATAAATGGAATAAATAGGCTGTATTGCTGTAGGCTACAGTAAGCAGAGGAGTGTAACATTGACGTGGAAGATAGAGTAATGGAAAACAATCAGGTTGAATAAGTAAGAGACAAATACTGCATAATGAGAATAAACTTAGGGAACTCATTGACTCCATCAATAATAACATTCACATTCTAGGAATCCCAGAGGGAGAAGAGAAAGGAAAGTGGAGTGCATAGGGGGCAAAAAATGTGTTTAAAGAAGTAAGAGCTGAAAAATTCCCAAATGGAGGAGGAGAACAGAGATCCAGATTCAGGAGACATAGGATCCCCCAACAAATTCAACCCAAAGTGGTCTATCCACACCAAGACATATAGTAATTAAAATGGTAAAACGTAGTGATAAAGAAAGAATTTTAAAGGTTTCAAGAGAAAAGAAGACAGTTACATACAAATGAAAGCACATAAAAGGTGAGCAGCTGATTTTTCAGCAAAAAGTTCATCATGATGTATTCAAAGTGTTTAAAGGGAAGAATCTGCAGCCAAGAATACTTTATTTAGCAAGGCTATCATTTAGAATAGGAGAGATAAAGAATTTCCCAGAGAAGCAGAAGTTAAAGAAGTTTGTGACCACTAAACCAGCCCTATAAGAAATCTTTAGGGGGACTCTGTGAGTGGAAAAAAAGCCATAAGTGAGAGTAAGAAAAATAGGAAGCACAAGAGCAAAAAAAAAAAAAAAAAGAATATATGTGTAAAAATCAGTCAAGAGAAGCACAGAATAAAAGGATGCAAAATATAATACCAAATATCTGAAAATAGAGGGGAGAATAGTAAAAAATAAGTTCAAAATTAAGTGACTGACAGTTTAATATAGACTGTTATATACAGATGTTATATATAAACTGAATGGTAACCACAAAACAAAAAACAGTAATAGATATGCAAAAAATAAATAGTAAGGAATCCAAGTATAACATTAAAGAAAAACAGCAAAGGGAGCAAAAGGAAAAGAGAGAGAAGAAAGAATCAGAGAAAAACCACAAAACCAGTTAAAAAATTGGCAATAAATATATATTTATCAATAATTACTTTGTATGTAACTGGACTAAATGCTCCAATCAAAAGACACAGGGCGACAGAATGGATAAAAAAAAAAGACCCATCCATATGCTGCCTACAAGGGATTCATTTTAGACCTAAAGACATCGCAGATTGAAAGAGGTGATACAGAAAGATTTATCATGCAAATCAATGTCAAAAGAAAGCCAGAGTAGCAATACTTACATCAGACAAATTAAACTTAAAAGAAAGTCTATAAAAAGTGGCAAAGAAGGACACTATATAATCATAAAAGGGACAATCCAACAAGAAGATATAACATTTTTAAATATTTATGCACCCAGCATGGGAGCACCCAAATACATAAAACAGTTATTAATAAAGGAACTAATCCATATTAATACAATAATAGTAGATTTTAGCACCCTTCTTACATTGATGGGCAGATGATCCAAACAAAATAAATAAGGAAACAGTAGCTTTGAATAACACATTGGAGTAGGTAGATTTAACAGATATAATCAGAGCATTCCATCCTAACACAGCAGAATACACATTCTTTTCAAGTGCACATGGAACATTCTCTACAATACATCACATATTAGACCACAAAACAAGCCTCAACAAATTCAAAGACACTGAAGTCATACCATGCATCTTTTCCGACATAACACTATGATATTAGAAGTCAATCACAAGAAAAAAATATGGAAAGACTGCAAATATATGGAGTTTAAGTAATATACTACTAAGTAATGACCAGGTCAAGCAAGAAATCAAAAAATAGATAGAAACAAATGAAAATAAAAACACAATGGTCCAAAACTTTTGGGATGCAGTTTTAAATGTATAGCAATATAGGCCTACCATCCTTTAGAAGCATGAAAAATTCAAATAAAGAACTTAGCTTTACCCCTAAAGGAGCTAGAAAAAGAAGAACAAAAAAATTTGCCAAACCAGCAGCAGGAAGGAAATAATAAATATTAGAGCAGAAATAAATGAAATAGGAACTAAAAACAAACAATAGAATGATCAGTGAAACCAGAAGCTGGTTCTTTGGAAAGATCAGCAAAATTGATAATCTGCTAAACAGATTCACCAGAGAGAGGAAAAGAAAGAAAGAAAGAAAGAAAGAAAGAAAGAAAGAAAGAAAGAAAGAAAGAAAGAAAGAAAAGAAAGAAAGAAAGAAAGAAAGAAAGAAAGAAAGAAAGAAAGAAAGAAAGAAAAGAAAGAAAGAAGAAAGAAAGAAAGAAAGAAAGAAAGAAAGAAAGAAAGAAAGAAAGAAAGAAAGAAGGAAGGAAGGAAGGAAGGAAGGAAGGAAGGAAGGAAGGAAGGAAGAAAGAAAGAAAGAAAGAAAGAAAGAAAGAAAGAAAGAAAGAAAGAAAGAGAAAGGACTCAAAATTATAAATGAAAGGGGAGAAATAATAACTGACACCACAAAAATACAAACAACTGTAAGAGAATATTATGAAAAACTATATGCCAACAAATTAGACATACTAAAAGAAATGGACAAATTCCTAGAAACATAATCTGACAAAACTGAAGCAGGAAGAAATGGAAAATTTGAATGGATGATTACCAGCAAGGAGATTGAGTCAGTAATCAAAAAATTCCCAACAAACAAAACTCCAGGACCAGATGCCTTCACAGGCAAATTCTACCAAATATTTAAAGAGGAGTTAATACTTATTTCATTCATACTTATTTCATTCAAAAAATTTCAAAATAGAAGAAAAATTTCCAAATTCATTCTGTGAGGTTAGTTACCCTGATACCAAAATCAAATAAAGACACCACCAAAAAAAAAAAAAAAAAAAAAAAAAAAAAAAAGAAGAAAGAAAGAATTATAGGCCAATATTTCTTTTCTGATAAAATAGATGCAGAAAAAGTATTTGATGAAGTACAACACCTATTCATGATAAAAGCCTTCAACAAGTAGTTGTAGGGGGAACATAACTTAATGTAATAAAGGCCATATATCAAAAACTCACAGTGAACATCATATTCCACAGGGGAAAACCAAGAGCGTTCTCCCTAAGATCAGGAACAAGACAAGGATGTCCATGCACCACTTTTATTCAACATAGTACTGGAAGTCCTAACCACAGCAATTAGACAACAAAAAGAAATAAAAGACATCCAAATCAGTAAGGAAGAAGTAAAACTTTCACTATTTGCAGATGACATGATACCATATGGAAAACCTGAAAGACTCCACCAAGAAAGTACTAGAACTGATAAATGAATTCAGTAAAGTCATAGGGTACAAAATCAATGTGCAGAAATATGTTGCATTTCTATACACTAATAATGACAAATGGAAAGAAAAATTAAGAGAATAATCCCATTTATAATTGCACCAAAAACAAGATACCTAGGAATAAACCTATCCAAAGAGGTAAAGGATCTGTACTCTGAAAACTATAAGTGATGAAGGAAAATGAAGACAACACAAAGAAATAGAAAGACATTCCATGCTCGTGGATTGGAAGAACAAATATTGTTAAAATATCTATACTACCCAAAGCAATCTACAAATTTAATACAATCCCCATCAAAATATCAACGGCATTTTTCTCAGAACTAGAACCAACAAAAAAGCCCAAAATTTATATGGAACCAGAAAAACCCTTGACATCCAAAGCAATTTTGAAAAAGAAAGTCAAAGCTGGAGGTATCACAATTCCAGACTTTAAGTTATATTACAAAGCCATAATAATCAAAACAATATGGTTGGCATAAAAATAGACACATTGATCAATGGAACAGAATGGAAAATCCAGAAATGAACCCACAACTATATGGTCAATGAATCTTAAATAAAGCAGGAAAGGGGAATCCCTGGGTGGCTCAGCAGTTTAGTGCCTGCCTTCGGCCCAGGGCGTGATCCTGGAGACCTGGGATCGAATCCCACGTCGGGTTCCCTGCATGGAGCCTGCTTCTCCCTCTGCCTATGTCTCTGCCTCTCTATCTCTCTCTCTCTTGTGTGTGTGTCTCTCATGAATAAATAAATAAAAACTTAAAAAAAAAAGCAGGAAATAATATCCAGTAGGAAAAAGACAGTCTCTTCAACAAATGGTGTTGAGAAAACTTACCAGCTACGTACAAGAGAAGACAACTCAACCATTTTTCTTACACCATACACAAAAATAAACTTTCAAATGGATTAAAGACCAAAATATGAGACCTGAACCATAAAAATCCTAGGAGGGTACACGCAGTAATATCTCTGACATTGGCTATAGATACTTTTTTCCAGATATGTCTCCTGAGGCAAGAGAAAAGAAAACAAAACTAAATTATTGGGACTACATCAAAATAAAAAGGTTCTGTACAGTAAAGGAAACAATCAACAAAACAAAAAGGCAACATATGGAATGGGAAAAGATATTTGCAAATGACACATCTGATAAAGGGTTGGTATCCAAAATATTTAAAGAACTCATACAACTCAATACCAAAAAAATCTCCAAATAATTCGATTAAAAATGGGCAGAAGACATGAACAGACATTTCTCCAAAGACATCCAGGACAACAGACACATGAAAAGATTCTCAACATCGCTCATCATCAGGGAAATGCCAATCAAAACTACAATGAGATATCACCTCACAACTGTCAGGATATCAAAAATCAAAAACTCAAGAAACAAGTGTGGATGAGGATGTAGAAAAAAGAAGCCCTCATGCACTGTTGGTGGGAATCCATGGTGGTGCAGCCATGCTGAAAAAACAATATGGATTCCTCAAAAAGTTAAAAGTAGAACTACCCTATGATCCAATAATCACATTATTTTGTATTTACTACCCCCAAAAATACTAAAACACTAATTCAAACACCCCTATGTTTATAGAAGCATTATTTACAATGGCCAAATTATAGAAGCAGCCCAAACAGACTGTTAACGATAGAGTCTGATGGTTGCCAGAAGGGATGTGGGTAGGAGGATGGGTTAAAGAGGTGATGGGGATTAAGGAGTACACTTTTGATGAGCACTGAGTAGATGTAAGGAATTGTTGAATCACTACATTGTACAGTTAAAACTAATAAACCACTATATATTAACTATACTTGAATTAAAATAAAACAATAAAAATAAATAGATTGCATTATATCTTTTTTAAAAATTGCATCAAGTTTAGTACCTTATAACAACACATACTATTCTCTTACAGCTTTGGAGGTCAGAAGTGTAAAGTGGGTCTGCTGAACTATGTTCCTACTGGAGGCTGTGGGGGAGAATATCTCATTACCTTTGCCAGCTTCTAGAGGCTACCCACATCCCTTGACCCATGGTCCCAGGTTACTCTAACATCTTCTTCCAGTATCACACCTCCTTCATTAACTGTGGTTTTCCCATTGCCCTCTTATTAGGACCCTTGGGATTACATTGGACCCACTTAGATAATCCAAGATAATTTCACCATTTTAAGAACCTTAAATTAATGACCTCTGTGAAGTTCCTTTTAGCATGTACAGGGAGTGGGGATTAGGAGCTGGTTGTCTTTAGGAGGTCCATTATTTGGCTTATCTATCATACGTTCTAGAGATAAACTTAAGTATTTCACATTTTTGTCAAGTGGGACTGTCTGCAAAAAAGATTTAAGTCCCTCTCACATTCTTTTCCTTCGTTTCTCTCCTCAGTCCCCCCTTCTGCCCTTCCACTCATCTCTGTATTCAAGGACTGAGTCATCCTCTCTGGGCATTTCCTTCCTCCCACAGGCAGCAAGACATTGGAGGCAGAGTTTTGTTCTAGCTACTCTTTCTTATTTATTGCACCATAACTCTTACTAGTGTTTGAGAAGCCCAAGGACCCGATGCATATTTGGATTTCTGCTCAAAACTACCTATATCAGATCTTTAAAAGTAGACTTATTCAGTGAATATTTATTTTAGCCATATGGCAAATTTCTGGTTGCTTAATTTTGGGAATATGAACCCAAGTACTGGGATCTGTTTCATTTTCAGAGGATGAACTTAAGAACAAAGGTGTGTAGGCATTTTAGTCACTGAGGCAAGGCCGTAGAAGAGCATTTCTATGCAACGTGAATCAACTTGGCCAATTCCATAGGACCTAGAGGACTTAGGGGAAAAAATAGCATTGCTGACCTATTTTGCCTTTCCTTTTAGGCTGAAATCTTCTTAGCAGAAGACGATAAAGCAAAAATTATTATATTGAGGTTATTACATTGATGTCAGTGGTGACAGTGTCCCTACAGAAGGAAAAGCATCCCAAAGCAGAGATGATAAACAGGAGGTACATGTAGTACCCATAGCATCCGGCATCCAAACAGACATTACTAATCAGTCAGGCAGTTTCCTCTGTAGAGCCTGGATCTGGCCTTAAAATACTTCCTGTCTGAATGCTTCAGCCAACCACTGCCACTCAACTAGAGCTGGCAAGCAAATGGAATTCTATCTTATGTCCCTGCATTAGAGAGTCAATGCCATCCTCTGTCCAGGCATTAAGGAAAAACCCTCCTCCTGCAATCCAGCAATAAAACACTCTGAAGCCTAGAAAACCACTTGAGTTCAATTTCTGGAGATGGCAAAATCCTGGGAAAGACTGGTTCAGAAGTGAAGCAGATGCCTCCACCTCCCTATTTTCTGTTTGGAGACTTTGGATAGGGATCTTGTTATATCTCATTCTTCAGTTCCTCCAGTAGGGATCCTATATAAGTGCTTCTTCCCTTTCCCTTCCAATGGGACTTCTGTCCTTTGAGTTCCTGCACAAAATGTATGGCCCTGCCCCCAATTTCTGCTTTTCCTTCCTTAGTTATGTGGCTCTCTTCCTCTTTCATCAAACCAGAATCCTGTTGCCCCCAAGAGCATTGTCCCCAGGGAGTACTTGGCAGTACTGTCAAATTCTTCAAAGGCATGGAGGGGAGAGAAACACAGGCTCATCCTTCCCTGTCTTTTTCCACTCACAATAAGCAGCCTTAGAGGTTATCAAACCCCCTGCCGTGCTTTGACAGTTATTCATCCATTAAAGCCTCTGATTGCCTGGCATAATTTAGATTGTACTAATACTTGGTGAACATGGGTCCTCAACTGTTTGCAGGCGCTAGCTTGTTTTTACACCAAGGCTCCCTAGGGAAGAGGAGAAACCCAGCTCATTCAAACAGCTCAGGTGAGTCAGCCACAGCTGAGCCTGGGAGGAGGGGGGAACCCAGCAAGTGCTGCTGTGCGCTTGCTTTTTATTAAGAGAAAATTATTTACACAGATGACACCCCAAAATTTTCTCCAGGATCACAGGAAGATTTTTTGCTTTGGACGAGGGCCATCTGGAGCCTGCAAAATCCTGGAAGAACCTCAATCAAAAGAGCAGATCTCTTCAATCTCCGGATTTCATTTCAATGCCTTTCTCTGCCCCAAGCAATAATCAAGCTGCGCGCTCTGCAGCGAAGCTCAGTCTTGCAGCCTCGCGTCTCAGTCGCTGCTTTGGGAGGAGGCTTTTCAGCTTGGATACGAGCAGACCGATTGCCTTCCTCGCAAGGTTCCCGCGCGGGGACGCCCACCTGAGGCCGGCTCTGGGGCTGCTGGTGCGGCAGCCTCGTGGGGCAGCGCCCGGATTCCCGGGGGCGCTGCAGGCGGTGCGCGGGGACTCGGCTCCCGGGCCGCCGCCGCTGCCCAGTGCCCTGCGCTGGCCCAGGCGGAGAAAGCAGCCCGCAGCCGCCGAGCGAAGAGCGCCTACGTGGAGGAGGCTGCGAACCTCCAGCAGAGGAGGTTAAGGGGATGCTTCGAGGGCTCTCCAAGCTGGGTGATCTGTGACTCGGCAGGGATCAACGGCAGAGACCTCTTGGGTGGGAGTCTAGAAGCCCAGGCCCTGCGCTGACACAGTTAACACGTCAGTAACGCTTCCGGGCTACCTAGTCCTCATTTAGAAGATCCTGGGTGCTAGATCTTTATTTTTAAAATTAACTGTCATTTTTGTTTTAAGAACGGTTTGAAAAAATAAAAAGCACAAAGGAATATAATTATGTACAAACCTTCCAGCCAAAAGAGATCATTGTTAACATTTTGCCATGTTTGTTTCAAGATCTGTTTTTAAAATATAAATGAAGCAAAGCTAGATGAGATGGACACCCCTCTTAGTCCCTTCCTTCTGGCACCCTAGCCTTATCTCCTCCCCCAGTGGCAACTACCTGAAAGAAACTAAAGCAAGTCCTTCTAATCCCCTTGAAGATTTTTACCCAAACATAAACAATAGAGAGAATATACAATATTGGGAGTGCATTTTATAACTTGTATCCTGCACTTCTGTTATGTGTCTTGGGTTTTTCTCCCACTACATCCTGTGATATTTTGTTCTGTGTAGAGATCTAGTTCATTCATCTTAACATTGTTTGGCATTGGGTTAGGTGATTTGTAAGCCCTTGCTTGGTCTTAACACCAAGCCAGTGGTTCTTAAGCTGCACATTAGAATGGCCTGAGTCACTTTTAAAATGCAAATGCCCAGGCACTATTCTCAGAGAGTCTAAGGTCATCAGTCTAGAGATGGGCCTGGTCATTTACCTTGAGATTCTGTGATGCCAGGAATAGTGTTGGGTGACTTCTATGCCTCTCCTGATAGATTAAAAGCAATTTTACATCTTTAAAGAATTATACCAAACAAAATGATTTTGCTAGTGAAACTCCCTGAAATCTGCTGATAGCTGTGTCTGAGGGATGGCAAGAGTCTCTCTCCCTTCATCTTACTGCTAAAAAATAAAATAAATAAAGAATAAATGGTGTTTATAGGCTCTAGCAATGGACAGGGTGGCCTTCACCTTTGTTCCCTGGCAGAAATGGAGATGTTCCCTTTGAGAGGACTAACTGGGAAAGGACCCATCAGGTAACAGAGAAAACCTGACAGTGAAGTGTGTAAAGAATCGCTCTCTCTTTTCATCATGCTGCAGGATGACAAGGAGGAAACCCCTGCTAGGTAATTCTGCAGAAAGTCTTCCAGACAACCACTCCTCTCCCTTCCCCAATTTCTATTTTTGCCAGGCTCAGCCTCCACACAGGAAGGTATTTATTAAACTGCCACTTGTACCTTCACTTGAGAGAGCAATCATGGAAACCTGGCCCTACCCTCTAAGGACAGTCTATGGACAGAATGCAGGCACTAAGATGACCTTGATGGTATTTTATAACTTGGTTCTTTCCCTTTTTGCCATTCTTTATGTCAGCCAAAGGAAATTATCTGGAAAGAATGACCCAGTAAGGTACAGTTCAAATTTCTGTCCTTGTATAATACAATGAACAAATATTTACCTAGTGCCTTATTAGGTGCCAGCCACAATGCTAGATAATGGGGATCCCATGGCCCAATAATCACACTTTTCCTCCAGTTTGGGATATAGGCCATGAACAACTAAACAGTATGTATAATTTATGCCACAGAGAGGGAAACACAGAATGTTTTGGAAAAGCAAAGGCCAGAGAGAAATCAACTTGGTCTTGGAGTCTCAGGAGTATTTCCTAGAGCAAATCCTATGATACACAGCATCATCTGGAAGGCTTGTTAAAATGCAAACTACTGACCCTTAGCCTAGAGCTTCTGATTTGCATTTCTAAGGTGTTCGGATGCTGCTGATGCTGCTGATCTGGAGAGCACACTTTGAGAACCACAGTCCTAAAGTAGCTAAAGCTATTCAGACCAGCATCATGGGCCTCACCTGGGAACTTGTTAGAAATGTGGAAGTTCAAGTCTCACCCCAGATGGACTGAGTCAGAATCTACATAAAAATCTTTAGTTGACACCTATGCACATTCAAGTGTGAGAAACACCTCTCTAAACTGCTAGCTCCCCAATTTGGCTGCACATTGGAATCATCTGGGTAATTTTTTTTTTTTTTTTTAATGCTGGTGGCTGGCTTCCATCCTGAGATGCTGGTTTGATTGGCATAGAGTATGAAAAGCTCCTGCGGGTGATAAAGATGATTCTAATATACAGCAAATTTTGAGAAACAGTGGCCTAAGCTAAATGTAGCCTGAGTAGGAGTTAGCCCTACAATGAAAGGCAGGAAGAATGTTATAGAAAATAGAATGTGCAACGGCTCAGTGGCAGAGAGAAAAAGTAGGTTCAGTGAATGGAAAGGAGTTTGGTGAGCTCAGAATATGGTGGTAGAGGAGAGACAAACTTTGACATAAGAGGGCTACAGAGGCCAGTGGTGGAAGACTCCAGAACCTGTCCAGGGTGTTTGGGTTTTCTTTCAAGGGCAGACACACTCAGATTTGCATTATAACAGTGATCAGTCTGTTGGCTGTGTGAGAACAATGTGCCTTGTGTGAAGGCTGGGATTTCTTTGATTATAAAGAAACATATATTGTGGCTCTTACCAGAATGTATTCCTGTCAGGAAACATTACTTTTTAAACTGAAGATGGAGGCAAAAGGATAGGGGCAGGGACAAAGAAAACCAATACTGATACGTAGCAGAATATGTTACCCCAATATATGCTACTTTGGCATGAGGATTATTTTGAGCAATTGAGAAACAACAGATACAAGAAAAGCTCTCGAACCTCTCCCTATTTGCCTTAAAACAGGACATAAATGTGTAGAAGTGTCCCCTCCTTCCCTCTCTACCAAGAACAGAAACTAATCAACAGAGACTACTCTAGGGATCCCTGGGTGGCGCAGCGGTTTAGCGCCTGCCTTTGGCCCAGGGCACGATCCTGGAGACCCGGGATCGAATCCCACGTCGGGCTCCCGGTGCATGGAGCCTGCTTCTCCCTCTGCCTGTGTCTCTGCCTCTCTCTCTCTCTCTCTCACTGTGTGCCTATCATAAATAAATAAAAAAAAAAAAAAAAAAAAAAAACAGAGTCTACTCTAGACTCTAATCAGCCCAGAGACAGCAACAAAGGAAACTATACAACAAACCTTACGGAAACTAGCCCTAATTCACCATTAGTCTCCCCATATATTTGCCTTCTCACAATTTGCCACCCCTGGAAGCACAAAGCCCTATTTCTCTGTCTTTCCCCTTCTCTAAAGATGTCACATCCCTCTATTAAGATGTTTCATAAGGCTAAGTACTATGGCTTATCCCGAGTATGCCTTGTGTAAGCATGATCTTTGTTTGTTTTCTCTTCCTAAAATGTGTTTTGTCAGTCTAACTTAGAGGGTCCTGGCCAGAAAAGCTAAAATGGGTAAAGGAGAAAGATTTTTTTTTCCATCCCCTACAGTATCAACCAATGTAGAAGACTTCATTTTGACGCTTTGGCTTCCATCATTCAGTTTAACCAATATTTGCCTGAGCGCTGTGTACCAAGCGTCATGCTGGTGCAGTGGGAACAGAATCCAGATGTCTGATGCTCTCTCTTTGCAAAGAATCACAAGGTGGGAATTTCAAATAAGCAAGTGATTTTTCCAAAGAGCATTAGTTTTAGTCTGGTTGAAGATTTGACAGTGCTGTTAAATAGGAGGATTCTGTGCCATCCAACTCCACTTAAGCCCTCAGCTAACTCATCAAATGGCCCCATTCATACTGCAGCTGCAGGATTCCTGAGGTCATGCCAGTGGGCACCAGGAATGCAAACGAGGGCTCAGTCTTGGCTTCTGACACCCTGTGAGCTTTGAGGAAGAACAAGGAGGCATTTGTTAGGGGAAAGCCCACAAAGACACCACAGGAGAGGGCATTGAATGCCCCAAGGGATTCCAGGCCAAATGCAAAAAGCTGGTGTAATCTCTGCCACCACAGTTTGTCTGACCTCACCAGCTCACTGGCTGTAGAAGCAGCTGATGGTCCTGCGACCAAAACTATTCTCCTGAGCCATCATTTCCTCAATAAGAGAAATGAGAAACTGAAATTGACTACCATTGTACATTCTCTCTAGTTTGTTGTATGTAGAAATGTCTAATTCCTCTGTATAATTCTTATTGTGGACTCTGTTTAGCTATTCAACGTATCCTTTTTCAGGACAAAAAAATTAAAAAATCGTAGTCTCAGAAGAAACAAGGTCAACATAGTCTAAGATATGGGATACCTCTAGCAACATTCTGGGCTACTACCTGAACTTCACCATCCCCCCTAATATGTATTAGACATGCATAATGTTTCCATTACCTAAAATTTTAATATTTTTCGTATCTTTTTATCTGCTTGAAAATGCCTATTTCCCAAGGCTTCTGAACAGATTGAGTTGGCAGTTCAAATGATCTGCCAAATGATCAACACTTGATCTTATTTGTATTCTGAGATTGTCAAGCATAAACTGGGTTTGCAAGGAGGCAAACACAATTGGTTGATGGAGCTCTTGCCATAAATGTCACAGGGGAAAAAGCACACGTGCGTGGTCTGTGCTCAGATGGCATCCCGTGGAGGGCAAAGGCAAGGCAGCTTTAAGTCACCGTGCAAATTATGACACTGTGTGTCAGGATGTCAGAGGGGTGAGAAAATGAAGATTTGAATTTATAAGGTAAATATATGAAAAGAAAAGGACATACCAGGTTTGGGACAAATTTACTACAAAGATCTATTTCAGAAAAAAATTTGTTCAGAAAATATAGGCACCAAATTTTGGTACTCTTGGCTCAAAAGGCAATGAGAGAAAAACATTTTTCTATTTGGCAAGGCACATGGCAGGTGAAAAGTGGGGATGGCAGATGAAGTTTACGCCCAAGGAATTAGCAAGATAGTCAAGGAGGCCACAGGAAAGTTTTGAGGCACCAGGCACCAGAAAAAATACTGTAAGAAAGACTTAAATGGTTGCCTGATAATGAGAAAAGTTGTTGCTCTCCTGAACTACATCTGTTCATAGGTTAGTAGCAGAAGTGGGAAGAAGTTATCTCTATGATGTGTTATGGACAGTGTAAAATCATATCTCACAGTATTTCCATAAAGATGATGATTCTTAGAAAACTTAGAGGCACAGGTGGTTCTATTAGCAAGTGAGCAAGAAGTGACCAGAGCATGGATCTTACAAATACTTAGGAGTTCTCCATATCTGGCTTCACATTCCTACCACAGTGTCAGAGGGGCTAACAATGCATTGAATTTACAAAGTGCTTTCACTTTATTAAGCACCTCCACATGGTTTTCTACATTTGGACCTTACCACTCTGTAAGGCATGGACAGGAACATTTTTAATCTGTGTTTTATAGATGAGGACATTGAAGCTAAAAGACATTGACCCCTGCCCAAGGTCATAGAGCTAGGATTTAAGTTTTATCTTCCAATTCCTCTTTCTATTGTGCTGCTGGGCAAATAGACAGGACATGGTGGCTAGCTAGAAAAGGGTGGCACTAGGAGTGCCTTTTAGACCCCCTCCGCATGATGACATTTATGACATTTAACATTACATATCTAGAGACTTTCTGAGAAAAACACATCAGGCCAAGAAGGAGAAAATTTAGAAGATGTATGTTTCATATGAAAGCAACATTTATTTTGGCTAAAAGAAGCAGGAGATCAGGCACGCATGGGGAATTTCAACAGACACATAGGGTCCAGGATTGTGTGTGTATATGAAACAAATGGCCAAAAAAACAGATCCTAGACTGTGGATTATTTTACAGAAAGGATTATATCCAATGGGTCCCACCTAAGGCTCAAAGTCCAATACATAATTTAGTCAAGAGTAATCGGAGGATTGTATTTTACTGTTTCTTCTCAGAGGAATTGATTTTTCTGAAAGTATCCATGTCAGCAAACTAAGGAATTCCTGAGGATGCAACTAAACTCTTGTTTCTTTTTTTTTTTTTAAGATTTTATATATTTATTTATTTATTTATTTATTTATGAGAGAGCTACAATGCAGGGGGAGCTGCAGAGGGAGAGGCAGAAGCAGGCTCCCCACTGAGCAAGGAACCCCAAACTGGGCTTGATCCCAGGACCCAGGATCATGACCTGAGTCAAAGGCAGATGCTTAACCAACTAAGCCACCCAGGTACCCCTACACTGTCATTTCTTTTTTTTTTTTTAATATTTTATTTATTTATTCATGAGAGACACAGAAGGAGAGGCAGAGACACAGGCAGAGGGAGAAGCAGGCTCCACACAGGGAGACCGACATGGGACTTGATCCCAGGTCTCCAGGACCACGCCCCGGGATGAAGGCGGAGAGCCAAACAGCTGAGCCACCGGGGCTCCCCCTACACTGTCATTTTTTATTCTCCTTGTTTCTCCTGCTTGCTTTACTACACACAGTGGAGGAAACTGGACCTCACTGGTAATTAGGGAAAGTGGGTTCAGACACAGCTCTAGCAGGTCTGTGTCACAACTCCTGTGTGACCTTTAGTCTCTTTGGATTTGGTTCAATTCCATGAAAACTGAGAAAGACTTCTTAAAGTAAGTCCCTCCTAGTTCTAACATTTTGTCAGCTTTGGTGGAACAACAGATAGAAAATGGCTCTTTTGGTTCATCTAATATCTGACCTTTCAAAGTCATCTTGTCAATAACTGCGCCCCCATTTTATCCAGACAGGGGTGCCTGGGCAGATGCAGAGAAAACACCATGTCCTCCACACTTCTGTTGGGGAAGTGCCTCACTCTTCATTTCTACTTCGTTAGAAGCTGCCCAGTGCTGCTTCTTCCCCATCTCCTCAGCATTTTAGTGACAATAACTGATATAAGTTCATCATTTTTCAGGTAAGAAGTGAAGCCTCTTAGGCACTTTTTTGGAATCTTACCTTGGACTTCTTGAAGACCATGACTTGGGATTAATAATATGGGCTATATCAGAGATTATTTTTTACTACTATTACTATTTTATGTATTGGATTGCTAACAGTTCACTTTTTATATAAATTACAGTAGATACAATTGTATTTTGTGGGTGGAAGAAGAAGGAAAGTGAAGTTTAATTAATGCACTAAGAATTCTACATAACTTGAGATGGCACGTGGTTGTGTGTAAAACATGAGAAAGAAGGTCATTTTCATGTCTCTTCCAGAGAAAAAACTGTTTCTCAATGAATGATATCATCCATACTTACTTTTAAAGGTTCAAGCCAGGAAGAAAAGAAGAGTGATATGGAGAAGAGGGCATTTTGACACACCAGTGAGTCAGGCTGACCCTAAGCAAGATGATTCTAGTTAAAATGGGTTTGAAGCCATATGGCTGAGCTACTGACAGGTCTCTATTTTTACCATCTCTAGCATATTTTCTACCTAGGAGTGGGGGCATAGCTGAGTTGATAAAATAAGTAGCCTTGTGAATTTTATGTGTGAGTATATACAAAACTACAATAATATGACTGCATCTAGAACACAAATATTTATGAATGCTAATAAAACTGTCTAAGACTCTGGGCTCATATCCTCAAATAAATCCTCATTATATTTATAGTACCCTACAGTTAAACATATGGTTAGATCAAGCAAGGACATAGGTAAAAATAAATGGCTGTCCATTGTATTCTGCCAAATGTATCTAGGTCCTGAAAATAAATAGCTCTTGATTTTTTCACTGGGTGGTTTAAGAATATCACTATACTATGAGCTAAATGAGAAATTTCCAGTAGCCCCAAAGCATCCCTGATTTCTCACACACAAAATTTGCATTATGTAAATGTGCTTAGCTCCACATGAAGGCAGTGAGAAAAGGAATCGTTGACTTTGGATTTTGCATGCTTTAAAGCAAATGTCTAGGCACACAAAACTCACTATTATGGGCATTTAAGACAGAACTGGGGGAGGGAGCAGTATATGAATTAGTCACTTGAGTTCACAGATTCAATTTTGTCTACGTTTTTCATGGGAACTCCAAGGCTCACAGTGGATCACAAATGTAACTTTCCTTTTAAAATTAAGTGATAGCCAGTCTTCAGCCTGTAATTCTTTAAAATCTAATACATGTCTTAGTTTTACAGCCAGAAAATCCATAATGACATGTTACTTGTTCCCTCTGCTGCGTAAAAACACTCCAAGAACTAATTCACAGTGTCATTTGCTAAGCGGCTGTGTTATTCAAGGGCTGAGATTTTCAGAGAAAAACAATTGCTTAATTGATACAGAGACATGATGAGTAAGGGGCTAACAGTTTAATGAAGGGTGGCACAGGCCTCTTCAGCCACGGTGTTGCAAATACTTGCAGTGAAAGTGGCACTCCCCCTGTCTGGCACACAGGTAGCTATGATTAGTGTTAAGGAAAATAAGGCCAATGGTACCAGACATGATAGTGGTTGTTACATCCCTTTGACAAGCTAATTGCTGCCCTATTGGGTGCTGGCTACGAGGGATAGATTAGTAGATCCCAGAAATGCAATGAATATTCTTTTGATGTAAACTGATCCACACCAGTTTTGATTTTCAGACCTCCAACTTCCTCTCCTCCCCTATCTCACAGTCAAAATAAGCCTGTTCTCTTTTTTTACTGTTGGACCAAACCACCAAGCTAACTAAGCTGATCAAACTGCCTTTGCCAACATCATGGGGAAATCAAGAATTCTGTGAGACCGGTTTACTCCTTTTCATGGCCTAGAGGGCCCACTGAAATCTAGCATCCTCATCTCGTAATGTGCTCTGTCTGGTTCTATGCCACAGTTATTCTGGCATCTTTTAGCTCCTGGAATGTTCTTCACCTTCTCTTGTCTATGAATCTTCATATATGCTGTTCTTCCTGGACCACTCCTTGCCTTGACTAAATTTCTTGTTAAACCAAACTTAAATTACTCTCAGATATCCAGTACTTCACTGAGGAAGTTATTCTTGATACCCTTTTCCCTATAGCACTTGTCTTTACTATGTAGTTCTCTGTAGACTTTCACCACAATGACAATTACTTGTTCAATGGCATGTGTGTCCCTCTGGAGGATAAGCTTCCTAAGTACTGGAACTGTATTTTTTATGCTTATTTCTGTATCCTTGGCACTTATCCCAGGCCCTGTAACACAGTGGATTCAACAAATAGTTGTTGAATAAATTCATAAATGAGAGTAAGAGAAGAAATACATGATTTACTCCAATGGATCTATTGCTTTTCAAAGCATAGCTTGAAAGGATGGCAATTGTGCAAGTGTGGAGCCCTCGTCAGGTTTAATGGAAACAGACAATCTTTGGCTAGGAGTCCTAGTCCTTTGCCTAGGAACTTTCTAGATTAAGAACGATTTTTTTAATGATTATTATACTCTACCTACCTTGATAAGCTCCATCACCATGGAGACTACCAATATCACAGTACCTATGTATTTCAGACAATAATGCAAGTCTGCCATCTACTGGTGATATGGGGTAGTACTGTGAATCCTAGGACAAGACATTTTGATTTTCTCTGGAATTTCCTGGATTGTGAAAGCTGGAAGGGCTTAGATTCCAACACACCCAAACATTTCATTTTTCCAAAGGGAAAGCCATTTCCCATGATGTGTATATGATCACCCAGGGCTATATAGGCAGTTAGTGGAAGGGCTAAACTCTAACCTAGGCTTCCTGACAAAATCAGGCGCTTTTTTGTTCTTAATCATAATTCTGGATGGTAACAATTACATCTGGTCAACAATGTATACTTCTTCCAAAAGAAAATGGAACAAATGAGACATGTTCCAGGTTATACACCAGGAATATCTCAGCCGCTTGTATAAAGCTCCTCACATTCCAGAAAGCAAAAAATTCTCATTTTCTACTTTCTGTCCAAGAATTTCCTGGATCTGAAGATAGCTGTATGGGATTGTGTGGGAAAGACTAGACTTACAAAACTTGGAATTTCACACCAAAAATTTAGGCAAAGGCATGGTGCAGGATGTGTTTTGCATGCCATTGGATTGCCTGCCATCAGCAAGACTCCGAGGGATTAGAAACACACCAGAAGTTTGTGTTCCAAGACACTGTGATCTTTAATGGAAAAACTGACAAACCATAACTGAAAGAACTAGGAACTGCCATTCTAATCATAATAGACAGGATTGGTGTGAAACCTTCCAGAAAGGCCTCCTTTGTGTACCTGGCAAAATTGGCTACAGAAGCACTAGGTTTTCCAATATATACACATTTTTATTTTTTAGTAACCCCATGGGACTAGATTTAACCATAGTCATCTTTTATTAAAGTGTGGTTTTCATGGAAACATGCTTCTTAACATTCCTGGGATCAGTGCAGAGTCATAACCAACCAAACATCCCAGTACCTGCCAGAAGAGTTTTGCCTTTCCCTAACAATTCTCAGAACTGAGCACTTCAGGGGCTGGACTTCTGAAACAAAAGAAAAAAGATGTGGCTGTTTAAAAGTTCTCACTGGATATTTCAGAAAATTTCCCTGGCTCTGAATGTACTTTTTAAAATCTTCTTTACTCAAGATAGTACCACCAGCAATGAACATGTTCAGGCTGGTCATTTTGTTCCATTAAGTTGGAAAAGTAACACCTTTACTTCATACTCTTAGAACAAACCTGATAAGGAAAATAGCACAGTGTTCTGAATGGGTTAAGGAATAATTGAGGTACTATTTTGGTCCATTCATGGTTGAGACTAAAAAAAAATCTTCCCTTCGGGGAAAGAAAACACCAAGGGAAATTTCAATATTCACTTCATTAGTCCTCCCTTGTAACAGTCTCTCCTCCAGTCTCAAGTATTAATGTGGGGAACAATGCTCATCCTACTCCATCCCTCTACATAACCTGAAATGTTCTTAGTTAGAATCTGAATTCCTGTGCACCCTTTCCATCTCAACACAGTGCCCACCAACAAGGGAAATGGCACTGTCCTGATGACACAATTATAGAGCACTGCATTGAGGTACTGGAGACCTTTGCTCCTCAGAGAAGTAAAGGAGAATGTGACCCAGAATTTCAGTGTATGAGTTATGTGAAGACCAATAGGTACACATGCGTGCCCAATGCAGGTGAAGGTTCTGATGACTTAACCATTACTACCACTCCAGAGTTCTTAGATTCTCTGGACTCCAAATTATCAGAATTTCCTGATAGCCTAGAGTCACTGTTCAATGCAAGTGACAATTCTTCCCTTGCAAGACCTGTAAAGAACATAACAGCTCTCATCCCCTCCACCATACCTTCTCTGATCCATATTAAGGAGATGCAAGCAATGAGAACTCCTGGTTCTGACAGAAGTACAGCCCTCCCATCATTGCACACCTGGCTCATTTTAAAATCATTTAAGGCATGCCTAAATAAGTCAGGCATAATATTTTGGGTAAATATGAAAATTCTCAAATGTATGGTGTTTTTTTTTTTTTCAGCATGAAAATACCACTACTGTCATACCCCACTTATAGGGCCAGGAAGGGGGAATTAAAGCCAGTTAATAATATTTTTGAGCCTGGTGCCTCTGGGTATTGCTGCAAGGCTATTTTGGACTCTTTGATCTTGACTGATGACTATGAAATAATTGAGTCAAGAAGAGATGAAAATGAATTTTGAGTAAATGTAGTTATAGTAGAAGTTGGTAGTTCAGTTATTTCTGTTAAACCAGCTCTTTGAATGCATTTGACCACCCTCACTTATCTGGGTCCTCCTTGCTCCTCTCCCTTCCCTATTTTACCGATTTTCAGCATTTTGTTACTTCCACCACTTTCTTATCAATTTCTTTAATTACTTTCCTCAATTCCTTTCATTATATCTACTTGACTCTTCTCAGTGAACCCAACTATCTTCAAACCTTTCTGAGTATCATTGCAGAAAATACAGCACGGCAGGCTGTTTTCATTATGTGTTCATGGTCAGCATCCTCAATGGGACATAAAACACTGCCAAGCAATACTACTGAAGTTTATATCTGTTCTTCTTCCTATTCTCCACAGTGAGAATTCCATACTTTCTCCACTGTCCTCAATTCTCTGACTTCCTTACATCCCGCAATCCTCAAAGCAGGTGGCATCAACTCCTTCTTCACAGAGAAGATAAAGATCCTCAGAGGAGACACCCTTCCACTTCCACTACCACATTTACAAAACTATGTGCTTATGTAGCCATTCTTCCAGCATGCCTCCTCCTGCCACTATAGAAGAGGGCCCTTATTTTTTTATCTCAAATTTATTTAAATTCTACTTAGTTAACATATAGGGTAAAATTGGTTTCAGGTATAGAATTTAGTGATTCATCATTTATATGTAACTCCCAGTGCTCATTAAGAAAGTGCTCTACTTAATACCCAGCACCCATTTAGCCCAACCCCTGCCCACTTCCCTCTATCAACCCTGTTTGTTCTCTATTGTTAAGAGTGTCATATGGTTTGCTTCACTCTCTCCCCCTCTCTCCTTGTCCCCTTTCCCTTATGTTCATCTGTTTTGTTTCTTAAATTCCATATATGAATGAAATCATATGGTATTTGTCTTTCTCTGACTTATTTCACTTAGTATGGTACACTCTAGCTCCATCCATGTCATTGCAAATGGCAAGATTTCATTCTTTTTGATAAAGGGCCTTATTTCTAAGGCTTATCCCTCCACCAGTCCCCTACCAAGGCAAGGACCTTGTTTTATAAATTATCTCCTCTCAGGGAGAAGAAATGGGTGGGAAATATCAGAAAGAGAGACAGAACATGAGAGACTCCTAACACTGGGAAACGAACTAGGGGTGGTGGAAGGGGAAGAGGGCGGGGGGAGGGGGTGACTGGGTGGCGGGCACTGAGGGGAGCACTTGACGGGATAAGAACTGGGTCTTATTCTGTATGTTGGCAAATTGAACACCAATAAAAATAAATTTATTATTAAAAAAAATTATCCCCTCTCTCTTCTATCTTGCTGTCCACTGGGTCTTTACCATCAACTTTTAAACACGTTCATCACTTAAACTTGAAAAAACCCTATTTGCCTTTCTCCATTTCACAGAAGAGAAAATGGGATTTTTGTGGAGATTAAAGAGAAAGGGACAGAATAAGGTCCAAATTCAGGACATGACAGCCATGAAAACAATGCCTTTCCTTATGGTACCATACTATGATCTAAGCCACTTCACTTGCCTACATATTAGGACATTTTCATCCATGGGCTGTGTAGATCTATTTTAGGCATCTTCAGTAGAGGATTGGATTGATTTCCTGACTAGCCAATCTACTGATCAATGCTCCAACACTGTGACTTCCCCAAAAGCCCCAAATGATAAAGGGAAATAGTTGGATAGTACTTTAGTTGCTCTCCATCTGTAAAGTATAACTGATAATACATTTTCTTCCCACCTTCTAGTATCTTTACTCCTACTCCTTGCCTCCATTTATCATCAGCAGTGTAATATAGATGGTAAATCTCACTCCTATGGAAGGTTTTCAATTGCTGAGGGGGAAGGTGCTATATAAATGCTCAATATAGCCATCTTTTTTTGGAAGCTAACTCCTGCTTACGTTGACAGAAAACTGTGATGTTGATGGAGCTGGGTACATTTTCTTTAGAAGGGGAAAAAATAGACCAAGGAGGAAGAAAATTAGGTAAGCATCTGGAGGAAAGACTCAGAGAAGACCCAAGTAAAAATGTGGCCAAGCAATTAAATCAACATCCACTGTTATAGCTATTTATGTCTGCTCTTTGTTAGTCTTAGACCTAGGAGGAAGCAAGAAGGCGTGTAGAGTGTGGGATATTATTTAAAGGAAGGAGAACTAGAAGTGGAGAGGAAGTGAGGGGAATGTAAGTCTTTAAAAAGAACAAGATAAAAAAAAGAAACATTCTTCAACAAAACTAATCTCTCCTTGTCAAAAATAAAAAGGTGATGTGGGGCATAGAAAGAGACTGTATGTCAATGTTTGGTCCTTGAATTTTACTTTTCTACTAAAGATAGTAAAGCCTGTAAAATATAGGCCTAAGTTGAAAAACAAAACAAAACAAAAGGACTAAAATGCAAAAAATATTTTGCTTTTAACAAAGGGAAAATTGGAAAGCCTGAGATAAAATTAAATTTGAAACTAAATTGATGTAAAGTTTAAAGCTTAAAGTAGAAAGAAGTGGTGTTGGGGTCAAAACCTGGATTTTCAGCTAAGTACCTATGTGATGTTTGTCAAGTTATACTTAACCTATTCGAGGTTTTCCTACTTCATATTATGGAGATTGATTAGATCAGTTAGTCTCAAACTGTGACTTATGCTCCATTAAGAATAGCTTCTTTTAATGAGAGATATTAGTGAGGAAGATTGATTGAGCATGGGAACAGTATGGAAAGGGGGAAACTTGAGAAATACTGGACTTTCTCAGAGATTTCTTCTATAAGATATGGAATAATTTCATCACTATAAATGTATACAATTAAGCCAGTTGAAAGCAATATATGTGGAATCTGTCACATTTTTTCTGTCACATCTTTTTTATGTGCACTTAAACTAAAAATTTAATATAAAATAATGATGGCAATAGCTAGCAGAAACAAAGGCTTATAGAATCTGTAGAAAGTCAGAGTCCCTTTTATCTTGGTGTGTGTCTTAAGATAAACAGTATAAAGAGATAACAAATAGCTTTTTAATTACTGTTGTATAGGGGTTAAAGTTGCCTGGTGTCATGGGTACCATTGAGGGTAATGAATACCAATCATTCTTTAATCACTCTCTTTTTCAATGAGCCACAGAGACTAGAAACCAGCTTCTGCCCCCAAATAGCAGAGCACTGGCAAGGGAGTCAGTCCAAACTGGAAAAGAGAAATCAGAACTTCCTTCCAACTTATGACAGGCACATAAGGTTTTCCATCCATGATATGGTCCTTGCCTACCTTGTCAGAGTAGGTGTCTGTGGTGGGAGAGTAATTACCCCGACCCTACCCAAAGTCCCACACCCTAATCCCTAGAACCTATGAAAACGTTACCTCGCATGGCAAAAGGGATTTTGCAGATCTGATTAAGATAACAGATACTAAAGTAAGAATATTATCCTGGATTATCCATGTAGGCCCATTTTAATCCCACAAATTACTAAAAGTGAGGAACCTTTCCAGCCTTGGTCAGAGAAAGAGATGTGGGGAAAAAACAGAGTCACAAGATGCTAGCTATATTGCTGGCTTTCAAGATCAAAGAAGGGAGCCACTAGCCAAGGAATGTGGGCGGCCTCTAGAAGTTGGACAACACAGGGAAACAGTTCTCCCAGAGCCTCCAGAAAGGAACGCAGACCTGCCACACCCTGATTTCAGCCCAGGGAGACCCCTGTCAGACTTCTGACCCTCAGAACTGTAAGATAATAAATTCATGTGGTTTTAAGCCACTAAATTTGTGGGACTATGTTATGGCAGGATTAGAAAGCTAATGCACTGCCCAACCTGTGAACCCCAACTGGTGAACAAGAAGCCAAAATTATCAAAATGACCAAACAAAATATTTTAGTACAGCATTTTTCTATCAGAAAATGCAAATGGGTTCCATAAACCTATCTTTCTCAGGTCAACAAAATGTTTACAGGCAGTCAGACTACTTTGGTGCAAAGCTTAGTGCCAGCCACCCAAAAAGAAGCCAAGCATTTCCTAATGTCAATTACACACAATATTCTTGACATTTTCAGTTGGCTTATTGAATTCATCTTTGGGAGGAAGAGAAAATGATGTCAAACAGAAGGCATTTATGGAGATACTAGCAAGAACTCAGCAGCATCTCACTAGAAAGTTTTGATATGTGACAAGTAGAATGTCATCCAAAATAACCCCAGACAAAAACACAACAAAAGTCTGGCCAACGCCAATTAATCAAGGGAAAAATCACTGGGAGCATTCAAGGTCTTTGGCCCTACTTCTAACCTTACTTCTGGGACTTTGAAAGTGTTTGTTTGAAACTAACCCCTTTGAATGGCTGTTGAATCTACCCAATTTTCTGAAGACAAGATATTCTTCAATGCTTTGTTAAACTCAAAGAACAAAATTTATTAAGCAACAAACTTGGTTTTCTTTTAACATTGCATCAACTGCACGGATTGGTTGTTTTGATTTCCTATCAATATAACTTAAGTGACACAAATGGCCAGTATTTTCCTTTCTTGGTATTTTCCCTGGGGTTTTCTAACTTTGTTTATTTATGAAAACAAAAGTGACTATAATCTGTTCTTTCCTGGGTAGTCATGATGTAAAATATCACCCACTTGAGGGCTTCTCTGACTTTAGAAGGCTTCATTGTTCTCCTTTGTGATTTTGCTCCACATGACCAGAGGCTTATATCAACAATGTAATAACTTAATTATATGCTACCTTGTTTTGTCCTCTAATGGTTATTTGTCTGGTCTCTCCAGTACATTTAGTTATACCACTGTGACTTCAGGATAAAGTGCAAATATTCAGCTCCAATTTGGGGCACTTAATGCCTGTGAAACGATCTGGCTCTGGAATTTCCTTTTTTAGTTATAGGAATGTCCAGATTTTCTATTTATTTTTTTCAAAAAATTTGTATATTTTATCCAAATTTTGAAATTTGTCAGCACAAAGTTGTCATAATATTCTTTTATTGTTTGTAAATGTCTGTAGAGTCTGTATGGATAACCCCTTTTTATTTCTGATATCTGTAATTTGTGTTTTCTCTTGATCAGTCTTGCTAGGGACTTAACAATCTTATTAATCTTTCTTCCAAAGAAAGAGCTTTTAACTCTGTTGGTTCTTTCCATAGTGTATATGTTTGTTATTTAATTGATTGCATATCTATTGTATATGAGCTTATTATCTATCTTTTCCTTATTTCTTTTCTCAAAGCTTTTTATTTATTTATTCATGAGAGACACAGAGAGAGAGTCACAGACAGAGGCAGAGGGAGAAGCAGGCTCCATGCAGAGAGCCTGACGTGGGGTTCGATCCTGGGTCTCCAGGATCGCACCCTGGGCTGAAGGGTGCTCTAAACCGCTGACCACCCGGGCTACCCTCTTTGCTCTTTCTTTAAGCTTTGTTTCTCCTTGTGTTTGTTCCTGAAATATCTGCTTAGATGACTGATTTTTCAGCCTGTCTTTTTCTCTAAGATTAACACTTAAAGCTGCACTTTTTTTTTTTTTTTTTTGCCCTGGTCAGCTACATCCTTACATTTTATATTTCATATTTTCATTCTTATTTGACTAAAAATATTTTCTATTTTAGATTGTAATTTCTTCTTTGACCCATGGGTCTTTAGAAGTATATTACTTAATCTCTTAAATTTGGGGATCTTTTTTGTTGTTTTTCTGTTTTTGATCTCAAGCTTAATCCCATTCTTATCAGAGTATATAGTATTAAATTTTCATTCCTTTACATTTTAAATTTTTCTTTATGACTGAACATATATCTGTTTTGGCAAATATCATGTATGTCTTTGAAAGGAATTCTTTTTTTGTAGTTTTGTGATATATTGTTCTATGTAGGCCAATTAATTCAAGTTTATTAATATGCTGTTCAGATTGTCTATTTTCTTATTGGTTGTTTTTTCCCCCTTTTCATTTTAATTTTTTTTGTCAGTTTGTTCTATTTTATCACTAAGACTATTTAGTTAGTTAAAGTTTCCAACTATGATTTTGGATTTGTTCATTTCTTTTTTTATTTGTTGATTTTTGCTTTATATAATGTATGCCCATCTTCTAGTGATAAAATATCTTTTTATGTCTAGTAATACTATTTCCTTAAAATATACTTTGACTTATATTGGAATATTTATATCAACTTTCTTTTCGGTATTGTTATATGATATGCTTTTTCTATATTTTTACTCTTTGTTTAAGTTTGCACCTTGTAAAGAACACATAGCTGGATTTTGTTTGTTTTGATATATACTCTATCAAAACTTTTTCTGTTAATTACAGGGGTTAGTTCATTTACATTCAATATAATTACTAACAAATTTGAGGTCAAACCTACTATCTGGTTATTTTCTATTGTTACATCTATTTTTGTTATTTTTATATTTTCTTGCCTTCTTTTGACTCAATCAAGCATATTTAAAACTATTTCTCGGGACACCTGGGTGGCTTAGCAGTTAAACTTCTGCCTTCGACCCAGGGCGTGATCCTGTGGTCCTGGGATTGAGTCCCACATCAGGCTCCCTGCATGGAGCCTGCTTCTCTCTCTGCCTGTATCTCTGCCTCTCTCTCTCTCTCTCTCTCTGTCTCTCATGAATAAATAAATAAACTCTTAAAAAAATAAAATAAAACTATTTCTCTATTTTCTCCTTCAACAGTGGTTTTGGTGATTATCATAGACATTTCAAGATGTGTATTTAATTGATGACAGTCTTCCATAGTTTTTTACTGCTTCCCAGACAGTGCAATCTTAAACACTTCAACTCTCTTGAAGAGAGAGTTGCCTTCTATTTCATTGTTCTCATGTATTAAAACTCTGTATATATTTTAAACCATAAAAGATTTTGTAATTATTTTTCTCAGTCATCAATATTTATTTAGCTTTCCTCACTATCTCCCCACCCACAGTGATCTTCATTCTTTCCTGAATTATTTTTTTTTCCATTTGAGATCATATTTTCCTTAAAGTTTTCCTTTTAGTAGTTCTTTTAGTACAGATCTTTTAGAGATAAATTATCTCATTTTTATTTGTCTAAATCTGTCTTTATGTTGCTTTATTTTATAAAGACATCTTCACTATATATACAAGTTTAAATTGACAATTATTTTCTTCCAATACTTTAAAGATATCAATCATCGTACTGGATTCTGGCATTCAACATTTCTGTTGAAAAGTCAACTTTTAATCTTATTTTGAAGGAGGATGTCTCATTGTTACTATAAAGATTTTTCTTTTTGTACTTTGCTTTTGTCAGTTTGAATAATATGTCTAGATTGATCTTGTATTAATCTTGTTTGGGCTTTATAGTACTTCTTGACTCTGTAAGTTTGATGTTTTCCAACTTATGGAAAATTTCTGGCCAATATTCTCTCAAATGAGTTGTTTATATTTCCTTTTATCTCTTCTTTTCCTGGTACTTCAATTAAATATGGTAATCATTTTAACCATCTATCATACATTTCTCACACTCATTCTGTATCTTCAATCCTTTTCTTCTTTGCGTGTTTAGACTTGGATTTCTTTTTCTTTTACCCTGTATTCCTGTTTAATGATTCATTCTTATTCCCTGCTTAACCTTTTGAATTCATAATATTTAATACTGTGTTTTTAAGTTTAGAATTTCCATTTGACTCTATTCTTTTTTATAGATACTGGTTTTCTGGCAAAACTCTCCAACTTTTTAACTCTCCAACTTTTAAAAAAATATTGATCATATGAATCACATTTATTTTAAAATTCCCTATATTATAACTCTAACATCTGGCCTATCCCTATTATTTGCTTTCTCTTTTGCTTTTTGATCTGGTCTTACTTCTTGGCACTCCTAGGAATTTTTCTTTGAATGTCAAACATTGTAAATGCACAATCTACAGGATCTCTGGATGAAGTAATCATTCTTCCTTAAGGATTTAATTTTTTCTGACAGGTGGATAGAGTATATGAAGATGAATTTCATCCAATCAAGGATAGGTTTAAAGCTTTATTACAACTAGTTTGTGGCATAATAAATGACTTCAAATTCTTTGACACTCCTCCCATTGAGTTGAGGAGTTTCATTCTTCTTCTCTTACAACTAGGTGGGCTGTGGGATTGCTTTGATCCAAAATATAGTAGAAGTGATTCCGTACCATTTTGGGGCTCAGGTCTTAAAAGACTACTAGCTCTACTTCCTATATCCTAAAATGCCCACTCTAAGGGAAACCATTCACCACATAAGAAATCTAGCAACCCTAAGACTTCCATGCATAAGGAGGCTCAAACCAGTCATGTGGAGAGGACTCTTATAGGGGTAAATATTCAACCACTCTCCCCAGCTACTCCAGACCTCCCACCCAGGCTGCTTTAGTGATGCAGCTTTCAAATGAATTCAGCCTCAAATGCTATCTGGCTGCACATGAAAGACACTAAGCAAGAGCCAACCAAGTGAATCTGTCAACCTCTAGAACCATGAGAGATAATAAATTATTGTCTTGAACCTCTAAATTTGGAGATGATTTGTAAAACAGAATAGGTATTGGGAATACTGTGTATTTCAGCATTGCTTTTAATGCTGTGGCTCAGCTCTAACCTTTAGTGTGGTTCCCTTGTAGTCTTAATCAAATGCTCAGATGAATTTCCCAGAGTTTCTCTATCTTATTGAGCCCTGAACCCCAACTTCTGTTTACTCAGTGTTAGATGACTCAAAAATCTGTGCTCAGCTTCTGAATTCCACTATTTTCATCAGAGAGTTGGTTTACTGTATCTCATGTGAGCACAGCTAGGAGTTTGTAGAAGCCTTAGGAAATTTCACACAGAATTTCAGACTCATTCCTCTAAGATTCTCTTCTTTCTAGGGCTTTGGGTCTTCAGTTCCTTGCTAACTTGGCAGCCTCAAGGTCCAACATGTTTCCTTGGCCTAGTGAGAATATAAAAATCCCAGCATTCCTCTACCTGCTAAGCGTCTATTCTCCAATTTGCAAATTGGAAAATTTCCCAAGAAGAGATATAGAAATAAATGTGGGCTCTCCCCAGCTCACCTCATTTTTCTCAGAGTTCTTGGCCCTTCAACTCTTGGCTGATTTGGCTACTCCCTGGTGTCTTCAAACTATTGTTTTATCCAGCTTTTACAGTTTGTCTTGGAAGGAGAGCCAGTTTGATGCAAGTCATTCTATCATGCCAGAAACAGAAGTCCTAAAGTTCAGGGAACCTTCCTGATGCAGTGCTTCTGACCAGCATACATTCACTCTTAGTAGTCTTAGATGTTCTTTAATCTTTTCTTCAAATCCTTTATGGGCTCAACTTCTGACTCTACCTGCTTGCTTCTACACCCCTCCAACATATTCACAACTTCCAGACCACAGAGATACAAACTTAGCTGCTAGTTCTGGTGAACTTTCAGCCATGATAGGGTGAAAGGAGACACTTGCTTATCACATTTCACTGTTCCTTCTTTTGCTGATACATCCTATGATGCTTTCTTCCTTGCTAGCCACCACACCACACTGCTGAGCTATTCTGAATCCAAATATCATAACTTTCATGCACTTAGTGCAGCAAGAAATTGTGTTCCAAGAATTATTCAGAAAAGTCTTAATTTATCATCATCATCTGCTTACTGAAAATATGTGGAGACTGCAAATAGATTTTTTTGGAAGTGACTCAGAATAAGGTCTCCTTTTGACCTCATTGATCAGGAAGGAGCTGAGCCTGCTTTGGCAATGAGAACAGAATATCACAACATATGATTTTTTTTTATTCTAGCCTTTTCAATTTGGGCAGACACAAATATCCCCATTCTGTGACTTATAGAATGCAGAAGCTCAAAAGATGAGGCAACAAACTATACTCAATTCCACAAGTGGTTAAAAGGGGAAAAGTACTCTGAAACTCTCTTGCTTGCCAAAAAAAAAAAAAAAGAAAAAAGAAAAAAGAAAAAAAGAAAAAGAAAAAGAAAAAGAAAAAAATCCAGTATGTTCTATTTTAAGGGACTTTCAGTTGACACCTTGCACCTGACACATTGCTTTGCCTTTAGTTTCCAATTCCAATTTAAAAGATGTTTTCCCACCACAATAATACTTAGGTATTAAGTTATGCTTTCTTCTATAAATTTATAAATTTACTCAGCAATACAGTTACCATGTATTCAGTTATCCTGATTATGTTTAAAACTTATCATGCAGTGTCCATTACATAAAATGGATGGTTTGGAAAATGTTACAAGGATAATTATATTTAATTTGCTATGTTGCTCCCAACATTGAGAGATAGGTAGAGAGTAAACAAAAAGAAATAGAGCAAATGAGAGAGGGGTGAGAATGACGACAATTATAGGGCTAAAAGAGAAAAAAAAGTTGGCAGTACTTAGAAATAAGTACATCCTCAAATTTTTAAAAATTCTCCTACTTTTCTAGATTCCTTGCATATTAATTCCTCACTACTAACCAATTATGTTTTTCCTTTAGTTGACCAAAATGTGTTTGCCTAGGTTCTATGCATGCTTGTTTCCATTATCTGTCTTTACCCCAAGGCCATATCTTTCTGACATACTTTTTATTTGATCTTTTACTGACTTGAGAGACTAGAGATGAAAAACATTTAAATTTTCCAGACTTCACATTTTGCAACCTGATCAACTTTTTTCTTTTTCTTTTTTCTTTCTTTTTCATCAGGCAGCAACTAATTGATACTTCCAACATTGCGCCTAGAGACGTTCTCAGCCAAATCCAAAAGTTTGTCAGGGATATGTTCCTTTCTCCAAGACACAACAGGCAATTTGCTAGTCACTTCCTTACTATATAATTCAGGTTGCTGTTCTACCAGCCTCCTCTCAAAATTTCCTCACAATTTTTCTAGGATGAGCTTAAAATCTGCCCATCATTTTTTTAGCCTCCACTTACCACTTGGATAGAAAGCCAATGCTACATACTTCAGCATTTCATTATGGGCATCAATTTCTGTATCTCCTGGTAATTGCTGTGCAATATATCATTCCCAAATTTAGCAGCTTAAAACAATAATGTTGTTTCTCATGAATTTCCAGGTTGACTAGGCAGTTTTGCTAATTTGGGCTGGTCTTGACAGTTCTCTTCTGGGCTTCCTCATGCATCTGTGGTCAGCTGGTGGTTTGCCAAGGGCTACATATTTTGAGGGTTGCCTCAGCTATTCTGATGTGCTTCCTTGCCCACTAGCGGTGCATCCCAGCCCCTTCTCGTGGGAGACTCAGGGCTCAAAGATACCAGGAGTTACAAAAGTCAAGACTGAAAGGGGGCATGCCATCATTTAAACCACTTAATACTGGGCACAGAAAGTCACAAGTCCAGACCATGCTCGAGGAGTCAGGGAAAATAGATATCACCGCTTGGTGGGGTTGCAAAGTTATGTGGCAAAGTGCATGGATGTAGAGGGGTGTAAGATTGGGGGTATTTTTTACAGTCAATCTACCATGAGCTATGTTAGCAGTCAGCACAAGGTGAGTAAGGAAATATAAATCAAGAGCACTGCATGCAAGAAAGACTTCAAGACAAAGTGGTATCTAATTTTTATAGGAAGAACAGAAGTTAGGTGAATAGAAGAGAGAAAGCATCCCAAGTACAGAAACTAGCATGTGCAAAGACTTTAAGCTGAGAGAAATCATAGTAGGTTCTAGGAATAGGGGAACACAGTATTTTCTTGAGATGGAATTCCCTCTCCCATCCTGTCCTCAGGCTTGTCTTATTTGCTTAGAGAAATTACAAACCCTCTTCTAGGAAACCTTTTTAAATTCATTCCTACCCTTTTTGGATATATCACTGTATTCTCCTGTGGCCTTGACACTGGAGTCAGAATTACTGAGTTTAAATCCTATTCCACCTTTCTGTGACTTGGTAAAGTAAAAAGATGCTATCGCCATTTTTACAGATTTACATTTACAGATATCTGGAAAATGGTAATAACAATTTATAGGGCTTTTTAAAATTTATTAAATTTAATTTATTAAAATAATGGATATGAAGTGCTTAGAGTGCTTAACTAGCCACTTTAGCATTCTTCATATGCAAAACAGAAATAAGGGGATTCCCTTGACTGGTCCCCAAGTTGTTAAGTATTCTCTCCACCACCACTCCCAGCTTCCTACATGCCAATACCTGGCCCTTAGTAATCTCTCTGTAAATATCATTGGCTTTTAGGGATGCCTGAGTGGCTCAGTGGTTGAGTGGCTGCCTTCACCTCAGAGTGTGATCCTGGAGTCCCCAGATTGAGTCCCACATCAGGCCACCAGCAGGGAGCCTGCTTCTCTCTCTGCCTATGTCTCTGCCTCTCTGTGTCTCTCATAACTAAATAAATAAAATCTTTAAAAAAATGTGTATATATATATATATATCATTGGCCTCTAAAATTTTTTATTAATATTGTTATTACTATAGCAAAGTGCCAGTTTGCAATTCTGAATGGAACTTGTTCTGTACGTTACTTTTATGTGTTTCCTTTTAGACAAACAGCCCCAGACACTGAGCTGGATGAAGTTATAGTTGCCTGGGATGGAGGTGAGGGAGGAGCAGAGAGTGTCAGTGGCTACAAAGTGTGAACCAAGGCAAATCCAGGAACTCTTCTGTGCAGAGAATTGGGACTGGGGTCAAAGTGTGACTATCAAGAGGCCTATATGAGATGCATCAAAGCAGGAGCTAATGCAGAGCTAATGCTCCAAGGCAGAGCAAGTGGGTATAAGAAAAAAATAGCAGGCAAGGCCTAAAGAGATCCCTTCCCTAGCTGTAGGACAGTCTCAAGGACTTTTTGTAGGTGAAGCTTGACTTAAGCCACTCTCTCAATTAAAATCCCTTTGAAGCAGGAGAGAAGGGCTGAAGAGGAGTTCCATTCCCAAGGACCAATTATTTAATCAATCATTACCACATAGTGAAACCTCCATAAAATCCCCCAAATGATGGAGTCTGGAGAGCGTCTATTAGGGTAAACAGTTAGGTTCTAATAGGTTACATTGAGGAGACAGAGAAAGTCATGTCTAACTATCAGGAAAGTCAGGCTTGTCCTGGCAGCACTCCACAAGAAGCCAGATTAAACCAGACAAGAAGCCTTTGACCAAATTAAGGGGGAAAGGCACAAAACCTTGCTTCCAAGAAATCTCTCCAAGTAATGAATATTCTACTCCAGAGTTAACAACTGTCGATAAAAGATAGAACACAAACCCCAGGGCATGTAGCTATCTCTCTCTTGAGCTAGCCCACTCTCATTCTGAGACTGTACTTTTGCTTTACTAAATTTCCCTGCTTTTGTCACTCATTTGCTGTGCTGTGTCTGTCCTTGAATTCTTTCTCATGGTGAGACTAAGAACTTTCAGCAACATTTTTGGGATAGGCTTGGTCAAGGCCCCAGGGCCTGGGGTCTCCCCAGTTAACCTGGCAATAATTCCAAATTGATGAACATCAGGCTGTCAAGATCATACACCCCAATTCCACAGAGACAGAGGCTTTGAGGACCTTTTTGGATCTCCCCCTATGTACCTGCCCATCTGGCTGTTGATTTTTATCCTTTATAATAAAGTGGATAGAATTTTCATTCCAGCAAATTATCAAACCTAAAGAGGATGTTGTGGGAATCCTCAGATTTGTAGCCAAGTCAGACATAACTGTAGATAGCCTGGGCACCTCATTGTAACTGACATCTGAAGTAGGAGGCAAACTTGTGAGACTGAACCCTTAGTCTATATGGTCTCATGCCAACTCCCAGAGTTAATGTCAGAACTGAATAGAAATATTAGACACCCAGCATGTGTCTGAGACCTAGATAATCAGAAATATTCATTAATTCACTCATTTATCCATGATGAACAAACAACCCTTTACTCAGGCTTTCAGTCTGGGACTCTTAAGTGAGTCCTCTTCCCCACTCTTAGTCTCTAAGATGGCTGCCTAAAACCCTCAGTGTCAGAAGATCTCAAACTTCTGTCTGCTAAAAAGTTAACTTTATCATCTCTTCCCCAAAATGTCTCTATGTCAAGCCCTGGTCACCTCACAGACTTCCATGTTTCTCACCATAAACCAAAGGGAGAAACCTTTTCCTACCTAATTAGAGAAGTTACGGAGATCAGATCTCTTCAAGACTTCACAATGAAATTCCACAACTCTGCAGATTTGGTGCTATAAACCATCTTCCTTCCCTTTCATCCTCCTACAGAAAAGACTGGGACTCTTTCTTTAATCCACTGACCACAAACATGGAAGCAACTCTAGAAACAATGAATCAACCCCAAGTGTAACAAAAAGATATTGCCCAAATAACCAGTTCCTAAGGCCTACAATCCTAGCCAACATTTTAAATTTTCTTAATAAGTGAGTTAGTGACTATAAATCCACCATCTGCCATTTAATTTCCTTGTTGGAAATATGGAATCTTCAACCAATATTTTAGGCCTTCTCTGACAGATCGAGATTATTAGAGTATTATAGACAAGCTTATGTCCAATTACAAAAGAATGGTAAAATAAATTATAGTGCCTAACGGTAGATTATACAAACATTAAATTTATGTTTGTGAAAAAATTTAACAGCATTGGGCAATCTAAGAATAGGTTTTTTTTTTTTAAAAAAAGCAGTATACAAAACAGTGCATAAAATATGATGCCAAAAATGAGGTGTACACACACCTGCAGAAAACAGGCCAAAAACACATGCATTAAAATGTTAACAATAGGGATGCCGGGTGGCTCAACGGTTAAGAGTCTGCCTTTGGTTCAGGATGTGATTCTGGAGTCCCAGGATAGAGTACCAAGATCAAGTCCCACATCGGGCTCCCCGCAGGGAGCCTGCTTCTCCCTCTGCCTATGTCTCTGCCTCTCTCTCTCTCTCTCTCTCTCTTTCTGTCTCTCTGAATAAGTAAATAAAATCTTTTTTAAATAAAATGTTAACATTTTATTTTAACTTTCTTTCACAATGTGTATTTTCCAAATTTTTTCTCTGTCAACATCTGCTAACTTCCTCCTAACATGAGTTAATATTTTTCTTTGGGAACTACCAAGCAAAATGCAAATGCCAAAAATTTGGCTGCAACAGTTCATAAATTTACTCATTAAATTGCTCCCTATCAGAATAACAGCAAGCGGCCCATTCTTTTCATAATGAGTTTTTTCATTTTTCTCTAAGATGGGCACAATCTTAAATTTATCTTAATCAATTTTCTCAAATTAAGCTGCAGCAAGACCTACTTTCGTCTGGCTTGTTACAAGTGTTATCTCTAATGAGAAATACAATTTAACAAATGCAAAGGATGGGATGCCTGAGCTCCCAAAACTCACAATAGGATTTTCTAGAATCACACTCCCGTGTCCTCCATTAGAAATCAGCCAATAGGTTCGTGCATGACAACGAGCCTCACCCTCCCAGAAAAGGCATCAGACAGCTTTTCAACACATTTAATTTTTCTTCTATTATCCAAGGCCATAATGCCATTCCCAGTTGCACTTCAAAGCTAAAGGCAAATGAAGTAAAAAAGAAAATGCATTTGATGGAGAAAGTATTGGGGGGGGAGGGGTAGATATAAGGTTCTTCACTACAGAAAAGGCTAAAATCTAGGGAAAAAGCAAAAGGCAACATAGTACTGTGGGGATAACTAAATTGCCTTCACATTTCCCCTTGCTGGTTTCATAATAATTGTTACATACATATGAGAAAGTAAACTGTTTTTTAATACCACCTTTCTGAAAGCCAGAATATTTTCACATTTAGTCAGGACCATAAGATACAAAAACAGAAAAAAAAATGTTCTTTCCTTTTTGATTCTGATAATTCAGAAAATGGGGTGGGAGGAAGGATGGAAACTGAAACAGCTCCACTTCAGGACCACACATCAAAGTTTCCATCAATGCTTCAAGGGAGAGATCCCCATGACCACCCAGGGGTCCATTGTCACATCCTTGCTGCAAAATGCAATTACATAAGGTACTTCATGCTTCAAAGAGCCTGGCGTTTACCAAATGAATTGCATTTGTGGCCAGAATATTAATGATTGTTATCATACTTGGCCCATAAAAATTCTCCAGTGAATCATTTCACAAAAGTTGTCATTCTTTTAAAAGGGCAGAGAGATTCATTTTCAAAGCTAGATTTTCTCCCCTTATATTTTACCAAGCTCTATTTTGCCTCAGAATATCTGCGTCAGTGAAGTTCAATGGCTGTGCTAGTTCTCAGTTACAGGACACACGTAAATACATAAAATTCTCAGAGATGATCTTCTTCCTCAGGACTTTAAAAGTGTTAAAGTGTTCTCCAGCTGCATTAGAATCATGGAAAGGTACTTACTTACAAACACAGGTTTGGGAAATTCACCTCAATGTTAACTACACACAATCTGTAAGATGGGAAATCAAGAATCTACATTTTTTAAAACCCCTCCCCTAGGCGATTTTCATGGCTACTAAAATTTGAATGTTACCACTCTAATTGAAAATTGTCCTTAGAAACAAACTCATGAGCAAATCACCAAAATCAATATTAGAAGAATTAGTTTACTGCAACTCATCCACCATCAGTGCATTTGCCTCAAGGTTTATCCTGAATGAAAAGAGGGTGTTCAATTTGCTGCTGGAGAGGTGCTGAAAGGTATATTAATTTCACCATTTTATGAGTCATATGGACAGGTTCAGATACATTTTAATAATCTTTCAAAGTAAATGTCAATATTTTAGATTCTATATTTTGCTTTTCAAAAGATGTGCCTGCCTGAAATCTAAAGTCACATTTAAATCTACAGGTGCCAAGAAAGAATAGAATAAACAGAAGCGACAGAAGGACAAGCGAAATATCAGCTCAGCTGCCTGTCGGCTGCCAATATACACACCAGAAAGCCACCCCAGGCAAATTCAAGGGAATATGAATGAGTGAGTCTGGAGTTTAGATTCATGTTTCAGAGCCAACTCTAATCTAGGACAGAAGGAGAGTTATGTTTCTCAGAAAAGTGAGAGAGGATGCCATAGAAAAGAGGCTTCTAAACTTAGTTATAAGTTTAAATAACCTGGAAAGCTTAAAAAAATTTAGTTGTTTGTTGCCGAATTGGTGAATTTTGTGAATTATTTATATTTTCTGGATACAAGATCTTTGTCAGAAATGTGATTTTTCAAATATTTTTTTTTCCAATCTCAAGCTTATCTTTTCGCGTATTTAACAGTGCCTTTCACAGACCAAAACTTTTCAGATTGGATAATATCCCACTTATATAGGTTTTCTTTATTGGATCTTGTTATAATATAATATCTCAAGATTCTTTGCCTAACCTGAAGTCACAGATATTTTTACCTACATTTTCCTCTAGAAGTTTTAGTTTTATGTTTTGTATTTATGTCTATAAAACATTTGAGTTAGTTTTTGTGTTAGGTAAGAGATATGATTTTGAATTTTTTCTGTTTTTGCCTATGGGTGTATATGTATATAACATATATGTTATATATGTTATATATGTCTTTAACTTCAAATTTTCTCGTCTTTTTTTTTCAACTGATATTGATATAGTTACATGTGTGCTCTATTTGTTTGACTGGCATTTATCTTACTTGATATTCTCTGAACTTCTCGAATCTGAGGTTTGTTATCTGTCATTAATTTTGAAAAATTGTGAACTATTATTTCTTAAATATTGCTTCTGTGCATTTTTCTCTTTTCTCCTGGCAATTCCAGTAATGCATATAAACAATTTCATATTATCCTATGGTTTTTGGATGCTCTAGTTTGTGTTTTCTTCCTGCACTTATTACTCTTTTGTTTCAGTTTGAGTAATTTTCATTGACATATCTTCAAGTTTACTGATTCTTTCCTTGGTTGTGCTGAGACTACTATTGAGTCTATAGAAGACAGTCTTCATCTCTGTTGTTGTGATTTTTTGTTTTTCACTATCATTCCCATTTTGATTCTTTCTAATAGTTTCCATGCCTTATGAAATTACCCATATAACATTACACATTGTCCAAGTTTTCCACTGAGTCTTTTCTATAGAAACCATAGTTATTTTCAATTCTCCAGTTAGACAATTCCAACATCTCTATAATAACCACATCTAATTCTCTGATTGTTTTGCCTCTTGGGAGTGTGTGTGTGTGTGTGTGTGTGTGTGTGTGCACACGTGTGTTTGATTTATGTAGAACATTAGGGGTAAATAGGTTTTGACCCTAGAAAAGGGCATACCTTTCCTTCTGCTAGGCCTTTAGTATGGGAGCTCATATTAATCAAAGCATCATTTTGGGTTTGAGATTTCTTGTTCCTTTTTCACTTTGAGTGCCTGCTAGGCTCAAATTCTAGTGATAACAGTTTAGATGGGGAGCTGGTTGGCCAGTGGCTGTGCTCCACCCTCAGCTTTAGGTTTTCCCTTTATACCGTACTACATAGAGGGGCTTCTCTCTTTGCCATACTCCACTGTCTTTTACTATATGCTTCATAGCTTTGTGGGGAAGCAGGACAGAGGTGGCACTCTCTGATTTTCTGTTTAAACTTCAGTGTTGAATACTTACTGTTTCCTTGGATTTGAGAGTATAACTTTTAAAAACCTCTTGCCTATCTTCCAGCCATAGTTCTGGATCCAGCATAGGTTCTTCCTCCTCCCTCAGGGGTGAAGGTAGTTTTTCTGTTTCCCTCCTCCAACTGCAAGGAGTTTTTATTTCTACCCTGGGGGCAGCAGTTTTCGTTGTCCTCCCAGCCCTGCATAGTAAGGCTTTGTTCCACGAAGGAGAAACATCTGGGTAGTTTTGTGCCCCTTCAACAGCAGCTGCTCTTCTCCCCCTGGTCTACGCCCTGAAGGACTCTTCTCAGGACTTTCCCTAGTCTTCCCAGTGAGTACTTGTCATTAGTAGAGATTCATAGAGAATATGAACTCCTCCCTTCTCCCATATCTGTGGATTTCAGTCTTCCAACTCTTTTTCTGGCCCACATTTACTTTTGCCAATCCATCAACTCTTCTAGCTAACTCATCTACTTCTTACTGGTGTCTGGCTACCAATACCCTGGTAAGCAAGCTCTTACACCTCAGTCCATATTTCAGATTAGTTTTCAACCCTACAATCTTAGCACTCGGAAGGGTTCAAGGAACTTCTGAGTTTACAAATTGTCCAGCTTTTTTGTTCTTATTGTAAGGGGGAAGTAATATTCTTTATATTCTCTAGACTCCCAAGCCCATCATTTCACTTTTGACTTTTCTGAAATGTTATTGAATTAACTGTTTTACTCATAAAAAGCATATAGTTGGGTTTTGTGTATTTAATCCAATTATTCTTCCTTATTCACATGAAGTATTAATCCAATTACATTTAATGTAATTACTGATCTAATGGATTTTATAGCTATAATTTTTCCATGTGTTTCTCACATTTCATATTTCTTTTGTTCTTCATTTCTGTCCTTTTCAATACTCACTTTTTTATCATTATAGTTTCCCCCTTTTAAATAGTAGATATGTACTAAAACATTATTTTCTTAGAGATTATGGCATCCCCAAATAATTATTACCTTCCCAATGCAACTTTGGAACATTTTTACTACTTTAAAACCCCCATTATCAAATTTTTCATTATTGTTCCCATGCATTTAGTTTTAATTTTACTTAGCACTATATCAACATTAAAATTAATTTACAAAGTCAATGTTCATTTCTATTTCCTGAATATTTACTCTTTTTGGTATTTTCCATTTTCTCTTCCATTTCCATGTTTTTGACTGTGTTCATTTTCTTTATTTTAGAAAATCCACTTAAAAAAATAAATATCTTTAAAAAATATAGTCATACTAACAATATGCATTTGTCTGAAAATATCTTCATGTCCATTTTGAAGAATATTTTTGCTAGGTATGTAATTTCAGATTGGTAGTTAAATATCTTTCAGCACTTGAGAGACCTTTTCCCATATGCTTCTCTTTTTTGTTGTTTCTGTTCAGAAATTGGCTATTCAGCTTGTCAATCCTTGACAAGGATTTGTCTTTTAAGTTCTAGTAATTGTTAAAAATTTCTCTTTACCTTTGTTTTTCAGGAATTTGATGATGATGTGTCTAGGTTTCTTTTTTAAATCCTCTTGGACATTTGCTAACTTTTTATTTTTTTATTTTTTGTTTCAAATTTTCATTTAAATTCTAGTTAGTTAATATGTAGTGTAATATTGGCTTCAGGAGTAGAATTTAGTGATTCATCAATGCTCATCATAACAAGTGCCCTCCTTAATACCCACCATCCATTTAGCCCACTCCCCACCAGCATCCCTCCATTAATGCTAAACTTTTTAAACCTGTGACCTGATGATGTTTATCAGTTTAGGGGTATTTATGGGTAAAACATTTATGAATATTGCTATTATTATACTCTTTCTTTCCCCTGTTCTGGAAGTTCAATTACATGTAAATTAGACTCTATTTTATTCACTGATTTGAGGTTCTTCTCTGTCTAATCAAGTATTAAATTCACCCATTCAGTTCTTAACTTTTGTTATTATATTTTATAATTACATAATATCCACTAGATTTAATTTTTAAAATTATAATACTCTGATGAAAATGATCTATCCTGTCATCTATTTTATCTGCTTTTTCTCTCTTTTCTCTTGAACATATTAATCATAGTTAATTTATATTCTCATCTGCTAACTACAATATCTGATCTTCTTCTATTGTCTGATTTCTTATAGTTTTTTTTTAGATTATCTTCATCTAGAGGTAATATGTGGTATTACCTCTTCACATATCTTATACTTTGTCTTGTGTGCCACAAAGTATGTATGAAAGAACCATAGTGTCCCCAGAAAATGTTAGCCCACCATAGAGTGCTGTTTCCCTTCCTATTTTAGATAATGTAAAAGACCACTCACCTGAATCCATTTAGGGATTGAAATGGGTCCTCCTTAGATCTGTTTTGCTAAAAATCAGTCTACTCCTGTTTTGCCAGTATTTGTAGGATGTGGTCCTCTAGGGTTTTATTTTCTAAGAGCCTGTTGAGTTTTTTGTCTTCTTGACTCTATAAGACTTCAGTAGTTCACCTATTCAGAGTTTTTCAGTTTAGCTCTTTAGCCTGCTAACATAGCTTCAAATTTGTCAAATGCTTGAGGAGAAAACCAGTAGGGTGTTTGAGGCATTTCAATTCACTACCCCTGCACAAATGCCAAAATCTCTACCAGTCTCCCCTAACAGCAGCCTGTGCCAAGGCCAAACCTGGGTTTTTAGCCTCTTCTGTGCTCTGCCCATCCCTCTCCCTCCCCCGAGAGATATCTCCAGGTAAAAAGAGGATATAGATCTTCAGTGTCAATCCACTACTTACTCTGAGGATTTCATCTGTAGCCTATTTTAATTTCAAGATTGCCCTGGTTGATCATTGTCTCTTAAGCACTGCAAGAAATTTCATTCTACCTATCAGGGTTTTTCTTTTTTTTTTCTTGGCTCCTAATTCCTATGCAACTTCAGATTTCAGCAAATATCTTTTGCAAAAAGCTTAACCAAATAGTTGGAGCTTCTGAAATCTCCAATTTTAAAAGACTGGTTTCTCTATCTTCTAGTATCAGTCTTATGTCTGGGTCAAGCACCATTTATTTGGTGTAAGCCTACACCAAAAACTGACAATTGTTCCAGGGAAAAACTGGTAGCTAATTGTCTATTTATCTGTAAATTATTCTCCCTATCTCTGGAATTGTAGTCCAAATAATTCCTTAGATTTCTGCATCTCTCTGATATATTTTTTTTAAGATTTTATTTATTTATTCATGAGAGACACAAAGAGAGAGGCAGAGACACATGCAGAAGGAGAAGCAGTCTCCATGCAGGCAGCCCGACATGGGATTTGGTCCCGGGTCTCCAGGATCATGCCCTGGGCCAAAGGCAGCACTAAACTGCTGAGCCACCAGGGCTGCCCTCTCTGATAGTTTTTTAAATATATATATTTTTTTATTCCTTATCTTGCTTTTTATGGTTGTCCACAGGAGCATACCTTACTACATTCTTTCATAACCACCCATGAACATTACATCCTGTTTGGAAACAGAAGACACCTTACGCATTCTTTAGAACATATTACTGATTAGCCCTTTAGAAAAGCAGTCATAAATGAGAATCTCCATAAGATTCATCTTCATTTATACATTTATTTTCTTACCTCTCAACAAATATCTTTACTTGTAAACTGCTTATATATCTTTACCCAATATTAAGCTGAATATGATTTTTATGTTCTATATGATATATATTTCATTCTTAAAAAAGATTTTATTTATTTATTCATGAGAGATACACACAGAGAGAGAGGGAGGCAGAGACACAGGCAGAGGGAGAAGCAGGCTTCATGTAGGGAGCCCAACAGGTCTCCAGGATCATGCCCTGGGTGGAAGGCAGCACTAAACTGCTGAACCACCCAGGCTGCCCTATTTATGTATATTTCTATCCTTATGTCAATACCACATTGTATTAATGCTTAATATTTTTGAAATGAAGGTTAAAATGTCTATAAATTAAATGAGTTTTACATACTTTGAAATCAATGGTTTACTGAGTTACAAAATCTTAATGCTTAAGGATTTAAATGACTAAAGTAACATCTTAAAATCATTTAAAACTCTGATAATCTATAAACAAATGATAATGAAACAGGCTTTTAAGATAAACTATATGATCATATAAAATTGCAGAGAACTCTGAAGAAATAAAGTTATTGAAACTGAAAAGAGGGGAAACTATGGATGACTTACCAGAATTGGGCATATTAGTTGCACCAGAGACCATTGAGGAAACTTTTTAAAATATCAATACCTGATCCCCACCCAAAGATATGAATTATTTTGAAATGGAGCCAGGTTTGAGAACCACATAACAATCAAATGGGGATCCCTGGGTGGCGCAGCGGTTTGGCGCCTGCCTTTGGCCCAGGGCACGATCCTGGAGACCCGGGATCGAATCCCACGTCGGGCTCCCGGTGCATGGAGCCTGCTTCTCCGTCTGCCTCTCAATCTCGCTCTCTCTCTCTCTCTCTCTCTCTCTCTGACTATCATAAATAAATAAAGATTAAAAAAATCAAATGGATAATTTGGAAATAAATTATCAGACATGTTTAATCATTATGGAAAGAACTAAGAAAACAAGTATACAATTCAGAGGCAAGAACTACAATGTAAAACATTTTGGCATGACCTAAATATCAGAGAAATACACGATTATTTTTAATAATTAATCCCTGTAGAATGGCACACACTTACACAGACAGATATTTTATGTCAAGAGGTCTGACTTCTACCCGATAGACTAGAAGTCAGTATGTATATACAACTACCGTTTTTTATTTTTTTATTTTTTTTTATTTTTTTAAAGATTTTATTTATTGATTGATGAAAGACAGAGAGAGAGAGAGGCAGAGGCAGAGACACAGGCAGAGGGAAAAGCAGGCTCCATGCAGGGAGCCCGGCGCGGGACTCGATCCTGGGTCTCCAGGATCAGGCCCTGGGCTGCAGGCGTCACTAAACCGCTGAGCCATCTGGGCTGCCCACAAATACCGTTTTTTAAATAACTCAGTTTGAGTTCCCCCAGAAGCTGATCCTTAGACAATGACTCAGTGCAATTATTTTATTTGGAAACCACAGTAGGGGGGTAGAGAAATGATAAAGGAAAAGAGAATGCAGCCAATATGGGATGCATTATCAAGCTAGCTACTACCGTGATTGGCTAGAGCTTGATCCCGTGGAGAAACTCTGAGAAGGGTGCAAAATGCAAGCCTCAGAACTATCCTGAGAGGTGGGTAATTGAAATATTTATGCATCAACACCTGAGAGTCACAATTTGAGGGATTAAGGTGCGAGTGTTACTTCTGTTCTTTCAAGGCTTCAGAAATAGGCTTCAGTCAAAGAGTGCCATTCATTAGCAGCTGGAAGTCCACCAGAGTATACACAACTGGTAAGTCTGAAGGAAAAGGATGAGGCACAGACAGATTATTTCAATGTGCTAGGGGACTTTGGGATTCCATTTAATACGTTATTTACGGTCTTTACAAAGACTGCAATGAAGATTTTTCTTATCTTCACTTTAAAAAGAGAGAGACCAAGGTACATCTGATAAATAATGGTTGCATGCCTCTTACATACCAGGCACTGTTCTAGATTTTTGGCATAGAGCGGCGAAAAAAAGAGAATAGAAATGTGCACATGTGCAGTTCATACTGGAGTGGAGGAGAATGGCAACCATATAAACTAATACAGCTTTAGATATAGATAAGATCTAAGAAGGAAAATAAAGAAAACAAAGGGAATTGAGAATGACAGGGGTACTTTTTTTAGGTAACTAGTTTAGGGAAGCCTGCTCTTAAGAGATAAAATTAAGAGAAATGGGGACACCTGGGTGGCTCAGCAGTTTGGCAGGGCCCAGGGCGCGATCCTGGAGACCCGGGATCGAGTCCCGCGTCAGGCTCCCTGCATGGAGCCTGCTTCTCCCTCTGCCTGTGTCTCTGCTCTCTCTGGGTGTCTCTCATGAATAAATAAATAAAATTTTTAAAAAAAGAAGTGAATGCAGTGAAGGAGCCAGTGAGTAAATTATTCCAAGCACAGCAAGTCCACAGCCCCAAGGTGGATCTGTGCTTGGTGTGTAGAAAGAACAAGGGGGCTTCCTTCCCCTGCGGTCGTCCAGGCTGGGGGCGCCGGCGTGGGGAGCGAACGGAAGGCCGCTAGGGAGGCGGGCTGTGGGGTTGCCCGCGCGGCGGCGCCGACTTCCGCTTCCGGCTGCAACCCAGCGGGAACGTGCGGCCATTGACTGGAGGAGAGAGCCGCGTAACGTTTGAGAAGATGGCGAAATACGTCGGCGAGAATCTTCAGCGGCTGTCGACAGGCCGGACGGCACCTCCTGTTTCAGGCTGCACAACGACCGGGTGTACTACGTGAGCGAGAAGATGCTGAAGTTGGCCGCCAACATCTCTGGGGACAAGCCGGTGTCGCTGGGGACCTGCTTCAGGAAATTCACCAAGAGTCACAGATTCCGGTTACACATCACAGCTCTGGATTACCCCGCACCCTGTGCCAAGTATGGAGTGTGGATAAAGCCTGGAGCAGAGCAGTCTTTCCTGTATGGGAACCATGTGTTGAAATCGGGACTGGGTCGAATCACTGAAAATACTTGCCAGTACCAGGGAGTGGTGGTGTACTCCATGGCAGACGTCCCTTTGGGTTTTGGGGTGGCAGCAAAGTCTACACAAGGCTGCGGGAAAGTAGACCCCGTGGTGATTGTGGTATTTCATCAAGCAGACATTGGGGAATGTGTGCGGCATGAAGAGACATTGACCTAGAACGAAATCATCGCGAGGACTTGCGGCTGTGTGGAAGGGCCTAGCTTTGTTTCCTGTGTCTGGGTAGGCTCCATCATCATGTTGAATTTTGTCAACACTGTGACTTCTTCAGGGATTTCTTAGTTTAATATTTGCACTATTACGGACGATGCAGGTTGGATTCTTATGCGGAAATGGCTCAAAAATGGTGTTTCAGATCTTTGTGACTAAAAAGAATACTGTGTTTTATATTTGAATCGGAGGGCTTCTTGTTTTGAGTAACAGGTTCTAAGTCATTCGAACTGAGGCCAAGAATAGCTAGCTGATTGTTATCTGTGATAACAGTATTTTCCAAACTCATGAGAAGACCACAATAGATTTTCTTCATTATTTTTTAACGCCATGAAAGTTAGATATTAAAAAAAAAAAAAAAAAAAAAAAAGAAAGTTAGATATTGCCATATTAGAATGGTAGGTCACATGTGAGATTTTACAAATGAAATTTGGATAAAGTAATATTTTTTTCTGCTAATTTTCTATGTAGTAGATGCTGTGTGGTGTGCAAGAAAACCCTGGATTCAAACCCCAGTTCTGACACCTACCAGCTGTATGACTTTGGGGGCATCATTATACTTTGATAAGCTTATTTTTTTTTCCTCTACTTCCAAAAACAGCTTTAACCATCTACCTAAGAATGTTTTTTAGAATTAGAAATCATGTTTGTAAAGCACTTAGCCCAGTGCCTGCCTCATGCTATGTGTTAAATGGAAAGAATTATTTTTATATTGCATATACTGGGTATTTCTATTACTAAAGATAGGATCTCATGAGTATAGTTTGGTTATATATCTTGGTTCTTACTCTTTTTCTTAGATGGTATGGCCCCAGGCTAATGTTATTTTCAATACCTTGATTTCTTAAGATGTGACTTCCCTTACAAACCTTTACTTACCTGACTGGACTAGACAGAAAGTGTTAATCAGACACTGAAATAATTCAGCTCCTCTATCCTTGCCCATGCCTGCCAAAATTATTTTTGAAATTATTAAAATGTTTTTTAAAAATTGAAAATTCCGCTAAGTTTTAAGAAACTTCCTGTATTTAAAACATTTCTTTAAATATGTTGCTTTTTTCCCTGCTTATTTTAAATTCCAAAGGTGACATCTCTAAAAATAAAATTTTCAAATACAAAGAAAAAAAAGAAAAGAACAAGGAAGTGAGTGTGGCTAGAGCAGCAGTGAAGGGGAAAGGAGATTCATCAGGAATAATAAGGTGAGATAGGCCGTCATGAGAACTACATATTTAACATAGATTTAAACCTAAGTATGACAGGTAAGAGTAGAAGAGGGAAAACAAGTTAGGTAATTCAGGAACAAGGATGTTGTTAAATGACTCTTGTAAGAAAATAGAATTATTAATTTTTCAACCTGCAATTCAAATAAATTTGTCTTCCTTCCAAGCTGATAAACTTTTATGCTGCCTCTCCTTTATAGCATAATATTTTATTTCTCCAGAACTCTTTATGAATGTGTGCAATTGGTGATGTCTTTTTGCCAAACCAAAACAAGAGAAATCCCCCCAAATTGATAAATTAAAAAGAAATTCTGTTGACAGCCTGAATTTAATAAGCTTATGGCTGCCTTATTTTTTTAAACCCTGGGAAGTATAAACATTTTAAAATTGCAGCACTAATACTTCACTAGTATCTTTGACTGCCAACCCTCAGCATTATCTTGTGAGACTCCCAGCCTCACTGAAATCTCAAATTGCTGCTTTTCTGCCTGCTGTGTGCTGTGAGTTGAAAAGAACCCAGAGTCGTTTGTTTCCTACACAAGCCTGAGATATTTCATGAATTCTCATTTATTTCAGGGATGCTTTCTTTCCCTTGTGGGAGACTCTTAAGTCTCAAAGGTCAACAGAAAGCCTTGGAATACGGAGCCTTTTTCATCTTGCTAACAGCAGGGAAAGAGCAGAAAGAAAGAACCTAACAGTACGAAGACATAAAGAATAAAAGAAATGGCAACGTGATTTCATTTATGCTTTTCAGGCAAAGAGAGAAAACAAGACTAACTCTAGCACAGTAATAATTACTAGTTAGCATTCTGGAACCTTGCTGGGTTTGTCATGCTACAGGAATATTGATGAGTCTGACTCCGGGGACTTTGGTCTAACAGTGTGACAGGATCATGACTCTTCACAAACTGCAGATTGGCCTTTACAGGCTCTCTGAGTCAGTACTCACCAACCCTAGCCCTCCCAAAGCTCCATTCTGGTATTAGTATTAGAAAGGTGGCCATTTCATCCTCTTCTCTTTTTCTCTCAGAGATGCAATCATCTTATTTTGTTGCCTATATCGATAGTAAATCCCTCTGCCATGAGCAAAACACTCGAAGGACACTGGTGGGTGGATCCTGGATAAGAATTCACTAGGTAAATATGTGGTTTACCCTTTGGAATCCTATGGTAGACAAAGATAAAAGGGGCGGGCAGTGGAGTGGAGTTGGACTGCCTGCCAAGAATCCCAGCTCCTTCACTTACTAGTTATATGGGGAAATTGCTCAACCTTCAATGCCTCAGTTTCCTTATCTGAAAAATGGGGATGTTAATAATCATATTTGTCTTAGGATTTTAGTGAGTTAAAACAGAAAATTCTTGGAATGACTCTACTCATGATAATGCAGATTCACACATAACTTAAATCACTCTGCCTTTGCCCAGTCCCTGTGCCCAGAATTTTACCAGTTATATATCCCAGGACTGGAGTGAAGAAATACAGGTCATCCCATTAGGTGATTCCTGGAATTACTCATGCTGTTCTGGAAGTCTCAGCCAGGATTTCAGGAACAGAATCATTGCTTCCCGACGGCACCAATCCATAGCCAGAACAAGGGTGGATTATAATTGTCCTGTGGAATCCCCAGCCAACTAATAATAATTTTTTTAATAATGCTTCTCTGGCATGCTGAATTATTTGGGCCTCACTAACTGCACGAAGAGGAAGTCTGAAGTATAAATAAAGCACTTAGGACCCAGAATGGCATTACTATGTAACTATTGGTTATTATTGTTGGGCAAAAGAAACCATGTTGAGGCTCACAAAGTCTACATGCCCACCTCACCGCAACAATAAAAGAGAAACAGCCAAATAAACTATTCTGTATTTTAATACTGAAAAGGGGATCCTGGAGCTATAAAAAGAAAGCAAGAGATAACCACATAAATTTATACATTTTAACTAGCTGTGTGGGGTGAAGAGAGAAGTAATTGGTATTAGAAGTTGTATAAAGCTTGTATCTTAACTGAGTTGTACATCTTGTAAAAAATGAATTTTTAAAATGATAGTGCTGGGCGTCTGGGTGGCTCAGTCAGTAAAGCCTTGGGCTCAGGTCATAACCTCAGGGTCTTGGGATTGAGCTCTGCATCAAGGCCTGCATGGACTTCCTGCTTAGTGGAGAGTCTACTCCTTCCTCTTCTCTGACCCTCCTCCCAGCTTAACTCTCTCTTTCTGCCTCAAATAAATAAATAAAATATTTAAAAATAAATAAAAATAAAGTAAAATGATAGTGCCTATATCTTATTCACCTCCTCTGGGCTCAGTACAATAACTAGAATACCTCCATGGGTAGTAGTAGAATTGTCTTTTTTTTTTTTTTCTGTAGTTATTTTTATCATATTCTTGTGGATAAGATTTGTAGCATTAGTCCCCATAACTTGCCATCAGGGAAATACAAATGAAAACCACAATGAGATACCACCTCATACCAGTGAAAATGGTGAAAATTAACAAGACAGGAAACAACAAATGTTGAAGAGGATGTGGAGAAAGGGGAACCCTCTTGCACTGTTGGTGGGAATGTGAACTGGTGCAGCCACTCTGGAAAACTGTGTGGAGGTTCCTCAAAGAGTTAAAAATAGAACTACCCAATGACCCAGCAATTGCACTGCTGGGGATTTACCCCAAAGATACAAATGCAGTGAAACAGCAGGACCCCTCACCCCAATGTTTATAGAGCAATGTCCACAATAGCCAAACTGTGGAAGGAGCCTCGGTATCCATCGAAAGATGAATGGATAAAGAAGATGTGGTCTCTATATATAATGGAATATTACTCAGCCATTAGAAAAAACAAATACCCACCATTTGCTTCAACGTGGATAGAACTGGAGGGTATTATGCAGAGTGAAGTAAGTCAATTGGAGAAGGACAAACATTATATGGTCTCATTCATTTGGAATATAAAAAATAGTGAAAAGGAATAAAGGTGAAAGGAGAGAAAATGAGTGGGAAATATCAGAGAGGGTGACAGAACATGAGAGACTCCTAACTCTGGGAAACGAACAAGGGGTAGTGGAAAGGAGGGGGTTGGGGTGACTGGGTGATGGGCACTGAGGGGGGCACTTGACGGGATGAGCACTGGGTGTTATGCTATATGTTGGCAAATTGAGCTCCAATAAAAAAATATACAAAAAAAAAAAAAGATTTGTAGCATTAGGTATTTAAGAAGTGAGCAGGAATTGGATGAGGGCAGAGGAATATCACAGAGAAGTGCCTGCTAGTCTCCCAAGCAATCTTTCTACTTAGATGCAAGGATCTCATGTCTTCAACCTGATGTCCTTATATGTAAAAGAGAGTGTTATGACATGCAATGTAGGTTACATAACCCAGTGTTTGGTACTCAAAAGATAATCACTTGCCTTCTTCAGATCTCTAAATCAAAATGAAGCATCACTGGCACAGATAAGCTAGAGCCTCTGTATACATAGAATGAATTATAATCCCAGCAAGGTCAGGCAAGAGGTGGGATCAAAGTGTCCTCTTTCCAAAGCAAAGATCGATTTCTGTGAGTATAAGAAGCACTTAATATACTCAGTGAGGCCTGAGTGACATGAATAGTGTAGTTTCATCAAAGATAAGGAGGTCTTTGCCCATTGGAACTCAGGTTTCTTACTTTGTACTGGTTTAGGGTAAATAATTAGTATTTTCTGGCATTTGTTGGATGATTTGTCTTCTAAATCAAAACTGTGTTTTTCATTTTTCAATCCTCATTACCATAAGCCAATATCAAGTAATTTTTCATCCTGACTTTTCCTGTCATTCATGGTAGCAACATTTTCATTAGTTATGTATCACCAACCACACACACATTTGCTTGTGCATTTAAATATTTTTAAGCATAAATTTGTCTTATATATTCACATCCAATCTTGTAGCTCCGGGTATACCGTCCAAATCTCAAAAAATAGCAATTCAGCTTGAAAATTCAGGTATTTATAGAAAGAGAAAACTAGTTCATTAGTGGGCAGAATAGAAGTTAGCTAAAAAAAATAAAGAGCTTTGTTTCCAGTGAAATCTTCAACACTTAGCCTAAAGTATTTTAATTTATGAAAGTTTAAATTGGTATTTCCGAAGCTTTTGATATTCAGCCCCAAATATAGACCACAGATTTTAGTTATATATGTAATTTTAGTTTTTATATATAAATATATACATCAGATTTTAAATTAAAGTAAGTTTATTTAAAACACTTTCTGAAAAAATTTTCTAAGAAGAAATATATTTTATTAACTTTGTTTTAATGATAAAACATTTATTAATAACTTTATAGTATAGAGGAAGATACTATTAGCAAAGTTTCAACAAAGTATCTTGGGTATACATGCATGTAAACACTGAAATGACATAGTTTAAAAGCATGAACTTTAGAGACAGGACCAGAATTCAAATTTTGGCTCTGCCACTTACTTAATTTGGATAAGTTGCTTATCTTTGTACCTCAGTCTCTTTGTTGATGAAATGAATAAAATAGTGTACCTGCTGCATAGCATTGTTATGAAGACTAAATTCAACAAAGTGGAAAAATTCCAGGCATAAAACAAGTACTTGAAAAAATCACCTATTACTAAGAAGCACAATGAAAATTTCACCTAATTTCAGTTAATTCAATAGTCTCAAACTGCATTCCATCATACTTATTTTAGTTCAGTAAAATCAAATTTAGCCATAATTTGAGCTTAAGTTCCTCTTGGCTTTCTAGTTAGATTTAACCAAAACATATATGAAAAGATGCCCAACCTTACCAATATTTGAGGAACCTGAAATAGCACAACTCCCTTTTCACCTTTCAGATCAGTAAATGTAGAAGGAACACTAATATCTCATTGTAGACTTGGGAAGCACTGTGAGGAAAAGAGTCCTATTGTTGCCAGGAATCTAAATTGGCACAGATTTTTCTGGAAGGCAATTTGGCAGTATACATCCCAAATCTTAAAATATATATTCCCTTTGATCCAGAAATTCAACATGCAGAAATTAATCCTAAGGAATCATCAGACAAATGGGCAAAGATGAATAAAACAGAACGGTTACTGCAGTGTTTATTTATAATAGCTTCAAATTAGAAGCTACTTAAATATGAGTGTAAGTTAATGATATTGGGCCATGTTCATAAAACAGAATTCAATGAGATCATTCATGAAGTTGACAGTGTTGATATAGAAACACAATCAAGTGAAAATTGCATTATTACAGTATGATTCACTTTTATAATATGCATGAATGTGTGCATGTGCACAGAAAATGTCTGAAGACTTTTTGATGAATACATCAAAATATTACCAGTTGTTATCAGTGAATAATAGAATTACAAGTGATTTATTTTAGTTTTCAGTAAACTATGGACATTTTACAAAAAATATATTGATCATGGAAAGGCCTGTGAAATTGGTTAGTAAAAATGTAATTCAGAGAAACCCCAAAATCTACAGAAAAACATCATGGTGTTAAGATATTAGATAATAGAGAAGTATTCAAAAATATGGTTTTATGGGTACTTTAGCTTTTTTGTTCCTCTACTGAAATGATCTTCAGTATGAGCAGCAAAACCTGACAGAATTTCAATCAAGGAGTCTCTTTGGGCCTGTACTTGATATAGAATTGTGGCTTTTTATTTTGTGTTCCCTATACTACCCACACCCTCAAGGCAGTTAATGGTCCTTCAATCTGGCTGCTAGGTATAATTCAGAATTCATTGAATCGTTGATGTCATTGACCTGGACCAAGTGTGACTTAGGGTTAATAGGACTAAAAGTCAAAATGAAAAGAAGTTCTCTGGTATACAAGAAAGGCAATCATAGAAGAGCTATTCCAGAACAGTGGAGTTAATGAAAAGCTATCTGTATTCTGTCAGTAACACCAAAATTCTAAAGATCTATATATTTAAACAATCCTAAATAATGGCCAAAGTTGAGGTAGGAGAAAATTTTACAAAAGGAGATTGACAGCCCAAAATCAATGATCCAAACACTATGCTTGGTTAAGAAGAGTGTGAGGGGGTACACAAGTGTTTAGATAAAAGAACACTTTAGTTTTGGTAAAGTAAAAAATATTTAACTTCTGAAGATTAGTTAATAGAGGGCCATAAAAAGATTTTTTTAACTGAGAGCATAAGAATTAAAAAGCCTATTATGAGTTTTTTTGTCAACTGATGAGTTATTGAACACTACATCTGAAACTAATAATGTACTATATGTTAGCTAATTGAATTTAAATTTTTAAAAAAGAGTTTTTGTAACTAGACTATTGTAAAAAGGAGGGGCGACAAAAAAAACACACATATTTTATTGTATATTGTTTATAAACATTATATATTCAAATTATGGTAGCCAAGGAGGCCTTATTCAAAATGTTCCAATGGAAATTTATCTGACCCACTGATATTTGCTAAGACCACATTAGAATGTGCCAAGATGAATGTTTTAACAGAATCACACCCAGTGATGTCTATGTGTGTGAAGCAACTGAGTGTATTGAAAAGAGAAACATTCGGGAATTAAAGGAGAAGATAAAGGCAGGCATAATCCATTAACCCAGGAGTTAAGAACTCAGAGTTCTTCCATCTCTGGGAATGAATCTCAGATCTTAGTCTCTCATTTATCATTATAAATAAAAAACATGAACTATTGATGTCTACAGGTCTTTACCACTGTCGTATTTCCTTATTCTCTGCCTCTGTGGACTGCCTTTTTTTTTTTTTTTTTTGAGGTAGCAAACTACAAAATAGCAAATTTTAGTCAGAAATTACAGAAATAGGCCATTCATTAAAATGCATTTCCCTTCAGAAGACCACTAGGATCTCACATAAATGTGACATAGGAGATTTTAAGTAAACAAAATGCAAGTAACCAAGGAGCTAGAAAGAACACTCTCACCTATCCTTTGAAAAAAAATCTATTCCAGAGAGTAATAACTATTTTAAAAAGCAGTTATAGCTTTAGACCACAGAGACTACCTGTTTCAGGTGATCAGTAGTTTTAAATGGTTGAGATTAGAGAATATGCCAATTTATGCCTACTAATCATATTTCTTCAAATCATGTCCCAACTTTTCTCTTTTTAATCAGTAAACAATAAAGGGCTACATTTTAATTTTTTCTTAAGATATGCTTGAGCATAGAAATGTACACTTTGGTGTCTGTCACTTACCTTTCAGCCCTGGAATAATGTGAAAAAAGAAATCTATTCTACCCTACAAAAACAGAATCTTCCACCAGATATCTCTTAACTAAACTCCATGAATATTGCCTGAGCAAAACTAGCCATTGGAGGATAACCCTTCTAATTATAACCTTAATACATAATGACAAACACATAGAGACACATGAGAAAAAATATCAGGGACTTGAGAGACCCATGTCAGACATGACTCTCTTTCCCTCTTTCTTTACCTCCCTCTCCTCTTCCCTCCTTCCCTGCCTTCCCTACTTTCCTTCTTTCCTTTTGTCCTTTAAGCAAAAGCTGCTATTAAGTTTCAGAATATTTTTAAAAGAATATTTTTATTCACAAAGTATATATTCTACAGAACATGCAAGCTAGGGAATTGATTTAATAGGGCATATGATTTTAACATATGATAAGGAATCAATTTGGCTGATTAAATAATTTCTAAATATTGTTTTAGACATTGGCCATTCTAAATTTCAATAAGCCCTTTACTGCTTTACCCCAGAAAAGTTTAGTGAAAATACACAGAAAGAATAGTGAGCTCAAAAAGAGCTTACTGCAGTTGCAAAGTGATGATCATTATTAATAGGAATGTACCCAGCCAATGAGAAGGATCTGGTGAAGCAGGTCAAAGATGGATACTAAGTGCCATTTCCTTCACATTTTTATACATGAGCTGCAATAAACTGAATACACAGAGAAAATACATTAATTTTATCCTCAAATGATATAGACTAAGCATCATCATAAGAGCCACAATGATTTATCTTGGTGACTAGAGGTGCCTGAAAAAAATTATGTAGTGATAAGGGTAAATTACTGAGTTAGAAACAGCACATGATGTGTTCTAATGTTAAAAAATTTTCAGTGACTCCTCATTTTTACCTTAGCACATCCTCCACTGCTCTTCAACATATAGTCTACCAGAGTTTCTGGTGGAATCTATTTCCTCTTTGGCCATAAGCTTACAGTCCCAAAATTGCATGTAGGCCTTCAATCTAGTTGATCTCTCACACTCTACCTCTTTCCCACCACCACCCCAACTCCATCCATTCTGCCCAGTATCCTCTTTTAAATCCAACCTAAATCCCACTTCCTCCTGGAAGCCTTCATGGCCATTTCAACCTGCATTGTTTCCCACAGTCTCTGAACTACAAAACACTTAATATGCTCTCATCTTGTTCTCTTGCTATTTCTGCTGTGAGTCTAGTCTCACCAACTATAGTCTCCAACAACAGAGTTTGTCTTCAAAAGTAGAAAAAAAAAAAAAAAGTAGAGATTAAAAATTACATGTTTATTTTTGACTGAATTGAGTGGACTGCACAATGAGCATGTGGATTGATTGTTTCCAGGTAACTTTAATAATAAACTATAAATATTTTACCTTTTTCATATCATCAACATATCTGAGATTTTTTGGCATATTAATGGTCAATTTTCACAATCATCTAATGAACAAACCCTTATTGAGCCCCTTCTAGGTTCCAGGCACTGTGTTGTTTGACTGAGATACAGAGTTAACATGACTCAATCTCATAACTTAATAGATAACAAGCCTGGACTTTTATCAGAATATCATTGTGTAGTTTATGAAACAATTTGACATGTTTTATTCTAATTTAAAATTGGCAGTAATTCTTCATCATTGACATTGAATGGAGCAGGCTAGAGGTATGCTAATCAGTCTCCAGAAACCACCCCCATCAACTCCATTGCTCTCAGGAGACCTACTGTACACAGCATCTCATACATTCAGCCATGACCTGCAGAAGAGCGTCATAACTAAGCTTTTTGTTACCACTGTCCCTTTTTCATTGGCATATTTCTGATGTCATTGATAAATAGTCTTATGGGCTCTCCCATAGAACATAGTAGGCTGATGCATGATGCATTCTTTTGAATTACATGGCGTATCCAATCTAGCATGTCCAGTTTACTTAGTTTTTTCACACCTTATCCATTACTATGGTAGGTATGGCATTTTTAACTAGGGTTGTCTTCTTCCAAGATGCTAAGAGTGACCCTCAAAGAAAACATTAGCATTATCTCCTAAGGTACTTTCCAGGGTGTTAAGTCTATGTTATTCAAAAGTGCCTCCATATAAACTCCCCCTTATCTGCCTCTATGTTCTTTCCTGATTGATCTAGTAGACTTAGGATCCAGTCCCATGGATGTTCTCCCAGTGCCTGCCGGCACATGTTGGAAGGACTTGCAGCTCCTCACACTATAGCCACTTTCCTCTCATCAGTCCCAGCACTTCCAGAGCTGGGCCCTGGTTATTGACCTGGTGGCCAAGAAGGAAAATGAAGCAAGGCAAAGGATTCAAGCAAATGGATAGAATGGAAACTTAACAAGAGAGGATTGGAACACTTTTTTTTTTTTTTTTTTCAGGCCCAGAGAGTTAAGGAGAATCTGGGGATTCAGGACTTTTGGAATAATCAACGCAGATTTCCTCTTGCCATGTCTCAGGATTCCATTCCTCTAAACATATCCCTGTCCTTGGCATTGAAAACTTGCCAAACTTGAGAACTCAGCCTCTTCTACAGTTCTGCTACTTTTAACCTGATTCTCAGCTTTCTGGAGATTAGAGTATCTTTATATACTGCAAAGGAGAAACTCTGGGTTTCACATTCACTTATTAATTGGGTTTCATTAATTGGTGATTAAACATTCTCAGTGTTCATTATCTTCTCCAATGTATTGATTGCCTCCAGCTATAGTCATCCAATTCCATGGTCATTATAATTACTATTACTCCCTCGTTCTGGTTATCTAATACGGCATTTAAAAAACACCCCCAAAATTACTGCTGTAAAACAACAACAGTTTTACTGTATTTACAGATTCTACAGGACAGGAATTTGGACATGGCACCATAGGGAGGAATTATTTTTCTCTGCTTCATGAAGTTTGATATATAAGCTGGGAAGCTTCAAATTCCTTGGAGTTACTCAAAGGGCTGAAAACTGTTTATTTGAAGGAGTTATTCCTAACTAGGGGTGATTTTTGTCCCCAGGAATGCAGAAATGACAGAGACATGTTTATTTGTTACAACCAGGGGGAAGGGAGCACTACCGGTATCTATTAGGTAGAAGCCAGAAATACTGCTAAACATCCTACAATGTACAGGACAGTCCCCCACAAGGAAGAATTATCTGGTTCCAAATGCAAATGGTACTGGGGTTGAGATGTCAACTGGGGTTGGCTTTTTTACATGGTGTCAGAGAGTTTGAAGAATAAACAAAGCTGTCACTGAACTGTAAACTTTAAATAATTTAAATGGTAAAAAAAAAAAAGTAAAATACAATAAAAATCTATTGTTTAAGGGTGCATGGGTGGCTCAGTCAGTTAAGCGTCTGCCTTTGGCTCAGGTTGTGATCCCAGAGTTCTGGGATAAAGCCCTGCATCAAGCTCCCTGTTCAGCAGGGAGTCTGCTTCTCCCTCTCCTTCTGCCCCTCTCCTGCTTGTGCTCTCTCTCCCTCTCTCTCAAATAAATAAATAGTTTCTTTAAAAATCTATTGTTTTTAAAAAAAAGTAAACAAGACTAGAAAAAACTGCATAGTCTTCTTTACATATTCTCATAAATTACATAGGATTACTTTCACCAAAATCTACTAGTAGTAGTCAAAGCAGTCACAAGTTCATTCAAATTCAAAAATAGTAGACATGGTTCCTACTTATTCAGAGGAAGCATGTAAAATAATAGTTATCATTGCTCTCCATCCGGGAGGTTATCCAACTCCAAAATCTCATTTTAGAGTCTGCTTGTTAGGATAACTCCTGGTCCCAATTGTCCTAGACCAGGGTTCCCAGTAAACAGTGAAATTCTGAGATTGTCTTGTGAAAGATTCTTTGAGGAATGCTTTCAGGAAAAACACCTACGAGGATGTAAGGTAAGAAGAACTGGGCAGAGGGAGAGTCAAACTGTGATACAATTGCAATGTCCTCAGTGAGACCACAGGATGCTCTACAGACAAGATGGTCCTTTAGAGATGCCTGTATTAGAGGCAAGAGGTTCAGGCTTCCGTATCTCTGCATCATCCTGTTATAAATACAAGCTGCTCCCTTGGAGGAGCTGCGAACTTGGGCAAAGTAGTATCAGCAGCCTGAGGGCAAATCCCCAAATTGGGACATAGTCCTGAGCCTTCAGCATCTAGCACTCCTGCCAGCTAGAGAAAAATAGCTAAAGGGTGATCTGGTTGGTACATTACCTACAGGTCTTTTTATACTTTACGAAAGAAGGCTTTTGTGATGCACATTTAATTTACTAAGGAATAAAATTGACATTTACCTCTAGTGCTTGCCCTATAATTGCCATTTGGTTTACTTTCAAGTCCAATATGTTTGAGATGTACCCCTTAAGCTATCATGTAATGGTTCATCTCTGTAGGAATACAAGTTACTTCCAACAGCTTATGGCATGCATGCAAATAATTCTAGTTGCAGACCACATGATTCAAATATTTTAAGCAATCTGTTGGAAAAAAATTTTCTTTGTTTTCCTGTTCTGTGAGGAATAGTTGACCTCTGCCCACATCATATTTCATTCTTCACCTCTGAAACAGAGTACAAATTTCTGCAGTTCACTAGAGCTCAGCTCAGAAAATAATTGTGTGGGTTGTTTGTTATATTCCTCTCAACACAGGAGGAAACAAAATTGATGGTGAAATTCCCAAACTGTCTATTATCGTTAATTAACCCTTAACCCTTATCAAGGTAAACTTAACCTGTAGTTGAATTTTTTTTTTTTTTTTTAAGAATTCCTTCAGGGAGACTTCTCCATGAAAAATGCAACCCAATGGACAAGGTTTATTAAACTCTTACAGATTTTTGTATTAGAAATAATAGTACTAGTGGTAAAACCACCACTAAAATTCAAGTAGCGGTAGGTAAAAGGAAGTCAAAACAAAGGCAACTAAATGCCTCTCAGCAGCAGAGGCAGAACTGGCAAGAGGTAAATGAAGTGCTTTGGGTACAAAACTTAAGGAGGCATCCACTCTTAGGTTCTGATTCTGCCCTTGCATAACCCTGAGAATGAGTGCCTCCCGAAATTCTGCATCCAGGGTTCTCTTGCCTCACCCTAATCCCAGCTCTGCTCAGAGTACATCTGAACCAGAATCCGATATGAAGTAGGTGGAGACCAGGCTTATATCCACATGGGGTGTGCATTTAACAGTTCACACTAAATGTCTGTCATTCTTAAAATCATCTTTTTTTGTGGTTTTTCACTCAAAAATCACCCACTTTGTACCATGGCTTCTAGTTAACCTGGTTGTACTAGTTTGATCAGGGCTTAGCAGTTATCTGTGGTCTGTGGCTTTTGAGGTGGTCTGCCTTGAAACCTCTGTCCAGCAGGGGCATTTCATAACAAATGGTAATAGTTCACATCAGTCTAATCATCTCTGGGACCATTTCTATGGGATTTACAGTTGAGAGTAAGCAAAGAACAAGCAAGTAGGATATCTCAGAGAAAGGAGGTAGCAGGTAGAGGGAAATAGTGAAAAAGAGTCAAGAAGAAGTTGGTAGTAGACTAGGAGAAAGCAGTCCATGGAAAGTAGCAGAGAGTTAACTCTAGAGCATCAAATACTGTTTGAGTCATAATTAGTATTCTATTTTAGAAATCAGAGTTGTGTTTAGATTGTGGCACTGGTTTCAGACTCCTGTGGCCATTGACTCTTAAATTGTGATGCTGACACCCTTGTTTTGGTTAAAATATGACTGTTCAATACTGAAATGTTTCTCATTTTTCTTTTCTTTTTCCTTTAACAAACCGCTATTAATAGAAATAGGATGCATTTGAGGGGTACAATCCCAGGGGCTCTCAAGAAGTGTTTTGTCCTAAAATATCTTCTCCAGCTGCTAACCATAGTTTCTAAAGACCCCATGACAAATCATTCATTCGTTTGGGTCCAAGCTTGGTAAATCCCTGGGAAAATGCAAGAACACCTGGATGGAGAACATTTTGAATTGCTGCCAAACAACCTTTTATTTAGTTTTATTTGCTAGTGATACTCATAAGAATGAGATGTACAAAACAAAAGGATTACCTGATGGGGGAGGGAAGGAAAACTCTCCTAGATTACATCTGTCCTATGAACTTTGGCCTCAACAACATCAGGGCTGGTCTACCTGCAAGTCTTGTTTCTACCTAGCTTGCATTATTTGGCTTTAAATACATTTCCTCTTCTAATTGTTGACAACTTCACTTACAAAATAAGATGTTAAAGTGACTGTTGACCAAACTAAAACTGGGTTCCCACTCCGATGTCCTGATATATGCCAAGAATGCAAGAGTCAGAGCCAAACAGACCTGAGTTCAAATCCTGGTTCTGCTCTTTATATCCTGGGTAGGATAATAGGTTAATTTTGCTTCCTGAGGCATGTACTCAATTTTTAAATGATGATAATAAGATCCATTTTGTAGGGCTATTTTGAGGATTCTAAAGAATATAGGTAAAGCACCTGGCACTAATATAGTAGGTATCCAATAAAAAATACCTACCCAGTCATAGCTATTGAACATGATTATTTTCAGCATCATGGTAAGTAACATAAAATTTTTGTTTTAAGTTGGAACTTCCCTGCCAAATGCTCAAAGCCTAATCAATCTTAATTTTTTCTATTTCCCATTACAGTCAGACTTATGTTTTTCTATTCTACACACACAAGGCCCCTGTGGAGAGGGGGGCGGATCTTTTATAATCTCTACTTTGCAGATGAAGAAACTAAGGGCCAGACAGTTTAAATAACTTGCTAAGGTCACATAGTAAGTAATGAAATTATGCCTAAATTTTAAACCTTCTGATTTCAAAGCTCATGAGTTTTCTAAAGTGGTTCTTAACCCCCACTGTTTATTTGAAATATAAAAATACATCCATAACAGTGCTCCACCCCAGACCAAATCAGAATGGCATTGGCCTGAGCATTGCAGGATTTTTTTTTTAAACTCCCAGGTTACTCTTACACTGAACTAGGCCGGGTCCAGTGAAAGGCCTGACTTTGCTTTGAATCATTCCTCAACAAAATTAGGTCATCTTATCTCCTTTCCAGAACTCTTGTTATGTTCATTAACAATTCTAATTAGCATTTTATTCTAGAAACCAGAGAATATAAATTCTGGAAGAAACTTCATATCCTTAATTCCTCTAGTTCCAAAACTTGGGTCTGAGGACTTGTAATTTTCAGGATTACTCTAAAGAGAGAGAGAGAGAGAGAGAGAGAGAGAGAGAGAGAGAGAGAGAGATTGAGAGAGAAATAAGGACAACTTAGCAGATGCAAGTTAATTTTCTTTTGGAAGGAATAGCCATTGTTTTAAAATTTGTTTCTGTTAAATGACCTTTCTTTTCTGAAATAATGGTGATAGTTTTTTTGCTAATATTCTTATTTAGAAACATAAAAATTTGACTATCCTTTAATGCATACTGAATTAGTTTTGGAGAGTTTACTGGCCTGTAAAATCCAGAATTTCTGGGAGCCACTTATTTTTCCCAATTTTATCATCTTACAGGTGAGGCAATTGAGGCTCAGAGAGAAGCTACTCTAATCCAGGTTCTACTTACTATAATGCCCAAATGCTTTGAAATATATATTTTTTAGTTATCTATTTTTTCTAACAAAGTACAGTTCAATTGTGCCTTTTAATACACATGTGACTCTGATCAATAACCTAGGGGAAAGAAACAGGATTGGAAAAAAGAAAGTAGAAGTACAGGGGATCCCTAGGTGGCGCAGCGGTTTAGCGCCTGTCTTTGGCCAAGGGCGTGATCCTGGAGACCCCGGATCAAGTCCCACATTGGGCTCCCGGTGCATGGAGCCTGCTTCTCCCTCTGCCTGTGTCTCTGCCTCTCTCTCTCTCTCTCTCTGTGACTATCATAAATAAATAAATAAAAATTTAAAAAAAAAACTGATTTAAAAAAAAAAAAGAAGTACATAAAGAGCTATAATCCAAGGAGTCCAGAATAGGGATATAATGGATTTGAAAATAAACCAAACAGAACTACTAGAACTATAAAATACAATAACTCAAATGAAGAATTCAGTGCAATAGCAGATTAGTCACATCTGAAGAGAGAGTTAGACAACTGGAAGACTGACCAGAAAAAAATAACCAAGTAATTTGAAGTAGACAAAAAGATTCAAAATACAGAAGAAAGAGTGAAATACATAGAGCATAAAATTCTCTATAGAAGGTTTATAGTGAAAGAAACAAATATAATGGAGCACAGGCAAAATTTAAATATAATTTTCAGGGAATTTTTCCAGAACTATTGAAAGACATCAAGCCATAGCTTCAAAAAGCCAAACAAATTTTAAAAACAAAGCAAAACATAAAACACCTAAAGCCATTACACTGAAAATTAAAAATGGTATCATAACATCAGCCAGAAATAAGGAGAATATCTTCAAAATAGTGACAATTAGCAATGACTTTTCAATAGCAATAATAAAGCCAAAAGACAGTGGGTAGATATATTCAATATGCTAAATGAAAATAATAGGCAACCCAGAATATTACATCCAGAAAAAAATCCTTCAGAAATAAAGGCAATAGGAAAAAACATTTTCAGACAAGGAAAAACTACAAAAAAACAAACAAATTATCAGAGTTTCTAACTTTTTCTTGTCCCTTGGCCCCTTTGACAATCTGGTGAGACTTATGAATGCTCTCGCAGAATAAAAAATAATAATAAAATAAAATAAGTAAAGTCACAAAGGAAGCATATATTAGTCACAGTCTAAATATCTAAAAAAATCAAATTCATGATATAATGATGTATGTTTATATATCATAACAAGATCTAAATAACAAAGTATTCACAATAATTCCTCAGTAGTTAAGTACAGTAATTTCTAAGTAGGAAAAGTTTGTACAAGGTTATGTCCTTGACTTTAGTCAGAAAGCTAACTATGCTAAGTTCTCTCAGGCAGCAAGAAAGTGGAAGAAGGCATTAGCGTGAAACCAATGTCTCACTAAGACACCTCCAAGAAGCAAAGACTGAGGTAAACCATATTGTAAAATGGATGGCATAGACCCTTTATAATGAGAATAATAATGAACAATCAATCACTTACTATATAAAAAGAATGTGTGGGGTTACGCAAATGTATACATCTATATTTTTTTATTTTTTATTTTTTTACATCTATATTTTTAAACTTACCAGAGAAATGACATCTTTCAACATTTTTTTTCAAAGTATATATGCAACCAAGCCAAGCTTTAAATAAATACTCTCTGCTTCATTCCATCTCATTTAAAGAAAACAAGACTCTGCCTTTGATTTGCCAATGCTTTTTTTTTGCTTTGAGTAGGAATGAATCTTCCCAAAGCAGTTAGCTTCCACAGCTAAGGATTTCTTTTTCAAGCTATTATTAATTCTACTTCCAAGAAAGCAAGTGTTGGTATTCTTGTTCAGATTGTACAGGGGAAGAAGATAGATTGTTGTGGCAAAGAGACGTCCATTACTTAAAGAATTCCCTTAAACAGAGTATCCTTAATGTACTGTGGTAATTTATCTGTGAGCTTTATTTAGCCATGAGGTACTTCTTCCTATAACATTAATAATGTATAAACATTAACAGGAAGAATTGATGCTTGGGTGGGGACTTGATTATCTTAAATAATTTGAAAAGCTTTTAAAGCTTTGAAGTGTTGAGTTTACTATTTTGCCAAGAACAAAACTTGGAATACCATCTGCTTGTGATTAAGGCTGGAGCTTCTGCTCTTGCTCAAATGATGGGACCAATGTGACTGTCACTTGTGAATGCATGTTTCAGAGCTGGCACTCTCCCGATATTCCCTAAGAAGTAGCTCAACTTCTTCCTCTCCTGGTGGAACTTAAAAGAGCAAAACAATCAACCTCTCAATTTTACTGTCCCAAATCTGCACTGTGCATCATTTCTCTCTAGAAATGTTCTATCCAGGTGGCAAAAGATCAACACTAGAAACAGAAATATTGTGCCTTGTTTCCTTTCTTCCTTTATATTCCCATCCAACCTTCAAAGCATTTTAGCAAAGATTCCTGTAAATCCAATACTGAATGTCCAAATTATACCTTCCAAAGTATTTTTGTGCCAGGAAACACAATAAAAATCAAATTGGTTCTGAATGATTCAAGAAGGAACCTTAACTGTAATACTATTTTTGTGGCTTCTGATAGCTCCAAATTGGAAAACTGTGCCATGACCCTTACAGCAAAGGTGCAGACTTCTTCCTGGGGCTTCATTAACCCAGGGAGGCCTGCCAGGCAAAGACAAGAATTAATCTTAAGCCCAGACTTTCAAAGAAATTCTGAGTTGTTTCAGATCAACCTACCAAATCCCTTTAATGGGAGTAACAGCATCATTTCTTAATTTCTTACTTTTGAGATTTGGATTTATTGTGAAGTGCATAGATTCTATCAATTGATGTGTTTTCCATTTCACTTTAGCTTGGAAAAATGCACAGCCAATCTGGATGTATATACCCAGAGATTTACCATGAATTTATGCTAAAATATTTTGGTGCATTTCGGAATGTCCTCTTCTCTTCTGTGAGAAGATATATAAAAACTATTTTGTTTACCTATCCATTCTGTTCTGTCAATGTGCCCTTCTAGACAGCAATGGCACAAGACAGGACCAATGTAGTAATACTACTGCAGATTATCTACACTGAGGCTAACCAAAAGTAGTGGAAGGATTATAAAAAGGTCTGCCACAAGGAGTTTCCTGAATGGGCAGCCCCAGTGTTGTCCTTGTTATTTGACAGTGAGTTCCTTGTCTTGTCCTCAACCTTTTACTTTTTCCTGCTGTGTGACCTTACCCCAAGTTAGTGCTAGCTAAATAAGGCACCTGTTGCTCCACAGCTAATTATCATTTACGTCATTTGTGTGTTACGAGTTGCCCATAACCAAGAAAGTTGGGGGTGGCATTTGTTCCTTCAGCCAAGTGTTGCCTCCATCTGGTCAGGCTGTGACAGGATTCTCTGTCATGAGCCTCACTCTTGTGGCAGCAAGTTCAGCAGAATCCTTTTCCATTATCCTTATGTCATCAGTTTCTGCACAATGACTCAGGAACTATTCTGTTTTCTCTATATTTATCAATTAACTTATTTTATTTTTTCTAACAAATCTTGATACCATTTCCTCCTCCAATAGATTACACTTCCAATCAATCTGGTGCATTCAACATATTTCAAAATCAGAAGAAAAATATGTACAAACATACAGACTCACAGGCAAACACACACCTGTTCTTGGATCACTGCCAATGAATGTGTGTGCTCTGCAGAAGAAAGGAAAAGCTCTTGATGGAATATTTATTCTCTGGGCTTTTTCCCTTAAAGAAAGGATAGATTGCTATGCCAGTGAGACATTTGCAATAATGGGACATAATCCAAAACAAAATACTTGGAGAAATTAGACTACTGTTTCTGGACCTCCTCTTCTTTTAATCTATACTCTTATTCTTTTGATAATTTTATTAATTCTCCCATTTTTAATACTATCTATATAATGAGGATTTTTATATTTGTTTATGCAATCTGAAACACTCCTCTGGATTCCAGACCCATAAAGTCACTTGCTTGCTTAACATCTATACCTGGAGATCAATTAGGAGTCATAATGTGAGCACATCTATGGAAATTTTCTCTTAACAAACTTATCTTTGTTCTACTCCCAACCCTCTCCATTTCAGTTACTGGCAACTCCTTTCTACCAGTTTCTCATGCCAAAATCTTGGATTCATCCTTTATATCTCTCTTTCATCATTGCACAACTAATTGGTGATCAAATCCCGTGGGCTCTTTCAAAGTATATCCGGAGTCCAAACAATTCTTTAATCTCTTTAACTGCTTGCTACTAACCTGGTCCAAGTCACCGTTATCCCTTTCCTGGGTTATTTCCATTGGCTCTCACCCTGTATCTTTCCCTTTGTCAGCCATAGTGTATTCTCAGCATGTCTGCTAGTCTGGGTGAGCCTCTGAAAACTGAAGAGTAAACCTGATTAGCATCTTTCAGTGGTTTTCCACCTCACTTGGAGGGAAACCCAAAGCCTCTCCATGGCTTAAAAAGGTCTAGTTGATCTCTGAGTTCATCTTTTCTACTCTCTTGTTCTTGCTAAATCCATTCTAGCCGCACTATACTCCTCTTTTGGGATTTGAACTTGCTGTTTCCTCTTCTGGGAAGTTTTCTCACCAGATATCCATCCATATAGCTGGCTCCCTTATCTCCTTTACTAGATAAAGGAGAAGGGAGAGAGAACTAATATAAGAAAGAGAAGTGAGGAAAACATTGTATGCTTATTTAACACAATAAATAAGGCAGCTATATTATCTACGAGATAATGTCTAGGAGATATATCATTGTCTAAGTGATAGGAAAAAACAAAGAAACAAAAGCAGCTTAGAGGAAAAAATGCAGTGAACTCTAAGAGAATGAAAAAAAAACAGAATGCAGATATTTTATCTCCAAGCCGCTGAAGGGTCCCCATGACATAATTTCAGTAGTTCCATTCTTCATTAAATTGAAGAAATTCACCGAGGAGGGATTTTCATTGTTTTAACTACACAACCTTTTATTAGGTTGGAACTATGGACAATCAAACAGAAAAACATGATCCCAAAGATAAGCCAGAAAACAGTGATTCAAAAGGTTAGGCTAAGAACTGGAATATTAAAAAGACTCAGGAGGCTTTAAAATATTTTTCCAAAGAAACATTTAAAAGACAAGAAGAAAGTCCTTTTCTAAATGTAAAAGTGGTGGCCATAGAAATATTGGTTCACAGAGTTCTATTGGCTTAGAAGAAAGTTTTTCCAGAATGAAATCCAAGAGCTTATTCTCTTCCTCCTCATAGATCCTAACTCAGAATATTCTGGAAATGAAGCAGGCCAGAAGAACACCACTTTTATATAAATATTTATCTTAGTAGAGTATCCATAACCAGAACCATTCAAATATGCCTTAAAATTGTTTGAAATTGCAGTCTCTCAAGGTCTTATTTAGTTGTTTATTAATTTTTATAAGGAAAGTGTCGGAGAATGAAAATTTAAATTATCAAAGCTAAAAACTGCTATTTTGAGTGCAGATTATTTATTCTATAGTAAAAATCAGAATTCGTCTTTGGGAATGGCCATTTAAGCAGGTGCTTTTAGTTATCTAGATTTAACACAAGTACCCATTTCTTTTGGAGAACACTACTTCCGACTAGCAATTAGTAAGTAATATAAACTAGATGTGTAATTGTACCTTCACAGATGAAGACTTTTTGTTTTTAATCTAGGCATCCATATCCACAAAAAAAAAAATATTGTACTGTTCTTATAAGGAATGCTTGTGTGTAAGGGAGAGAGTGTGTGTTACGTCTAAGGACAGCCCACAAGAAATTGGAAGCTGAGACTGGTTGATGGCAGGATAGATGAGACAGCACATCTGTCCTGTCTTTTATCTCATGCTGGTGGCTGGACCATAAAACAGACTGGATTTTCCAGCAAATCCCACTTCTACCTTCTGAAACCCCTAAAAGTGGCCTACTTCTGACTATAATAACTTTTGTTGTCAAAATATTTTACTTATTTTATTACATGACTTAAGGGCCAGACAACATCTGATAAACAGAGTGGGACATTCCCCTAAAGAAAGTCTGTCTTCTCTGCCAAATCACTTGAGAGAAAATGGGGTAGGCTTCAGCCTAGAAGAGGAAATGGCATTCTCCTCCCTAAGGCTGTGAGATATTGAGCCTGAATATTGGGAATTTCTGATCGAAGGCATTGTTTCTGAGAGGACTTGAGCTTAGCTCTGGAGCCTGCTGGCAAGCCAGTGTCAAGTAAAGAATCCTGTGGATGGGTGTTTATAATGACTCTAGAAAGAGTTACATTATCTATATCGAGTTCTAAGTTTTTTTCCCCTGCATTATAGTTCTCTTCTCAGGTGACAAACAATCAGAGCCAGGTTTTAGAGTATTTAAACATTCCTTGCCAATTCCCAGGAAATACTTGGAAAGTATGGATTCTACCAGGAGGAAAAAAATAATTTCCCAAGTTTCACCTGATAGGAACTTAGAATAAAGTTTGGTTTGTGTAAGGATTCCTCCTGAAGTTAGAGAATTCATGGAATTACATGAAGGTTGCCAAGTTTAGAGTTTTAAAGTCTTATAGTCTGTTTGTATTAGAAGAGGGGCAGTGCTGAGCAATGGTCTCATCTCTGATACAGAATACCACCTCAGGGACAAGATCACTAGAGACAGACCATGGTCACTTTGCACCAAGTTTAGGGATGCTGTTTAAGTGTGCAACCCAAATTCTATTAGTCACAATAGCACCACTAAAACAGTAACAAAACAGTATTTCTCTATTTCCGTCCACTGGTATTTATGCAATGCTAGGCTGCCCCAACCACCTCTGATTGCCTCTTCAAACTTCCTTACAGAAGGCATCACATGTTTATTAACCTAAACTTGAAACTACCATTTAAGTTCTGTTGTCTTTCTGTTCCTGATCATGTCATTGAGGTAAATACTCCTTCTTCTGGTAGAACTTCTTATGTGGCAGCTGCCCCATACTCAACTCCCAGGCTTTTTGTCTCCAGTCCAGATATAAACCTGTTTATTCCATGTTCCAAAGGCCTCCTCAAGTCAAGAAGATTCCTTTCATCCCCAATTGCACACACTGATTTCTTTAAATTTCCTCTTTACTGAAGTACTTTCTTTCCAGAAACTATCCATGACTCTGTAAGAGATGATCCAGAGGACATACTGAGAGTCAGACACTACACTGTACTCAAAATTACCTCTGCCCTCTAAGTCCAACCTATTTTTCTTGGCTTTAACTTGTAAATCCAACTCCCTCTTCCAGTTGGATGAGTATTTCCTTTTGGGAGCCCTAGAAATCAGTCCTCCAAGCCCTCCAGACATGCCCAGACTCTAAGCAAAGTGAGGTTCTAACAGTGCCAAGAGTGAGAGAACTTTGGGTTGGAAGCAAAACATGTAAAACAGCCACCACTCTGATTTCATGTCTCACTGCCTATTAATTTATTTTATTGCATATATCATGTAGCGTTTTCTATAATTTTTTGATGAGAATCTTTAAAAAATCATTAGAAGATGATGCTTTGAGGGAAAGCTGTCCAGAAAGGCAATCTAAATCTGCTTTCCTCTCAAGCTACCCTCTGACTCACACTCATCTGTATCCTCAGGCAAACAGAGCTTGGTTCAAACCCAAAATCTTGTCGTAGGGAACGTAAAAGATTTTTCCTGATCAAGTTTCTCTATTACATTGGACAGTTCACTAAGGGAAGGTGGTAGGTGGCACATCTACCTTTTAACCACTTGACCTCATTGTTTCAGAGACTCTCAGTGTGAATGGGAGCTGGAGTTAAACCAGCATGGTAGTCTTCAAACCTTGAATCTAGATGAGCTAAAGAAAGCATAAGAGGCAGAGAGGCTTGAGGAACATTGGTGAACTTAAACATTTTACTGTCCATTTAAAATAAATTACATGGTGAGTTGTCTAGAAATTGACCTACTATTACATGAATCAATTTGGATATGTCTACATTTATATATGCACAAATAATTTATGCTAAATAAAGTTATGTTTTTTATGGGCAGGGAAATCTAGAGGACAAACTGTGATAATTTCAAAGACTCTTTTGCTGGACCTTGGAACAGAATTATCTGATGGTGGTAGCAGTTGTAGGATTTTGCCAATGAGACCAGAAGTTCCCAGAAGCAAAGGGCTTCTTCATCTCTTGTGAATTTCTGGCAAAACTACATCTGAACCGTGTTTTTGGTTCTGATTAGAAAAGAAGCTAATGATCAGGGTAAAACATTTTCAAAATAGATAACAATATAAAAAAACAAAAATAGCCTATGACTCCAAAATCTAGTGATAAGTATTTATGAATATTTTGGTGTATTTTGTTATAGTATTTTGCATGTTCTTTTATTGATATGTATTTTTAGATATTTTAACATTCCTCAAACAAATGCATCTTATAATTGATGATTCATTGAAATAATTTGAAATATTTTTCTCTTAAAGGTAGGTATATGCATGTAATAATGGTGCCTGTTAAAATTAATAATTACAGATTAGATGGTTACATGAACTTCAGAATATATGAAGTACAGAATTTATGCATGCATTTGTAAATTATATTTAGGAAAATTTTTCATGGTTCTCTCTTATTATTATGCTGTATTCCAAGGGAAACACCAGCAATTGAAACTAATCAAAATCTTTATTCCAGAAATGCAATCACTATTCTCCTTCCTCCCAAGCTACCCTCTGACTCACACTTATCTGTATCCTCAGGCAAACAGAGCTTGGTTCAAACTCAAAATCCTGCCATAGGGAACATAAATGATTTTTCCTGATCAAGTTTCTTTATTACATTGGACAGTTCACTAAAGGAAGGTGGCAGGTGGTATATGTACCCTTTAAACCCTGATCTCAGTGTTCCTCTCAAAGAACACCAAGATATAACCCCAATTTACTTCTTAAAATTCTCTTTTCCAATTTTGCCCTCTCTATTCTCCCTCTACTCCCAGTTTTCCTTGATTCTCCTTGCTTTAGCTTTTATCATTTTTCTTGAAATTATTGCTCTTAAGATTTAAACTGACCATATTTGATGCAATTCCTTTCTGCATTTCAGAAACTCAGCTTTTAAATAGAATTTTCATTACAAGCCTGATCGGAGAGGCGTGGGCGGAAGAGGAAGAAGGAGAGAGACAGGAAGATGGAATGGATAACTATCAAAAAGTCTTCAGCAGATGAGGAGAAGAATCAGTAATTATTATTATTATTGACAAAACAAATACACAGAGACGTATAATAATAGCCTTCTTCTAGGTATAAAAAATATTTAGCTTGATGGAGCTTATCATTTAAAAGTACTAAAAATAAAACAAAACAACAAAAACTCTAAAATAGGGGTGTCTGGGTGGCTCAGTGGTTGAGCATCTGCCTTTGGCTCAAGTCATGATCCTGGGGTCCTGGGATGGATCCTGCATCAGGCTCTCTGTGGGGGGGCTTGCTTCTCCCTCTGCCTATGTCTCTGCCTCTCTCTGTGTCTCTCATGAATAAATAAATGAAATCTTTTTTTAAAAACTCTATTATCGGGCAGGGGTGTCTGGATGGCTAAGTGGTTTAGCTCTTCCTTCGGCCCAGGGCCTGATCCTGGGGACCCGGGATAAAGTCCCACTACGGGCTCCCTGCATGGAGCCTGCTTCTCCCTCTGCCTGTGTCTCTGCCTCTGTGTGTATGTGTGTGTGTGTGTGTGTGTGTGTCTCATGAATAAATAAATAAAATCTTTTAAAAAATAAAATAAAAATAAAAACTCTATTATAAGGCTTATATTTCCTTTAATTCTTGTTCTGGCACTTGGCCTGTGATTAGGGAATATAAGTTAATAAACAGGTATCCTACCCCAAATAGCCAAAGCAATTTTTAAAAAGAAGAGCAAACCTGGAGATATCCCAATTTCCAACTTCAAATTATATTACAAACCTGTAGTAATCAAGACAATACGGTACTGGCACAAAAACAGACACATAGGTCAATGAAGTAGAATAGAAAACCCCAAAATGAACACGGAACTATAGAATCAACGAAACTTTGACAAAGCAGGAAAGAATATCCAATGGTGAAAAGATAATCTCTTCAATAAACGGTGTTGAGAATACTGATCAGTTGCATGCAAGAGAAGAAAATTGGACCACTATTTTACACCATACACAAGAATAAACTCAAAATGGATTAAAGACCTAAATGTGAGACCTGAAGCCATGAAAATCCTAGAAGAGAGTACAGGCAGTAATGTCTCTGACATTGTCCATTTTTCTAGATATGTCTCCTGAGGCAAGGAAAATAAAAGCAAAAATAAACTATTGGAACTACATTAAAATAAAAAGCTGATGATGATAGCAGTTGTAGGATTTCTGACTTCCTTTGCACAGCAAAGGAAATAGTCAACAAAACTAAAAAGCACGTTATACAAGGGGGAAGATATTGCAAATGACATATCTGATAAAGGGTTAGTATCCAAAATATATAAAGAACTTGCATAACTCAGCACCAAAAAATAATTTTAAAAAACCCCAAATAATCCAATTAAAAATTAGCAGAAGAAATGAACAGACATTTCTCCCAAGAAGATATCCGTATGGCCAACAGATACATGAAAAAAGCTCATCATCACTTATCATTAAGGAAATACAAATCGGTACTACAATGAGATATCACCTCATACCTGTTAGAATGGCTAATATAAAAACACAAGAAACAACAGGTGTTGGAGAGGATGTGGAGAAAAAAGAAGCCCTCATGCACTGTTAGTGGGAATACTCAGTAGTGCAGCCACTCTGGAAAACAGTATGGAAATTCCTCAAAAAGTTAAAAATGGAATTACCCTATGATCCAGTAATCACGCTTCTGGGTATTATCCCCCCAAATACAAAAGCACTAATTCAAAGGGATACATACACCCCTTTTTATAGGAGCATTATTTACAATGGTCAAGATACGAAAGCAGCCCAGTGTCCATCAATAGATGAATGGATAAAGAAGGTATGGTGTATATGTGGTATATGCACCACATCTTCTTTATCCATCCATATGTATATATTATATATTAATATATAGTATTCATATATATGTGAATATTATTCAGCCATAAAAAAGAATGAAATCTTGCCATTTGTGATGACATGGATGGAGCTAGGGAGTATAATGCTAAGCAAAATAAGTCAGTCAGAGAAATACAAATACCATATGATTTCGTTCATAAGTGGAATTTAAGAAACAAAACAAAGAAAAAGAGAGAGAAAAAAAACAAAAAACAGATTCTTTAACTGTAGAAAACAAATTGATAGCTACCAGAGGGAAGGTACATGGGGGACGGGCTAAATAGGTGATGGGGATTAAGGAGTGCACTTGTCCTGATGAGCACTGAGTAATGTATAGAATTGTTGAATCACTATATTGTATACCTGAAACTAATATAACACTGTATTAACTATACTGAAAATAAAATAGAAATTTAATGAAATAAAGAATGTTTTAAAATAATAAAAATTTTAAAATAAGCAGATGTTTTCTTAAATATTTTATATAAGAATACATGAGAGTATATTATAGACTTGCTGCTTTCACTTATCCGCACCAGAACAGAACCTGCTCGTTAGTACCTTTGCTATGTGCTACTTTAAAAGACATGATGTTTTGGAGGAGATTTCATCAGACTTGACTTGTGTCTCTTATCTTTTCCTAAATTCTTTCTCAGAGTACCATCTTCAGATACAAAATGAGAGATGAGATTCACAAATGCTAACACAGAGACTTCTGTCCACATTACAGTATAAATGCCTAATACCAGTTCCTTCCAAGGGACGGGTCTTGATGAATGCAGGAATATCCTGGAAAAAGAAAGATCTCCATCTTTTCCTCTAGCAAAAGAAAAGCAAGAGGAAGCAAACAGCCAAATCTATTACTTCATCCTTTCTGTCTGGTCACCCTTGACCTAGATCACAGAGAGTTTACTATAAACTGGCTGATCACCACACCAGGACTTTCTTATTTTAAAATAGAAATTACATTAGTTCCAAAGTTTATACACAAGCCTGAATTTTACATTCAACACAAAGCCAGGGAATCTTCTCCTACATGTATTCCTCAAAGTATAATAATCCTACAAAAAAATCTCCAGACACATTCCTCCTCATCTGCATTCTTCACCTCTGTTTTCTTCAATATTTTATTTACAAAAGAAACAAGAATGAGAGTGGGAGAGAGGAAGAGAAAACTTTAATGTAGATAAACACCAGGCAAGACAGAGCTGAGACATAATCCAAGCAAAAAAGGAATCAGCAGGGTGTAGCCTAATTGCTTTGTACACAACAGCACATTCAGAAATAATAAACTTTAAACACTCTTGAATGTCAAATAACATTCTCTCCAGAACCTCTTTATCCTGCTGATAAAGAGACTGGCAGATGACACCATTTCTAAGGCTAAAAGCAAGAAGGCGAGACAAAGAAGGAAGAAAACACCCAAGTCAAGGTTCATGCTAGATACATTCCCCTGGCAAAGCCAACAGTATTCTCCAACCATTTTAGTGATTGGGCTGGGAAACAGCTTTTCTTATAATATTGTTGTAAGTATCTGTTATAGCTACCAAAATTTAATAGGATTTTATTGTCCATGGGGTTGCATATAAGAAAATAGGGCATTGTCCATTCAAAAATAAAGTGTGAATCTCCCTTTCCTAACTGATATCTGGGAAAGCCTAAAAAAGCACCTGAAACATGGGCTGTGAGGACCTGACAGAAAGATTCATTTAAAAATGGTGGATTTGTCAACTGCTGGCTGGTGTAGATAAGCAGATGAAGTTAAGCAAACTTAAGTAACTTAGGAAAATGTCCCATTAAGGCTCACTGACCTACAGATCTCAGCCAGTTCCCATAAAGGAAAAGTACAAATCCTTTGTCAGAGTTAATTGCAATATGCAATAAGATGCAAGCAAAATGTTTAGGTAAACTCTAGCGAAAATGAAATAAGAAAACACTGATAAACAAAAAGAAGGAAATACCCTGTCCATAATCCCCACCCCACAGTTCTAAACACTATAAACTTTGTATAGATGGATCTATCCATTTTTCCGTCCACAACTCACTGTGGAGTTTTATGTCATATTTTTGTAGTAAACCTGTCATTTGATTGACCATCTGACCTGAAAAGTCACCTTTTTCTCTGCTTGTCACCCCAAAAAGTCCCTTTTTTGCTGCCACTGCTGATAAGACCATTCTTCTCTTCACATTTCCCTCCTTTCTTTAGCTACTCTTATTCAATGATCTCACAGATATTCACAGAGAACATATTGCTAATATAAGCCAGGCACTCTTTACTCCAAAGAACCAAACCCCTGTGGATAATCTGAACCCCTGAACCTGAAGACACAGGCTTCTACCAAAGAGCTACCTGCTGCCCCCCACTCATACTCTGCCTGTGTATCAGCAACAGATCCTCAAATGAACTACCTCCTTACAGACTAAACTGATTCCTAGCATCTCTATAACCAGACTCCACCCACAAGGGCTCTGCCAGTTTCACCTTGTGTCTCAAATTCCCTAGTCACCTTTTTGCAGCTATACCTATAACAGTGTCACCAAAAGACCCGACATTGGAATATCCCAATTGAATATAACATGTAAAATATGAAGTGGAATCTTAGACCAGAATCTCTAACAGATTTTAGAAAGGGTGAACTATTGTACACCATCATAGAAAAAGTCAAGGACATTTAACATTGTTTTAGCTTCTGAACCTGGTGGGAAAGAACTAGAATGAAAGGAGGTCACAAAAACAGAAGGCTGATGAATCAGGTGTGTTTACGTTTTTGTGGCTCTAGTATCAGCAGGGGTTTTATATGCCTGGAAGGTATGTGTGTTCCATTTGCCTGGTTTTTGTTTAGAAAGACAAGAGAAGGGCTTGTATGGGCAGCAAGAGTGACCTTGGGAGTCTGAATATGGGAGATAGCATAGAATGGTAGTGAGAACATCAGGGATCAAGGCCAGCAAGATGACCTTGGGCAAGTGATGCAACTTTCCTAAACCTCCAAGTCCTCAGTTACAAAGCAGAGAGATAATAATAATAATACTCAGGTCATATGTTCCTAGTCACCATTAAATACCACAGCTTAACACAAAGTAAGTACTCAAACAACGTTAGGTGATGATATTATTATGGATGTTAATTGATGAAAATGACAATGTAAAACAAAGGCTGCAGTAGGATTAGAAAACATCCCTTTCAATTCTATAGCTCTCGGATTCCCTGTGACACTCTTTGTGTAGGAACAACTACAACAACCACATTAGTGATCCTTTATGGAGCATTGGCAAGGTGACCAATAGACTAGAGTCTTTATACGTGTGATTTTTTATTTTAGCCCAAACCCTATGGAGCATGCACTATTATCTTTTTTTACAGATGAGAAAACCAAAGTTCAGGAGACCAAATAAAGTGCTAGAGGCTCTATTTCTAACAGGTGGCAGAAGCTGGATCCTAACCTGAGTCCCTCAAACCTCAAAGCCTATACTCTTTCCAATACACTGCTTTTTTGTGTGAAAACAAAAAATGAATCATTCATCCTCAGATGGTTTTCCAGGAGTTGAGTGTCTTTCATCTCATTGATCTACAGCCATTTGTTGAATTCCTTTTGTGACCAATAATAATGTAAAAATGGTACTCATCTACAAATCAGTTGACTGGGGTGGGTCTGCCAGCTATGGACAATGATCACATGAGGCTAGACACTCATCTAATTCACTAAGTAGTCTTAGGGAATCCTACAGCAGACACTTGGATGGTGAAAAAAGTAAGTAATCGTTTTAATACAGTGGGTTTGGCATGGACTGATAACTTTTTAAAAACTCCTATGAAAATGAAAGGACAAAGATCTTCAATGATTTTGAATAGGGAAGGAGTGATACTTGAACTCCTATGTGAGATTGATTTTATTGTCTATTTAGCTGCTGTTTCCTAGGCCTTGTAAGCTGGTGGGAGGTAGTCAAGGTGAAGGATAACAATGATAATGTAACCTATCTTTGACTAAGTTTTCATCAGTTAGAGTCACTAGAAGCTGGAATAGCCACCCTTCCTGTAGCATGGTCCCAAATGCCTCAATGGGCCCCTTGAAAGCCCATTACCTTTGTTTACTGTCAGCCTCAAAGTCACATCTCACCAAAGTGCTGTCAGCCTGATGAGTAAGCCACCAGTTCTAGAAATAATGATCCTTCAGTGTCACGGGTATGGCTACTACTGCCATAGGACTGCTACTCCCTCAGAGTCTAGGACTCCCAGACTGTGGTTTATATATGTTTATAATGGGCTCTTCAAAGGGTTGTTGCCTGTATTCTTTTAATCCACTCTTGAGGCAATTGGAACAAGTTTACTTAGGACCAGGTTGGATTATACTTGAGTGGCACAGCCCAGATCACAACCAAAACTATACTGACAATCTGACCATAAGAGTGTCCTTGGAGAAAACTCTGGTACTTCAAAACAGGTGCCTGATTCAATCAAAATATTCCTTCTGGAGTATTATTCTTAAAGTGTATCTAGCATTGTTCTGGTTAGCTGAGCAGGGTCCTTCTGAGGATCCAAGAACTGATCACTCATTTTTTATGGATAAATAATGAAAAACTCAATGTACATTTTTATGTACATCTTTTACACATTTATGTAAAACTAATTGCTTTTTACCAATAAAACTATTGGCTAATGTGTTAAATGTTTGATATAGAAACTACACAGTTGTTTATTTTTCCTCTAGAATGGAATCATGAGCAAAATAATAAAAAGGCAATTTTCTTCATGTGCCTCACAATAGTCTTTGAGCTTCCTGTTCTGAGATTCCTGGTTGTAGGCAATGACCTAAAAACCTTTTTGAGTTTCGGGATATGTATAGAATTGTGCCAACACAAGATCACTCCCATCTTGGGCTTGGTTTGGTTAGGTAAGGGGTCCCAGACTCAAATGCCTTTTAAGGCTTTATGAGTAATTCAGATGAATGCAGTGTTTAAGGCATATTAAGGAGGGTTGGCATCTGTGGTAACTTATAGTTCACATGTGCTTTTTAAAAGAAAGATGAAGCTTCCACCCAGCTAGAAATCTGGAAATGAGGATGATATAGGCAATATTTTAATTAAATATTAAGTAATGTACTTCTACATAAGCACTTCACAAGCCAACAATTTCTGGGCCAAATAAAGTACATCTATGAGCCGGATGTGGGTTATATAATTTGGGACTCAGTTCTACTCGATGTTTCCCAAGATATGATCCAAGGACAACCTGTATCAATTTCATTTTTTAAACTGGAGATTTACATATCTATTCCAAACCTACTAACTCCAAATCTCTAGAATTAAGACACTGTCATCAGGGATGCCTGGGTGGCTTAGCGGGTGAGTATCTGCCTTCGGCCAAGGGCATGATCCAGGGGTCCCGGGATCAAGTCCCACATAGGGCTCCCTGTATGGAGCCTGCTTCTCTCTTTGCCTATGTCTGCCTCTGTGTGTGTGTGTGTGTGTCTCATGAATAAAAACAAACAACAAAAAACCTGTCATCAGTACTTTTAAGTAAGCACTCATGGTGGAAATGGAAGGAGAGCATGGCCCAACATTGAGGTATTGGATTTTCTGAGACTAAAGATCTGAGAAATAGACATCTGTCCATATCACAAATAACACATTAGGACACCAATGAGCTCTCTAGTCTCTGTTACAGGTATTTCTCTTCCCCTCCTCATCGTCACCTTGATCATTTAACAGATATTTATTGAGTTTCTATTATGTGCCAGATTTTGTCTAGGATTGAGGATGCAGCATTGAATGAAAGACACTAAAACCCCTGCTCTTGTGCAACCTAATTCTAGTGGGGAAAGACAAAGAGTAAAGGAGGTAAAATCTAGCAGATTAGATAGTTAGAAAAATAAATCAAAGAGAGAGGAAAGGAATTGTGCATGGCAAGATTATTAAGAAAAGGGAGGTACAATTTTAGAAGGGAGTTGCAATTTCAGAGAAGGCCTCACTGCCTTAAGCCAAGACCTGGAGGAGAGAAGAGGACAGCCATGTAGAAATCTTGGGGAAGGCCTTTACAGAAAAAACACAGAATAATATTGATCAAATATCAGGGCACTGTGGTCCAGCCAAGCTGACACTTAAAATTAACCATCACAGTATCATCACCATAATAACCATAGTTACAATTTATGAAGTATCTTCTACCCAGGTATAATGCAGATGCCTTAGATGCCTTATTTATTTATTATTAAACTACTTCTCCAAACACCACCAAGGTAGGTATTATTCTCATTGTGTATATGACAGAACTGAGGCTCTCAGAGTTTAAGCAATTTGTCCCTGGTCACATGGAAGGATCCAATCCCATACCCCATCCCATACTCTACCATACTGCCCCTCAAACTACAAGCCTCTTTTTAAAAATTTTTAAAGGTTTTATTTATTTTTTCATGAGAGACACAGAGAGAAAGAGAGGCAGAGACACAGGCAAAGGGAGAAGCAGGCTCCATGCAGGGAGCCCGACATGGGACTCAATCCTGGGTCTCCAGGATCATGCCCTGGGCTGAAGGCGGCACTAAACCGCTGAGCCACCCGGGCTGCCCTACAAGCTTCTTTTTTCTCCAAAAATGTTCTTCCTTCTGCCTGAAAGACTCATCTCCTTCACCTGAATAAGTTTTACCTCTTCATTAAGACTCAGCTCCAGGGTCACCTCCCCCAGGAAGATATCCTTAATTCCTTCTCCTACCTGGATTTTAGAAGTTCCTCCTACCTGGATTTTAGAAGCTCTTCCTCTACTCTCATAAACAATGAGTTTTACACATGTCTACAAAGAGGAAGCATCAAACCACAACTACTGGTTTCTGACTCTTCTTTTCCATGTGGTTGTAAACATCTTAATGGAGGGGAACCCACTTTATCCATCCCTATATTTTCAGTCACATCCTCAGCACCTGGATAAGTGCCTCATAAATGTTTAATGAGTGAATAAACAAATGGTGTGCGTAAAGGAAGAGAAGACAGCAGGGGGCCTGAGAAGGAACATTAAGACAGATTAAGGGGCAACTTAAAAGAGAACAGAGTCACAGAAGACATGATCAAGAAAGGTCTGGGAAATAGTGTTAAATGATGCAGAGATACTGATGAGACTGAATGCTAAAAAGAAGCTATTGGATTTATTGGGGAAAACCAGATGAATTCCATAGAGTACTTAGTGGCTGAGTAATTTGGAAAAAAAATTTATTTGTAGAAATTTTAATGATGTGTGGACTAGCTGAGAAGGCATCAAAAAGAATTTGCAACTGGATCTAGGATTTATAAAAAAGGTAGACTCTGAATAGGTGTGTGTTAGGTGAGTGGGTATAAGGGATTGTAATGATAAGGAAGATCACTTTTTTTTAAGATTTATTTTCAAGAGAGAAGGAATGAGTCAGGGGAGGGAGCTAATGCAGGGAGAAAATCTTCAAGCAGACTCTCCACTGAGTGCAGAGGCTGATGTGGGGCTCGATCTTATGATCCATGAGATCACGACCTGAGCAGAAACCAAGAGTCAGACGCTTAATTGACTGAGCCACCCAAGCACCCCAGAAAGACCACATTTTTAAAGTAAGTAGGGAAACAGCCCAAGACATCAAAGAGTAATTGTGTGCCCAGGTATAGAAGCAAATGAACAACTCAAAACAAAATATTACCTCAGCTGTGTTTCCTAAGCAGCGTTCTTTGTCCCTTCAACAGCTCACTGCCCATCAGCAAATAGAGAAGAGTGGATCTCAACTTTTTAATATTCAGGTCATTCTGGTATATAATTTAGGTGTCAATTCTTTTGATGAAAAGTGCAGTAATAAAGTCACGAGTTTAGACACATTTCAAATGATGAAAATACCAAATCTGATAACGACTCATCTATTTTGCTTCTGTAATTTCCTAGCCAATGCATATGTGACCCAGATGCTAAATTTTTTTTCCTTTGCTTACCTTGGAGCCTGAGAATAACTTTGCAATAGATAACAAATGATAATTTTTCACTGAGAAATAAAATTAAATGGCACACTAGCAGTTGAGGCTAACCATTTCACATTCCTAAACTTCCAATATAAGTGAATCACTATTTGATATCATACTTCTAAAGAAATATGCTGCCTGAAATATATGCTTTAGCTTTTAGCTAAACCGCTGCATTTCTTGAATACTCTAACACAAGCTATTTGAGCCAACTGCTTTTCATAAGAGTAGTGAAAGACATCGGAGGCCTTTGCGCCTTTTACCAAATTACAGGGCAGGGTTCAATCAATGCACAGTGCTAAGTGGGGTCATTTTTGTGGTACTAAGAGAAATTATAGTGCTTTTTTCTTCCAGACCTGGTGTTTCCATGGTAACTGCACAAAAATCACAACAACACAGAGATCATAGCAAATACTGGAGTAGAATTTGTTTACTTCTTACACAGATGGCAATAGAATATTTTTTGTTTGGGGGTTTTATCTTCTATGTAGACAGCCTTCCATGCTACAAATATTTAATGCAAAGCTTGAGTTCAATATGCAAAATAGTGTCTAAATAACCTGCGAGATGTTGTGGTATAACTACCGGGGCCCAGCAGACCTTTGAAAAGAAAGCTGGTTTCCTCTTTTTCAAATCTCAGCCTCTGTTCATCACTTAGGAAAAAACTTTAGGTTGAGCTTCCTTCATGTGTAAATGGGCTGCAAAGGCTCAGAGAATTCTTACCATCCACAGCTGACCTAATAAGAATTAGCATTCTTCCAGAGCACCCTTGTTTTTTGGGGTACCTCTTCAGTCTGATATGAAATATAACTGGTACCCAGTTTGCTAAACTTGCAAATTGATGCCTTCGGGCAAAATAGTTTTCTGCAGACTTGATGAGAAATTTTAAATGCAATTCACATTCCATATTCAACGATGACATGACAAAATACTTAAAAGCCATTTCTAATACACCAGTGACTTACAAAAAAAAAAGACTTACAATTGACCTCATTTGCCCTGCACCCTTCTAAAATCTAAAAAAGATGGAAAATAATGCAGCTGCTTCTCATTATTTCCACTGTGTCTTCAGTTGAGGGCTTGGGAGCCTAGAGTCCCATGCTTTGGGAATTCAAAATCATTAGATTTTTTGATTTTACTCTAGTTTCCACACCTGTGCTCCCAGAACCCACAGGGTAGAATGCTGTCCAAGTAGCCTCACCAATAGGAAGAAACACAGGTGGCCCCTGCTGACATGAAGGGAATATATGCAGAGATCAGTTACCAGGGGCCAAAAGTTAAAAAGAACCCACTACCAATGGTCTCTTCGGCCAAAGAAATCAAGTTCCAACTTAACTTCATCCTATCTTAGGATGTGAGGAAAAATGTGGATGTGAATTAGTAGACAGTCTTAAGTTCAAACCCTCACTCTTTCGTTTACTGAGTTTATGCTGAGGTTTTTTTTTTTTAAGTTTTTTTAATTTATTTATTCATGAAGAGACACACAGAGAGGCAGAGACATAGGCAGAGGGAGAAGCAGACTCACTGCAGGGAGCCTGATGCAGGACTCAATCCTAGGACCTCCAGATCATGCCCTGAGCCAAAGGCAGATGCTCAACAACTGAGCCACTCAGGTGCCCTTACTGAATTTTTACATTAAATATTACTATGTTGAATGTACATTGAATTGTTATCTTGCTGAACATTTTTTGTCACATCTTTAAAATCCCTTTCCCACCAGGGTATTAGAAGGATTGAATGCCATGTGTTAGAAGCATCTGGAAATGTAGCACCTACATCAGATGCTTGATAAGCAGCTAGGCCTATCTGAACCTAAAGTAGATTGTGTGTCCAGGTTTGCTTATTAAGGAAGAAGAAACCACAGTGCCACATCTGATGAAGGCTTTTATAGAATATCAGAATTGGAAAACAGTTCGGTTGTGTTCTAACACTTCTTGATCAATAATGTGTCTCTACTTCATTTCTATCAATTACTACTCATTCCAGCCTCTCAAGTATGAACATTTCCAATAGAAACTGTCACTTCAACAATTGGCCATTTAATTGTGAAAAATGAAAAGGGGAAAAATTAATCATCTTAAGGATCAACTGTGTACCCAGCACTATACAGATACTATTCGTATGACTACTCTGTGAAGTAGCTACTACCCCAATTTCATACACAGGGGCTCAGACAATAAACAATTTCCCAAGCTCTCACAGATTTATGTAAAACTGCAGCAATCTCCAAAAGTGGTATAAGGTAAGACACTGGTCAAGTTTAGTAGAATTGTTCTTACCACTTGCTCAATTCCAACATCTCTATGTTCTTTCTTTTTAATTGAAATATAGTTAATAAATAATGTTAAATTAGTTTCAGTTACACAACAGTGATTCAACAATTGTATACATTATGAAATGCTCATCATAAATGTATTGCAATATTACTGACTACATTTCTTATGCTATACTTTAATCCACATGAAATATATATTTTATAACTGTAAGTTTGTACCTCTTAAATCCCTTTCATTCATTTTCCCACCCCTTCCCTTTGGCAACCAGCAGTTTGTCCTCTATATTTATGACTCTGTTTCTTTCTTTTTTGTTTCTGTTTTGTTTGTTTTCTTAGTTAGTTTTTACTATTTCACATATAAGTGAAATCCTATGGTGTTTGTCTTTCTCTGGCTTGTTTTACTTAGCATAAGTGACAGACCTCTAGGTCCATCCATGTTGTTGCAAATGGCAATATTTTATTCTTTTTTATTGTTAAATTGTATACATATATCATGTCTTCTTTATCCATTCATCTATCAATGGACACCGGTTGCTTCCATATCTTGACTATTATAAATAATGCTGCAATAAACATAGCGGTGAATATATATTTCTGAGTTACTGTTTTCATTTCCTTGGGTAAATACTCAGAAGTGGAATTACTGAATCATTTGGTACTTCTATTTTTCATTCTTTGAGGAACCTTCATACTGATTTCCATAGTAGGTGCACCAATTTATATTCAGTGCAGGAGAACTTCTGTTTCTCCATGTTCTCACCAACACTTGTTATTTCTTGAGGTTTTTTTAGCCATTCTGACAGATGTGAGCTGACTGATATATTATGGCTTTGATTTGTATTTCCCTGACGATTAGTGATGTTGAGCATATTTTCATGTTGACCATCTGTATGTCTTTTTTGGAAGAATGTCTATTCAGGTCTTCTTTCACTTTATAATCAGATTATTTGATTTTTTGGTGTTGGGTTGTATCAGTTCTTTATATATTTTGGATATTCACCCCTTATTGGATATATCATTTGCAAATAATCTTGTCCCATTCAGTAGGTTGTCTTCTCATTTGTTCATGGTTTCCTTCACTGTGCAAAAGCTTTTAGTTTGAGGTAGTCCTAATTGTTTATTTTTGCCTTTATTTCCCTCGCCTGAGGAGACAGATCCAAAAAATTATTCCAACATGTCTATGCTCTTAATGAAGATGGATAGAGGCATATGTTTGATCTTTTTATAACTTAAACCTTCTCTTCAAATATAACACTAATCTCTGCTTTTGCATATAATTAGGTTAGGTCAGAATCCCAGACATGCAATACTAGAAATTCAGAGCTATGCTTTCTATTGATTCTGAAGTGAGAGTTAAATCCATGTCCTTCTCAAAGAATCTGTTGCTTTTTGGAAGATGCTAGGAAAGCTGAAATGGTACTCTTTCCTGTTTGCCCTGGTATTGCCGTGCCTCAAACAGTACCTAAGACAGTAGATATTCAATAAATAATATTGATTTATAAAGTCTACCTCATAAATTCAGAGTAGTATTTAAGCCCGTTGTGATTTAACATAATCTTTTCTTGAATTTTTAAGCATGTGGAATTGTCTTCAACTCAAAAAAGGAGAGAGGATACTTTGAACTAAGAAGTTGAGTTTTAGCTTCATTTAGGAAAGAAATTACCTTCTTCCAGTTTGTCCTGGTTTGAAAGACGCTGACTCAGATACAATGGATTCTCATGTTGTTATTCAGATTTCATCAGTATTTCCATACAGTTAACAAAATCACTTAGCCCTTAGCCCCCCTATATACTCAGTTCCCTGGCCTATAAAGAAAAAATTTTGCTAAGATGGTAAATCATATGTTAAGTGTTCTTATCACAAAATAATAAAAGAGGGCAGGACAAAAATTTGGAGGTGATCGATCTAGATTGTGGTGATGGTTTTATGCATGTTTACTTATCTCCAAACTTGTCACACTGTATGCATGAATTATGTACACTGTTTGTATATCAAAAATATTTTGCTCATAGTGAAAAAAGGAACCTTTTATTAGATATTATTTCAACAATGAAAAAATTTTCCATTATGATCAGAATCTGGGAAGACAAATTCTACAATGCTTAGTTTGAGCTTGATAAATACACACCTTTGTTCCCTTGTTTCACCCTTGAGTTAACTTTTCCATCACTCCAACTCCCTACATCTATCCTACAACCTTAGGAATTTGGAGAATGGGCAGTCTGTGAGCACTTCTATTTGTGGTGAGCCTACCTTTCCTCAATCCTTTTTTTCTCAGCTCAAAACAAGAAAATGAAATGCCCCGGGGAGAATAACAAGTCTCAGATAACTATTTCCTCATTTAACTTTTCTACAATGTTTTCTTTGGAGAGGTCCTAGATCAAATCTTCTCTAGACATTTCTTAGCCCCTTGTCCTTTTCCAACCTCCTGTTAGGGCAGGACTGGTTTCTCTGACATAGGAATGAAAGGCTGACTCCTTGTTCTCATGCAAAATCTGGTTCTTCCTGCCTCACAGTTCACCACTCAATTCCAGCCACGCTCCCACTTCTTTCTTCCTTCCTCTCTCTGGTCTACTTTCAGTCTTGTTTCTCCCCCAGACAACATAAGCCAAGACATCTTCTACCAGGATGGGTTTTTACTTCAGGAATGAAGAAGTGCCCCTACTTCTTTACTGTTATGTAAAGAGGGAAGGTTGTACTTTCTAAAAATAACCTTTGCACCTCAGGAAGTGAAATTAAATAAATCCTTGAAAAACAAAAAGTAGCTTTTTCTCATATTAGGAGTATTTCTACTTTCCTCTGTGGTACAGTACATAAGCACAAAGGTTGGTTAAAGTATTAATGGGGCATTATTAAGCCTTTTTAATTTATAACAGAACTCTTTTCAGGTTTTTTTAGGTATATGTTGCCATTTTACCTCATAAGTAGTGTCTTTGATTCAGGATTAAGATTTTTTTCCCTGATCTCTTGCACCAGCCACTGGAGGACTTTAAGCCAGTTATTCAATAATGCTTTCTATGTGCCAGTGAACATGTGCAGAATGTCCTTGCATTCTGTTTCTCTGGAATCTATTTCAATTGTTGAAATGGGCACTTCCTAACTATCAACACTGTTTCTCACTATAAGCCAGTATGGATTTAATTCTGAATTCTCCTACATTTCCCTAAATTTGCCTCTAAAGCCTACTGAGTGAAAAATAAGAAAAACTAAATATTCACAGCCCTCAACCTGATAAAGATCACTGGTCTGTGTGGTAGATAGACATTGGTTTCACTTTATCAAGCCTCTTCCACTTCCCACTTCAACAGGATGAGGAATCTTTGGTCAAAATTGAAGACTTCAATTTGATCACATATCCTAGTGACAAAGCTTTCAAAGAGTTGAAACAGTGTCCTCAAATTTGGTTGCAACTAGAATCATCTGGATTATCAGAGCATTATTTTGTTAAGATCATTGTGCCCATCTCTATTTCTTTTGTTTTGTTTTGTTGTATATTTTTTATCGGAGTTCCATTTGCCAGAATATAGCATAACACCCAGTGGTCATCTAATCAATTATCCCTCTCAGTGCCCATCACCCAGTCACCCTATACCCCTGCCCACCACCCCTTCCACTACCCCTTGTTCACTTCCCAGAGTTAGGAGTCTCTCATGTTCTGTCACCCTCTCTGATATTTCCCACTCATTTTCTCTCCTTTCCCCTATAATCCCTTTCACTATTTTTTATATTCCCCAAAAGAATGAGACCATATAATGTTTGTCCTTCGGATTGACTTACTTCACTCAGCATAATACCCTCCAGTTCCATCCATGTTGAAGAAAATGGTGGGTATTTGTTTTTTCTAATGGCTGAGTGATATATATATATATATATATATATATATATATATATATAATCTCACATCTTCTTTATCCATTCATCTTTTGATGGACATTGAGGCTCCTTCCACAGATTGGCTATTGTGGACATTGCTGCTATAAACATTGGGGTGCAGGTGTCCTGCTGTTTCACTGCATCTGTATCTTTGGGGTAAATCCCCAGCAGTGCAATCGCTGGGTCATAGATAGCTCTATTTTTAACTCTTTGAGGAACCTCCACACAGTTTTCCAGAGTGGCTGCACCAGTTCACATTCCTACCAACAGTGCAAGGGTTCCCCTTTCTCCACATCCTCTCCAACATTTGTTGTTTCCTGTCTTGTTAATTTTCCCCATTCTCACAGATGTGAGGTGGTTACTCAGTGTGGTTTTGATTTGTATTTCCCTGATGGCCAGTGATGCGGAGCATTTTCTCATGTGCCTCTTGGCCATGTGTATGTCTTCCTCTGTGAAATTTCTGTTCATGTCTTTTGCCCACTTCATGATTGGATTGTTTGTTTCTTTGCTGTTGAGTTTGATAAGTTCTTTATAGATCTTGGATACTAGCCCTTTATCTGATATGTCATTTGCAAATATCTTCTCCCATTCGGTAGGTTGTCTTTGAGTTTTGTTGACTGTTTCTTTTGCTGTGCAGAAGATTTTATCTTGATGAAGTCCCAATAGTTCATTTTTGCTTTTGTTTCTTTTGCTTTTATGGATGTATCTTGCAAGAAGTTGCTGTGGCTAAGTTCAAAAAGGTGTTGTCTGTGTTCTCCTCTAGGATTTTGATGGATTTTTGTCTCACATTTAGATCTTTCATCCATTTTGAGTTTATCTCTATGTATAGTGTAAGAGAATGGTCTAGTTTCATTCTTCTGCACGTGGCTGTCCAATTTTCTCAGCACTAATTAATGAAGAGACTGTCCTTTTTCCAGTGGATAGTCTTTCCTGCTTTGTCAAATATTAGTTGGCCATAGAGTTGAGGGCCCATTTCTGGGTTCACTATTCTGCTCCATTGATCTATGTGTCTGTTTTGTGCCAGTACCATGCTGTCTTGATGATCACAGCTTTGTAGTACAACTTGAAATCCAGCATTGTGATGCCTCCAGCTATGGTTTTCTTTTTCAATATTCCCCTGGCTATTCGGGGTCTTTCCTGATTCCACACAAATCTTAAGATGATTTGTTCCAACTCTCTGAAGAAAGTCCCTGGTATTTTGATAGGGATTGCATTAAATGTGTAAATTGCCCTGGGTAGCATGGACATTTTCAGAATATTAATTCTTCCAATACATGAGCATGGAATATTTTTCCATCGCTTCGTGTCTTCCTCAATTTCTTTCAGAAGGGTTCTGTAGTTTTGAGGGTATAGATCCTTTACCTCTTTGGCTAAGTTTATTCCTAGGTATCTTATTCTTTTGGGTGCTATTGTAAATGGGATTGATTCCTTAATTTCTCTTTCTTCAGTTTCATTGTTAGTGTATAGAAATGCCACTGACTTCTGGGCATTGATTTTGTATCCTGTCACGCTACCAAATTGTTGTATGAGTCTAGCAATTTTGGGGTGGAGGTTCTCCAACCTTTCATTTTTGGAGTACAGTATCATGTCATCTGCAAAGAAGGAGCCTTTGATTTTTTCTTTGCCAATTTGAATGCCTTTTATTTCTTTTTGTTGCCTGGTTGCTGAGGTTAGGACTTCTAGTACTATGTTGACAGCAGTGGTGAGACTGGACATTGCTGTCGTGTTCCTGATCTTAGGAGAAAGACTCCCAGTGTTTCCCCATTGAGAATGATATTTGCTGTGGGCTTTTCATAGATGGTTTTTAAGATGCTGAGGAATGTTCCCTCTATCCCTACACTCTGAAGAGTTTTGATCAGAAATGGATGCTGTATTTTGTCAAATGCTTTCTCTGTATCTATTGAGAGAATTATATTGTTCTTGTTTTTTCTCTTATTGATATGATCTATCACATTGATTGCTTTACGTGTATTTTACCAGCCTTGCATCCCAGGGATAAATCCCACTTGGTCATGGTGAATAATCTTCTTACTGTACTGTTAGATCCTATTAGCTAGTATCTTGTTGAGAATTTTTGCATCTGTGTTCATCAGAGATATTGGTCTATAATTCTCCTTTGTGGGTGGGGTCTTTGTCTGGTTTTGGAATTAAGGAGATGCTGGCCTCATAAAACAAGTTTGGAAGTATTCCATTTCTTTCTATCTTTCAGAACAGCTTTAGTAGAATTAGGTATGGTTTCTTCTTTAAATGTTTGATAGAATTTCCCTGGGAAGAGCTATCTGGCCCTGGACTTTTGTGTCTTGGGAGGTTTTTGATAACTACTTCAATTTCCTCCCTGGTTATTGGCCTGTTCAGGTTTTCTATTTCTTCCTGTTCTGGTTTTGGTAGTTTGTGGTTTTCCAGAAATGCATCCATTTCTTCTAGATTGCCTAATTTATTGGCAAATAGCTGCTCATAATATGTTTTTAAAATCGTTTGTATTTCCTTGATATTGGTTGTGATCTCTCCATTTTCATTCATGATTTTATTAATTTGAGTCTTTTCTCTTTTGTTTTTTATAAGGCTGGCTAATGGTTTATCTATCTTATTAATTCTCTCAAAGAACAAACTCCTGGTTTTGTTGATGTGTTCTTTAATTCTTCTGGTCTCTATTTCATTTTGTTCTGCTCGAATCTTTATTAACTCTCTTCGTCTGCTTGGTGTAGGTTTTATTTGCTGTTCTTTCTCCACTTCCTATAGGTGCAAGGTTAGCTGTGTATTTGTTTTTTTCCCCCAATTTTTTGAGGAATGCTGTATTGCGATGTATTTCCCTCTTAGGACTGCTTTTGTATATCCCAAAATATTTTGAAAGGTTGCATCTTCATTTTCATTAGTTTCCATGACCCTTTTTAATTATTCTCTAATTGCCTGGTTGACCCTTTCATCTTTTAGCAGGATGGTCTTTAACCTCCACGTGTTTTAGTTTCTTCCAAATTTCTTCTTGTGATTGAGTTCTAGTTTCAAAGCATTATGGTCTGAAACTATCCAGGGACAATCCCAATCTTTTGGTATTGGTTGAGACCTGATTTGTGATCCAGTATGTGGTCTATTCTGGAGAAAGTTCCATATGCACTTGAGAAGAATGTGTATTCAGATGCGTTTGATGTAAAGTTCTGTAATTACCTGTGAAATCCATCTTCTCCAGTGTATCATTTAAAGCTCTTGTTTCTTTGGAGATGTTGTGCTTAGAAGATCTGTCATTTGCAGAAAGCACCAGGGGGATGTCTCCCAGTATTAGTGTATTATTATCTAAGTATGTCTTTACTTTGGTTATTAATTGATTGATATACTTGGCAACTTCCACATTAGGGGCATAAATATTCATGATTGTTACGTCCTCTTGTTGAATAGATCCTTAAAGTATGATATAGTGTCCCTCTTCATCTCTTACTACAGTATTTGGGATAAATTTTAATTTATCTGATATGAGGATTGCTACCCCAGCTTTCTTTTGAGGACCATTTGAATGGTAAATGGTTCTCCAACCTTTCATTTTCAGGCTGGAGGTGTCCTTAGGTCTAAAATGAGTCTCTTGTAGACAGCAAACAGATGGGTCTTGCTTTTTTATCCAGTCTGAAACCCTGAGTCTTTTGATGGGATCATTAAGCCCATTCATGTTCAGAGTTACTATTGAAAAATATGAATTTTGTGTTATTGTAATATCTATTCAGTCCCTGTTTCTGTGGATTTTTTTCTTTGAGCTTCTTTCTTTTTCAGAGTCCCCCTTAATATTTCTTGCAGAGCTGGTTTGGTGGTCACATATTCTTTCAGTTTCTGCCTATCTTGAAAGCTCTTTATCCTTCTACTCTGAATAAGAGCCTTGCTGGATAAAGTATTCTTGGCTGCATGATCTTCTCATTTAGTACCCTGAAAATATATATCCTGCCATCCCTTTCTGGCCTGCCAGGTCTCTGTGGAGAGGTCCGCTGTAAATCTAATACTTCTCCCCATATTAGTTAGGGATCTCTTGTCTCTTGCTGCTTTAGGGATTTTCTCTTTATCTTAGGAATTTGCAAGTTTCACTATTAAATGTCGAGGTGTTGAGCGGTTTTTAGGTGGGGCCTCTATCTCCTGTACCTGAATGCCTGTTTCTCTCCCCAAGTTAGGGAAGTTCTCAGCTATGATTTGTTTAAATATGCTTTCTGGCCCTCTGTCCCTGTCAGTGCTCTCCAGAACCCCAATTATACATAGATTTTTCCTTCTGAGGCTGTCATTTACTTCCCTTAACCTTTCCTCATGGTCTTTTCATTGTTTTTCTCTTTTTTCCTCAGCTTCCTTCCTTGCCATCAACTTGTCTTCTATGTCACTCACTCTTTCTTCTACCTCATTAACCATTGTCGTTAGGACTTCTAGTTTGGATTGCATCTCATCTCATTGATTTTTAACTTTGGCCTGATTAGATCTAAATCCTGCAGTCATGAAGTCTCTTTTTTTTTTTAATTTATTTTTTATTGGTGTTCAATTTACTAACATACAGAATAACCCCCAGTGCCCGTCACCCATTCACTCCCACCCCCCGCCCTCCTCCCCTTCTACCACCCCTAATTCGTTTCCCAGAGTTAGCAGTCTTTACGTTCTGTTCATGAAGTCTCTTGATTCCTTTATGCATTTTTCCAGACCCACCAGTAGCTTTATAATTGTGCTTCTTCATTGGGTTCTGACATTGAATTGTAATCCAAATTCAGTAACTCTGTGGCAGAGAGTACTGTTTCTGATTCTTTCTCTTGTGGTAAGTCCTTCTTTCTAGTCATTTTGCTCAGTGCAGAGTGGCTGTTTGAGCAGGCTGCCTTAAGAATTTCAACCATGACCTAAGTAAATTTCGCCCTATGATTCTGCTGAGGTCAGAGACCAGAAATTGAAAACAAAGATCAGAACCAAATAAAACAAAAGGACCATTAAAGTTAAAAACAAATTTTAAGTAGTAAAAAATAAAAGGCCAGGAATCCTAAAGAAGAAGAGGGGGGAGAAAGAACAGATAAAGAGAAAAAAAGGAGAAAAAAATGGGGGCGGGGGACTGGGAGATGGTGGGGGTGACAAAGTTGTAGTGGAGGGAGAATGCAGTCTACCTGAGGGGTTCTAGAGGGTGATCCTCTTGTTTCTGAGTATATTAAGTTCTATATGTTAAAAGATGCTCAGTCCCAAAATGGGACTGGAAACTGGAGGCTCCACTGCTCCTCCTGTGGTTCTGCCCGATTTCCTTGCTGAGTGCCTTTCTGTCCTTGTTAGAGGCGAGCATGCGAATGTTCTGTAGCACTCCAGTTGTTCTCTCTTTAAATCTCAGGTCGAATTTGTAGGTTTTCAGGATGCTTTGAAATTAATCTAGATAAGTTGGTGGGGCCAGGTGAGTTGAGGCACCTACTCCTCCACCATCTTGCCCTCCCCCTGATCCAGAAGCTCCCCCTCTCTATTTCTGTCCTGAGCACTACTGGCCAATACTTCATCTCCTTCTTTTGTTGTCATTTTGTTGTTTGTTGTTTTATAACATTTTATTTTGGAACTATTTTAGATTCACAGAAAAGCTGCAGAAATAATAGAGTTCTCCTATGCCTCTCACCTAGTTTCAGTTTCCTCTCATAGTATCATCACTCATTATTGTGGTATATTTGTCAAAACTATAAAACCAACATTGGTACATTACTATTAACTAAAATCTAGACTTTATGCAGATTTCATCAGTTTTTCGATTGTATCCCTTTCCCTCCCAGGATCTAATTCAGGACACCAGACTGCGTTGAGATTGTATGTCTCCCAATCTCCTCTGGTCTGTAATTGTTTCTGGCTTTCCTTTCCTTTTGTTTTCCTTTCCTTCTGGCTTTTCTTGACAACCTTAAGGAGTATTTTGTATAATATCCTTCAATTTGGGTATATCTGATATTTTATTATAATTAGACTGGTATTCAGATTTACGGAAAGTGTGCCACAGAGATGAAATGCCTTTTTCACTGCATCAGAGGATCCATGATAGCCACATTATATCACAGGCAATATTAACCTTCATCACTTGGTTAGTGTTTTCCAGATTCCTGTACCATAAAGTTACTATTTTTCCCTTTCACTACTTTATTCTTTGCAAGCAAGTTACAAAGTTTGGCTCATCCTCAGGCAGGTGAGGGAAAAATTAAGCTCTACCTCATGGAAAGAGAAGTATCTAATAAATTATTTGGAACTACTCTGTAAGAAAGATCTCTCTTCCCATTTATTAATTTATTTAATTATATCATATGGATTCCTGAATAATCATTTCATACTTTGGGTTATAATGCAATACTATGTTATTTAGTTTGTTACTCAAATATTTCCAACTTTGGTCACTGAGAGTTCTTTCAAGTTGCTGCCTCTGTCCTTTTGACATGGCTTCATCCTTTTGTTTTTTGAGAACTGCTTTATTTTCTGGTAGTACAATTTGCACCGAGCTTATCTTGTATTTTCCCAGTGATGTCCCCAGAACCAGCCTTTTCTCCAAAGAGACTTTCTTACTTTAATTGAGGAATAGTAATTAGAAAACATGATCTAGGAGCTAGGAAAGGTTAGTCACTGCTTTTGGATTATCCTTGCTTTCAGCAGACAGAGCTAGGTAATATATTTGCATATTACCCTTTGTATCAACACATATCTGTAACAATCTGTGTATGTGTAACTAAGCATGAGTTCACACTGATGTCTCCAACTCTAGTACACAAGCTTTATTCTAGCCTTCACTTCTTGCTTATCTATAATTTCCCTCTCTGACTGACAGAACTGACACAATCCACTATCTATTACTTATTTTTTTATTCCAGTTACAGAAAAAAGTTTCAGGATTATTGATTCATATCCCACCTGGGGAAATTTTCAAATGCCCAATATCCAATACACCTGAGAACAATTATATCTATTTCTGGGGGTGCCTCCCAGGACTTAGAAGTCTTAACATTCCCCAGGTGATTTCAATGTATATAGCCAGGCTGAGAATCATTGGGTTAATTGATCAGCACACATAGGTGGGATCATTTTGCCTTTCTCTCCCTGCTATTTGCTTCCATGTGACTGAAACACGATGGGTTATGGGCTGCTTGAAAGTGGAGGAGGGTACAGGCAGCTCACTATCACTGTTAAGCTTTCCCTCCCTGCATCAGTTTGGCAGGAGGGAATTATTTCTTTGGGGCTTTGTCTCTAAGGCTTCAAATTCTCTGGTGATGGCAGGTGGGCTTGGGATTGGATTTCTGTTCCATCTGTGTGTATGATCTGACTCTGGCAGAGGCAGCAGAAAACAGACAAAGCCTGCCGCATAGCCTGTTTGACTGGCTTTCTGGTTATTTAGGAAGAAAATGCCTACCAACTGTGTCAAGCCTAGATAACTAGTGTTACCATGTTGACGGTGTTTGTGGAGTAATACCACAGAGAGAACTAAAGTGTTACTTTGCCTTCTGTTTGCCTTGTTACGACTTCTGTGTGCATACTTCATACTTATGGAACCTAGGGGAACAGTCATTGTTCAGGGATGAGGTTTGGAGGGGCTCCTGGGTGGCTCAGTGGTTGAGCATCTGTTTTGGCTCAGGTCCTCATCCCAGGGTCCTGGAATCGAGTCCTGCATCAGGTACCTTGCAGGGAGCCTGCTTCTCCCTCTGCCAATGTCTCTGCCTCTCCGTGTGTCTTTTATGAATAAATAAGTGAAATCTAGAAAAAAAAAAAAAAAGGAAGGAGGTTTGGAGATTCCTGAATATCTGAGCCCAAATGGTTTAATTTCTTAGTTAAAAATTGAACATAGGCAGATGTTAATAATATCATTTATGTAATATAAAATATATTTTTAAATTTAAACTAGGTTTAATTTTTAATTAAAATAATACCTAGTTCCTAGATGTGCTTTAAAAAACTTAAACCATGGGCAGCCCCAGTGGCTCAGCGGTTTAGCACTGCCTTCAGCCAGGGCATGACCTGGGATCGAGTCCCACCTCAGGCTCCCTGCTGGAGCCTGCTCCTCCCTCTTCCTGTGTCTCTGCCTCTCTCTCTCTCTCTCATGAATAAATAAATAAAATCTTAAAATTTTTTTAATTTATGATAGTCACAGAGAGAGAGAGGCAGAGACACAAGCAAGCTCCATGCATCGGGAGCCCGATGTGGGACTCGATCCCGGGTCTCCAGGATCGCGCCCTGGGCCAAAGGCAGGCGCCAAACCGCTGTGCCACCCAGGGATCCCAAATAAAGTCTTAAAAAAAAAACCTGAAACCATGCAGAAGAATCTAAAATCCACCTTTTTTTTTTCACCTTGAAATCTATGTCTCCCTCAAGTAGCTGTTTTGAGTAGTTCCTAGTTTTTGTATTTTCTGGTGTTGACTATTATAAGCTTAAATAACATATTCAAACTCCTCTGACTTGAATTATCAATAACAAAGAGTTTTTGACTTCCCACTAAGACATGAAATTGAACACATTTATATGTCCAACCACTTCCATCTCTGCAGGCTTATTTTTGTTATATTTTTTTTTTCGTAGTCAAGGTTATAATTTATGTTTTATAATCATAACTATATCTCTTGTGCTTCTGTTAACTGTGACATCAGTCTTTCCACTTGCACATCTTGGTTATATTCCGATTGCTAACTTCCTCCAAATGTCATGTGTTCTTTGATTCAGTGTTTTGTTGGTCTTTTTTTTTATGATTTATTTTTCTTTTTTTAAAATTTTTCATTTTATTATTTTTTAAAGATTTTATTTATTTATTCATGAGAGACAGAGAAAGAGAGAGAGAGGCAGAGACACAGGCAGAGGGAGAAGCAGGCTCCATGGAGGGAGCCCGACATGGGACTCAATCTCAGGTCTCCAGGATCAGGCCCTGAGCTGAAGGCAGCACTAAACCGCTGAGCCACCCGGGCTGCCCTTAAGATTTATTTTTAAGTAATCTCTACACCCAACATGAGCTTGAACTTACAAACCTGAGATCAAGAGTTGCATACTCTGCTGACTGAGCCAGTCAGGTGCCTGTTTTTTTGTTTGTTTTTTAATGGAAGCACTAGGTTTACTATAGATGCCTGGATTGGTTTTGTGTACAGTTAAGGTAATTGGTTACAAAGAACAGAAATCAACTTTGGCTAATTTAAGCAGATAGGGAATAAAGAATTCACCAGGAGGATGCAGAGTGATATACAGAATTGGAGACTGAAGATTGCCTCAAAAGGAAAGCTACCAGGCAAGCAGGGGGCCATAGAGAGCAAGAAAGTAATAGGCAGCCTATTTAGGATGCTTCCTGAAAAGACACAACACCAAACATGTTTCTCTTTAAATCACTCCACTCAAGATTCAAATTCCTAGCAACAGAATCTGGACCATACATTTACCTCTTATCAAGGTTGAGAAGAAGAACCCAGGTTTGATAACTCCACCCATAAGGAATGGGGGTACAGGACAGTTCACCAAAGGGAAAAACAAAAGGGGGCAGAAGAAAATTTGGAGACAAATAGAAGTCCAATAATTTTCCCCCTTTTCATTTGTCTAGGTCTGTCTCTTCAACATACCATTAAAAATAGAACTGGCTAGTTGCCTAGAATGTGCTCCCATTCAGCTTTTCTCATGTCTGGTTCTTTTTCTTGCAGCAGATCTTAGTTCATATGTCACCACAGAAAGGCCTGCTCTGACATGCTGTTTGAAGAAGCCTCCACCCACACTAGCTTATATGTTATCCTGGTTATTTTCTTTGCAGTTTACAAAATTTGAATTTCTGGTTTATATAATGGCTTGCTTGTTTATTTTCTGACTTCTAAAACATAAGTACCATGAGGGCAGGCACATATCCATCTCATTTTCTGCTCCATGCCTGGTAGACACTCAACACATGTTTGTGTAATGAAAGAATGACCATTGTGAGCTTTGATTAAGTGAGTGGAACATATCAAAAGATATGGAGAAGAAAGGCAAACCATGGGCCTCAAAATTGCCAAAACAAGGAGCACTTTACTCTGTGGTAGAGCAACTAAAAGTATCTCACTCTTTTTTTTTTTTTTAAGATTTGACTTTTTAATTTATTTTAGAAAGAGTGTATGTGCAACCATGTAGGGAAGTGTGGGTAAAGGGAATCTCAAGCAGACTCACACAGAACACAGAGCCTGACACTGAGCTCAATCTCACAACACTGAGATCATGACCTGAGTCAAAACCAAGAGTTGGACACTCAACTTATTGAGCCACCCAAGAGCCCCAAAATATTTCAATCTTGAAAGAATTGACTTTAAAATATATGTAGTTTCTGATAAGTAGGTCCTGAATTGCCGGAAGTTTTGCCTCAAGGCAAAGTATCTACTCTAGAAATTCTCCTCCAGCTGATTGATCAAATTTTTAAAGAAAATAACCCATTGGCTTTAATTTTTTGCTTACTAAACCAATAATGAGGTCTTGTCCCAGAGGCCTTTGCTAGGGATAAGTGAAAGGCTTGTCTAGCATGGCTTTTCATGGTGGGTGTGGTATAGACTGAACATTTGTGTCTCCTCAGAATTCATATGCTGAGACCTATCCCCACTGGGCTGATATCTGAACATGGGGCTTTGGGAAGTGATTATGTCTTGAGAGTAGAACTTATGAATGGGATTAATGCTCTTATTTTTTAAAAAGGCCTCAGAGAGCTCTCTCACCCCTTCTGCCATTAACAAGAAAGTGGGTTCTCACCAGACATTGAATCTGCTGGTGCCTTGATCTTAGACTCCCCAGCCTCTAGAACTGTGTAAAATAAATATTGTTTGAGCCACCCAGTCTGTAGTATTTGTGTTGTAGCAGCCCAAGGACTAAGACAGTGGGTCTGTAAATAATTACCCAGCATTTTCCTGACTTTGAGCTTGGAGCTATAAGGGTACTCCCCTAAGAAAGAGTATTTAGCCTCTCTTTGGGGGAAACTGAGACATCCCTGAATTTTTTCCTTTTCCTTCATGAATCTAATTTCATCTACTTTATATTTTCCAGGATTTCCTCAAAATGTTCTGGTCTACTGCGGTCTTTTTTGTATTCCAGAACTCTTATTATCATATGTGTTTTCAATTTAGTCTCCTGTTTCAGTAGAAATTTGGGGGTGTCTGGGGTAGATGTGTGTGTTCTGGCCACCATTTTGGCAAGATTCCAAAATTATCTTACTATTATTTTCCATCTCTTAGAAGTATTCCCCTTCCCCCTTTCCATAATTTTAACAGAAATAACAAGTTATTAGCCAAAAGACTGAAGGAGAACATTTTAATATTAGATTGTTCTTAAATACATGATACTATTATATTGAGAAATATTTTTTTCAATAGTAGTAACAAGACTAATTTGCTTTTACTTCCTTTGATTTTAGTGAAATACTCTTTACTATAACTAAAGACTGCCAAAGCTGAGTATCCCTTTTCTTTCAAAATTCTCATAATTGGCATTTTCAACTGCCTAATAATTTGATCATGCTGGTCCTGAGAAAAATGTTAGTTCTTTAAAGAAATCTTAAATCCAAGGAATACTACTTTATCTATAATGTAACTCAGCATAATTTTATATGTACTTTTGTATATTCTTATGCTTGGAAAAAATTCCAAATACCAGATATATTAAGTATGAAAAACAAAACTATGAAATTATTATAAGAAAGTAGTGGAACACATTAATGGACTATAGATAGGAGAAGACATAGCAAGTTCCAAAAGACATACATTTTTAAAAAACATTAAACATTTTATTACATAAAAATATCCAAATCCTATATGACAAAAGCCAAAATAAATGGAAAAAAAAGCCACAGACTAGGAAAAGGTGTTCGCAGTATATTAGACATAGGGTTATATATATATATAAATATATAAAGAATGTATAAAGAATTTTGACCAATTAATAAAGACAAGAAAAACAATGTAGTAGAAAATGGGCAAAGAACATAAATTCAAAGAGGGAGGGATATCTGAATGACAAATATATTTGTCAAAGATAGTTCACTTTCACTGGAAATCAGTTAAATGTTACTTTTAAAAATTTACTTTTTTACCCATTAAATTAGTAAAAGTGGAAAAGTTTGACTACCAAGTATTTGGTCAGATTAAAGGGGAAATTAGTTGTATACTAAGATTAAATTGATTAAATTAAATTGAGATAGTCACTTTGAAGAGTAATTTCGCTCTAAAATGGAAAATTTCCATACAATGTGATCCAGCAATTTCAGTTTTAGCAGCATACCCTTGAACAGTGTTTCGGAAGCTTTGATCAACATCATCTGGCTTATTGTTAAAAGCACAAATTCTTAGATTCTGTCTCAGATGTCCTAGGTACCTTCTGTTCATTCCCCTGAAGGCTCGCCCACCGTATTTTCTGTTCTAGAAAGCTAAATGATATGATGATATAACAGGACTCCATTTCTCCTGGCTTCAGGGTTGGCTTAGTCAAACGGGTAACCTGGCAGGAACTCAGAGTATTGAGGTTCAGGTATTTTATTACCTTCTAAAAGGTCTCTGAAGGCTCTCTTCAGTCCCCTTCAAGGGGTACACCTGACTCTACAGAACATATTTTCTCAAGTCCCAGTAACCTCTCTCATCCTTTAAGTCTGGGTAGTAAAAGCTCAGTTGCTGCTAGCTCCAGATGACTGTACTGTTTTTCTTCACCAAAGCAGGGGTCAGCAAACTACCAGTCTGTTTTGTATAGCCCTCAAGTTCAGAATGGTTTTCACATTTTTAAAGAGTTGTAAGAAAGATGAATACGCAGCAGACTGCATAAGACCCACAAAGCTTAAAATATTTACTATTTGGCCCTCTTACAGAAACATTTTCCTATCCATGACCCAGTCTCTTGTAATAAAAATTGTTTTAGCTATCTTGTTTTGAGTTGTTCAGATTTCCAGCTTCTCTTGACTCAGAGAGGACCCTGGGAAGCTATCTTTGTAATAAGTTCCCCCAGGTGATTTTACCTCCAGGAAATTTTGGAAAACTGTCCTAAGTAATTTGAGTAAATATGCTCAAGGAAATATATATATAATGATATTAATTTTACTAGTCTTTATAAAAGTAAAAATAATTAAAAATATCAAAAGTGAATGAAAATAAAATGGCATTTATTTAGAAGGAAAGTATCAACGAACAGTATAGCCAAATGAATAGGTCTCAAATATGTGAAAAAGAAAAATCAGCTTATAGAACCATGTAAAGAAAATACAATGTTTATTTTTAAGATAGTCACACAGAGAGAGAGAGAGAGAGGCAGAGACAGGAGCAGGCTCCATGCACCGGGAGCCCGATGTAGGATTCGATCCCGGGTCTCCAGGATCGCGCCCTGGGCCAAAGACAGGCGCTAAACCGCTGCGCCACCCAGGGATCCCCGAAAATACAATGTTTAAAATGTATATTGTTTACAGATAAATATGTACACTGGTTACTTCTGAGGGTAAGAAAGGTAACATGGAAAGGGACCAGTATTGGTGGTCAAGGACTAGAGAAAAAACACTATTTTTTTAATAAATTTATTTTTTATTGGTGTTCAATTTGCCAACATACAGAATAAGACCCAGTGCTCATCCCGTCAAGTGCCCACCTCAGTGCCCACCACCCAATCACCCCCACGCCCCGCCCACCTCCCCTTCCACCACCCCTAGTTTGTTTCCCAGAGTTAGGAGTCTTTCATGTTCTGTCTCCCTTTCTGATATTTCCCACTATTGAGAAAAAATACTATTGATTGATTGCTCCCCACTCATCCCCTTTCTTTCTGGTTTGTCTTGTATCTAAGATTCCCCATAAGGCCTAGGTTCTGTCATGCAGAGACCCTCTGCGATTGCAACAGGAAAGTGGGCATTGTGAGATGGTGGTTCTGCCTGGAAAAGTGCATGAAAGTTAAAGCATCAGATTTCTCTGAGGAATTGTGGCATAGTTTTAGCATCCAAGCCCTGACATTGTAGGTGCTGAGTCGGGGGGCGGGGAGGGGCAACAGTAGTGGTGCTTCTGCTACAGGAGGCCCTTGGTATGATTGATGATTGATCAGATCTTCTAGCTGAACTGATCCTGGCTGTAGCATCCAAACCTGGTTCTCTTACCTCATCAAGATTCTAGGTACTATCTTTGTTACCTTTTTTAAAAAACTCTATCTGCTTAAACTTTAATTCTGTTGTCTACAAATAAGAATAGTGACTTTTGCTTTATGCTTTATAGACATTGTTTAATTTGTCTAAAAGTGAATATGCTAAAACATTAATCATTAATCATGTGCTATGAAATAGTTTTGTTTAATTGCTCTTTATAATTTTAAATTTTCTTTGATTCTAAATTTTCTTTGATTTTCCTCAAAAAAATCTAATCTCTATAGGTGATATAAATTAGTTCCCTATTAATCTACTGAGTAAACAATTCAGAACTGAAAGCTATTTGTCAACCCAAAACAGAAAATAAGTATTACACTCCCATATTTAAGAAGTGTGCTAAAAAATATCCACTTTCCTGTCTTTTCATCTTTTCCTGTATCAGCTTATTACTAATTTCCCCAAATTAAAACAATCCTAAAGGTGGTCCTCTTTTATTAAGATATAATTTACATATAACATCATATTAGTTTCAGGTATACAACAAAATGATTCTGTATTAGTATATATTGCAAAATGAACATCATAATAAGTCTAGTTAACATTCATCACACACATTTTTTTTCTTATGATGAGAACTTTTAAGATTTACTCTCTTAGCAACTTTCAAATATACAATTAAGTATTATTAACTATAGCCACTATTCTGTATATTATGTCTCCAGGATTTGTTGATTTTATAACTACAAGTTTGCAGCTTTTGACCACATTTACCCATTTTTCCTACCCTCCATCCCCTATCCCTACTTCTGTCAACCCCTAATCTATTCTCTATATCTATGAGTTCATGTTTTGTTTTGTTTTGTTTTGTTTTGAAGTTCCACATGTAAATGAGATCATAAAGTATTTGTCTTACTCTATTTGATTCACTTCACTTAGCATAATGTCTTCAAGGTCCATCTATGCTGTTGCAAATGGGAAGGTTTCATTCTTCTTATGGCTAAATAATATTCCATTGTGTACATATACTATATGTTTTAATCTGTACATCCTTCAGTGGACACTTAAGCTGCTCCTAAGTCTTGGCTATTGTAAATAATACTGCAATAAACATGGTAGGAGGGGCTATGTTTTTTCAAGATAATGTTTTCATTTCCTTCAGATAAACTCCCAGAAGTGGAATTGCTGGATTGTATGCTAATTTTTTTTCATTTTTTGAGGAAATTCTACACTGTTTTCTGTAGTGGTTGCACCACTATTATAATTTGTAATCCCAATTATAACTGGTGCAATTTATAATCCCATCAACAGTGCACAAAGATTTCCTTTTTTCATTATCCTCACCAACACTTGTTATCTTTGTGATAATAGCCATTCTGACTGGTGTGAGGTGATATTTCATTGTGATTTTGATTTGCATTTCCCTATTAATTAATTATATTGAGCATCTTTTCATATGCCTATTGGCCATCTGTATGTCTCCATTGGAAAAATGTCTATTCATATATTTTGCCCATTTTTAATCATATTAGGTGGGGTTTATGTAATTATGTTTTGTTTGCTATGGAGTTATATGAGTTTTTATATATTTGGGGTATTAACCCTTTATCAGACAAATAATTTACAAGTATTTTTCTCCCATTTGGTAGGTTGTCTTTTCATTTTCTGATTTTCTTTGCTGTGCAGAAGCTTTTTAGTTTGATATACTCCCATTTGCTTAATTTTGCTTGTGCTGCTTTTGCTTTTGGTGTAGATTCAAAAATTATCACCAGGACTTATCTCAAAGAGCTTATTGCCTATGTTTTCTTCTGGGAACTTATGGTTTCAGGTCTTAACTTCAAATATTTATTCCATTTTAGGTTAATTTTTGTGTATGGTATAAGATATTAGTCCAGGTTCTTTTTTTTTTTTTTTTTTTTTTTTTTTTTGCATGTAGCTGTCAATTTTTCCAACACTATATAAATGGCAAGAGTAGGCATTTGGGTGATGTTCCAAATATTAGGGGAAAAACTTTCATCTTTTCCCCATTGAGTAAGAGGTTATCTGTGCGTTTTCCATATATAACCTTCATTATGGAGAGCTACTTTCCCTCTATATACACATTTTGTTGTTTTATCGTAAATGGACATTGAATTTTATCGAATGCTTTTTCTGTATCTATTCAGATGATCATATGATTTTTATTCTTCATTTTGTTAAACTGGTGTATCACATTGATAGTGTTGAACTATCCTTGCATTCCAGCAATGAATCCCATTTGATTGTATTATGTGATCCTTTTAATATATTATTAAATTTAGGTTGCTGATATTTTGTTCAGGAATTTGGTATCTATGTTCATCAAGGATATTGGCCTGTAAATTTCCTTTTGTGTGGTGTTCTTGTCTGATTTGATATCAGGGCAATGCTGACCTTGTAAAATGGTTTTGGAAGCATTCCCTCCTCTTCAATTGTCTAACTAAAGGTTTGTCAATTTTGTTTATATTTTCAAAAGAACCAGCTTTTAGTTTGATTTTTCCCCCATCATCTCTTTATTCTCTATTTCATTTATTTCCACTCTAATCTTTGTTATTTCCTTCCTTCTAGTACCTTTGAGTTTGTTCTTTTTTGAGGGTCTATTTCCTATAGATACAAAGGTAGGTTGTATATTTGAGATTTTTATTTCTTTAAGTAGGTCTACATTGCTATGAATTTCTCTCTTAGAAATGCTTTTGCTGCATCCCATAGATTTTGGTATGTCATATTTCTGTTTTCATTTGTCTTTATATATTTTTTTATTTCCTCTGATTTCTTCAGTGACCTATTGGTTTTTAGTATTATGTTTGTTTTTGTATTTTTTCCAGTTTTCTTATTGTAATTGATATCTTGTTACCCATTGTGGTTGTAGAAGATGCTTGATATAATTTCAGTCTTCTTGAAATTATAGAAACTTGTTTAGTGACCCAACATATGAACTATATTGGTAAATGTTCTATTTGCAGTGGAGAAAAATGTGTATTCTGCTCTTTGGTAGAGAATGTTCTGTATATATCTATTAAACCCATCCAGTCCAGTATGTTGTTTAAGGCCCATATTGCTTTATTGATTTTCTGTCTGGATGACCTATACATTGCTGTAAGTGAGGTGTTAAAATCCCCTACTATTATTGTATTAATTTGGGTTTTTCCCTTGAGGCCTGTTCATATTTGTTTTATATGTTTTAGTGCTCCTATTTGGGTGCATATGTATTTATAAGTGTTACATCTTCTTACTGGATTAACTAATTATCATTATCATCAAAGAATCCTTTATTATCCTTCATTACAGTCTTTCTTTTAAAGTCTATTTGTCTGCTATTGATGTGGTTTGAACTGGTGAAGTTCAGAGCCAATGGCCAAGAAAGAATTCTTGAGACATCTTTGGTGCAAAAAGATGGTTTTACTAAAAAATGGGGTTGGTACCTGTGGGCAGAAAAAGACTGCTGCCTGAGGTTTGTGAGCAGCAATTGATTATATACTATGGAGTTAGAGGAGGTAAAGATAAGAGAAGTTTTTGAAAGGATTTTCATATGCTAAAGAAGACTCACAGGATACTGTAGGCCTGACTGTTGTCTAGCTGAAGTTGTTTTTCTCTCTGTCGAGGCATTAACATTAAGACAGTTAGGAGTCTTAATGCCTCGACAGAATGGGAGAAGATATTTGCAAATGACCTATCAGATAAAGGACTAGTATCCAAGATCTATAAAGAACTTATTAAACTCAACAGCAAAGAAATAAACAATCTAATCAAGAAAAGGGCAAAAGGCATGAACAGAAATCTCACAGAGGAAGACATATACATGGCCAAGAAGCACATGAGAAAATGCTCCACATCACTTGCCATCAGGGAAATACAAATCAAAACCACAATGAGATACCACCTCACACCAGTGAGAATGGGGAAAATTAACAAGGCAGGAAACCACAAATGTTGGAGAGGATGTGGAGATAGGGGAACCCTCTTACACTGTTGGTGGGATGTAAACTGGTGCAGCCACTCTGGAAAACTGTGTGGAGGTTCCTCAAAGAGTTAAAAATAGATCTGCCCTACGACCCAGCAATTGCATTGCTGGGGATTTACCCCAAAGATACAGATGCAGTGAAACGCCGGGACACCTGCGCCCCGATGTTAATAGCAGCAATGTCCACAATAGCCAATCTGTGGAAGGAGCCTCAGTGTCCATCAAAAGATGAATGGATAAAAAAGATGTGGTCTATGTATACAATGGAATATTACTCAGCCATTAGAAACGACAAATACCCACCATTTGCTTCGACATGGATGGAACTGGAGGGTATTATGCGGAGTGAAGTAAGTCAATCGGAGAAGGACAAACATTATATGGTCTCATTCATTTGGGGAATATAAAAAATAGTGAAAGGGAATAAAGGGGAAAGGAGAAAAAATGAGTGGGAAATATCAGAAAGGGAGACAGAACATGAGAGACTCCTAACTCTGGGAAATGAACAAGGGGTGGTGGAAGGAGAGGTGGGGGGGGGGTTGGGGTGACTGGGTGACAGGCACTGAGGGAGGCACTTGATGGGATGAGCACTAGGTGTTATTCTATACGTTGGCAAATTGAATGCCAATAAAAAATAAATTAAAAAAAAAGTCAGGAGTTTCCTGGAGAAATGTTATACTCTGTCTGCCTCAAGTATTTGTCAATGGGCTGCAGGTTATAAGGACTTCTAATTTTACCTGCATTTCCTTCTGCCTTTATTCCCCACATCACTTAGAGTGTAGCTAAACCAGAGCTCAGAAATAAATCCACACCTATATGGCTAATTGATAAAAGAGGCAAAAGTGTCCTTTCCTCATTGTAAAGTCTTTTTTTTTTTTAATTTTTTTATGATAGTCACAGAGAGAGAGAGAGAGAGAGAGAGGCATAGACACAGGCAGAGGGAGAAGCAGGCTCCATGCACCGGGAGCCCGACGTGGGACTCGATTCCGGGTCTCCAGGATCGCGCCCTGAGCCAAAGGCAGGCGCCAAACCGCTGCGCCACCCAGGGATCCCTGTAAAGTCTTTTTAATGAAGGATAGTCTAAAGAAAGGCAGGCAGGGACAAGAGGCCCTCACCCTAAGAGGAAACTACCCTTAAAAGGATTTTTACACCATTCTAGAAGGCACCTTTCACCCTTTCCCACATGATAGGTAGATGAGAAAGACCTGACTGAGTGACAGGCACATAGAGGGTTAATCAGATAAAAACAGCCTGCCAACAAATCCATTAAAACCCCTAGACTTAAAAACTCTAAGAACAACTATCTCGGGTCCCCTCCCTCTTTGGGAGCTTTGTACTGTCCCTCAATAAATTTTGCTTTACTATAGCTCAATAAGCTTTGCTTTGCTGCCCACCACTCTTTATATGGTCTACCTCTTCATTCTCTGAAGCAGCGTGACCAAGAACCATGAGCCCCAAAGGAAAAGAAGTCCTGTAATATTTTCAATAAATGGTGCTGGAAAATTGGACAGCTATAAAAAAGAATGAAGCAAACCACTTTTTCACAGCATACATAAACTCAAAATGGGTTAAAGACCTAGAAGTGAGACCTAAAGCCAAAAATATTAAAGGATAAAATAGGCAGTAATCTCTTAGACATCACCCTTAGTAACATATTTATGGATATGTTTCTTCAGGAAATGAAAACAAAACCAAAACTAAAGTATTGGGACTACACCAAGATAAAAAGCTTTTGTATAGCCAAAACAAAACAAAATTAAAACAGGTAATCTAGGGGATCCCTGGGTGGCTCAGCGGTTTAGCACCTGCCTTTGGCCCAAGACGCGATCCTGGACTCCTGGGATCGAGTCCCACGTCGGGCTCCTGGCCTGGACCTGCTTCTCCCTCCTCCTGTGTCTGCCTCTCTCGCTCTTTCTATGTCTATCATGAATAAATAAATAAATAAATCTCTTTAAAAAAAAACAGGTAGGGACCCCTGGGTGGCGCAGCGGTTTGGCGCCTGCCTTTGGCCCAGGGCGCGATCCTGGAGACCCGGGATCGAATCCCACATCGGGCTCCCGGTGCATGGAGCCTGCTTCTCCCTCTGCCTGTGTCTCTGCCTCTCTCTCTCTGTGACTATCATAAATAAATAAAAATTAAAAAAAAAAAAAAAAAAAAAAAAAAAAAAAAACAGGTAATCTAGTGAATGGGAGAAGATATTTGCAAATATATCCAATAACAGGTTAATATCCAAAATATATAAAGAACTGATAAAACTCAATACCAAAACAAAACAATTTAAATGAAAAATGGACAAAGAACCTGAATAAAGATTTTTTCAAAGACATGTGAAAAGATGCTCAGTATCACTCATCGTCAGGGAAATGCAAATCAAAGCCACAATGAGTTGTTGCCTCACACCAGTCAGAATTACTAGTATCAAAAATACAAAAGATAATGTTTTCATGATGTTTCCACCATTGTGGAAAACAGGATGGAGATTCCTCAAAAAAATAGAAATAAGAACCCTGGACTTTTATTAATGGGAGTTTTTCTGTTACTAATTTCATTACTACTAATTAGTATGTTCAAATTTTCAAAAATAAAATCTTAAAAAAAAAAAGTATGTTCAAATTTTCTAATTTTTTCCTGATTCGGGTTTGGAAGATTGGATATTTCTAAGATTTATCCATTTCTTTTAGGTTGTCCAATTTGTTGACATATAATTTTTCATAATTTGTATAATCCTTTGGATTTCTGTGATATTGACTGTTATCTCTCCTTTATTTCTGCTTTATTTATTTGAAACCTCTTTCATTCTTTCCTTGATGTATCTGGCTAAATGTTTACCAATTTTGTTCATTTTTTCAAAGAATTAGTTCTCACTTTCATTGATCTTTTCTATTTACTGTTTATTTCACTTATTTCTACTCTAATCTTTATTATTTCCTTTTTCCTACTAGCTTTGGGATTTGTTTTCTTCTTAGCTCCATTAAGCTTAATGTTAGGTTTATTTGAGATTTTTCTTGTATCTCAAGGAAGGCCTGTATCACTGTTAGCTTCCCTCTTAGAACTGTTTTTGCTACATTCCAAAGATTTTAGACCATTGTGGTTTCATTTTCATTTGTCTCCATGTATTTTTTAAAATTTTCTCTTTGACTTCTTGGTTAACCTATTCATTGTTTAGTAGTGTGTTATTTAGCATCCATGTGTTTGGATTTTTTTCCAGATTTTTTCTTGTAATTGATTTGTAATTCCATACCATTCTAGTAAAAAAAGATGTCTGATATGATTTCAGTCTTTTTAAATTTATTGAGACTTGTTTTGTGATCTAATGTGATCTATCCTGAAGAAAGTTTCATGTGTACTTGAAAATAATGTATATTCAGCTGTTTGGAATGGAATGTTCTGTATATATCTTTGAGGTCCATCTAGTCTAATGTGTCATTCAAAGTTTCCTTGTTGATTTTTCTGTCTGGATGATCTATTTATTATGTAAGTGGGGTGTTAAAGTCTTCTATGATTATTATATTACTAACAATTTCTCCTTTATTTCTGCTAATATTTGCTTTATGTATTTAGGTGTTCCTATATTCAGTGCATAGATATTAACAGTTGTTATATCATCTTATTTTTTTTAATTTTTATTTATTTATGATAGTCACAGAGAGAAAGAGAGAGAGAGGCAGAGACATAGGCAGAGGGAGAAGCAGGCTCCATGCACCGGGAGCCCGACGTGGGATTCGATCCCGGGTCTCCAGGATCGCGCCCTGGGCCAAAGGCAGGCGCTAAACCGCTGCACCACCCAGGGATCCCAAGTTGTTATATCATCTTATTCGATTGATGCCTTCATCATTATGTAGTGCCTTTATTTGTCTCTTGTTAATCTTTGTTTTAAGGTCTATTTTGTCCGAGATAAGTAATACTACCTCAGGTTTTTGTTTGTTTGTTTGTTTCATTTCCCTTTGCATGAGTATATGTTTTTACATTACTTCACTTTTGGTCTGTATGGGTCTTTATTCCAAAGTGAGTCTCTTAAAAGCAGCATATAGTTCTTGTTTGTTGTTGTTTTTATCCATTCAGTCACCCTGTGTCTTTTACTTGGAGCATTTAATCCATTTACTTTTTTTTTTTTTTTTTTAGAGAGAGAGATAATGCACACCAGCGAGGAGGAAGGGCAGAGAGAAAAAGAGAAGCTAAGGCAGGCTCCACACCCAGCACAGAGCCCAACTTGGGGCTCAGCCTCACAACCCTGAGATCATGACCTGAGCCAAAATCAAGAGTCAGATGCTTAACAAACTGAGCCACCCAGGTACCTCTATCATTACTTTTTATCATTTTAATTATTATGTGTCTTGGTGTGGAATTCCTTAGGTTTATGTGCTTCAGGACTCTGTGCTTCCTGGATCTGGATGTCTGTTTCTTTCTCCCAGATCAGGGAAGTTTTCAGGTATTATTTCTTCAAATACATTTTCTGCCCTCTTCTCTCTTTTTCTTCTCTTTCTGAGATCTCTATAATGTGAATGTTCATATGCTTGATGATGTTACTGAGTTCCCTTAACCTATTCATTTTTTTTCTTTTTACTGTTCAGCTTGTTTTTTTCCATTACTCTACCTTCCATATCATTGATATATTCTTCTATATCTTCTAATCCTCTGCTTATTGCCTGTATTTTTTATTTCAGCTGTTGAATTATTTAGCTCTGACTTATTCTTCTTTTATATTATCTGTCTCTTATATTATCTGTCTCTTTGTTGAAGTTCTTACTGAGTTCATCCACTCTTTTCTCAAGTCCGATGGGTATCTTTATGACCATTACTTTGAATTATTTATCAGTCATATTGCTTATCTCCATTTCATTTAGCTCTTTCACTGTGATTTTGTCTTGTTCTTTCATTTGGAACATATTCCTCCTCCTCATTTTGTCTAACTCTCTGTGTTTGTTTCTATGTATTAGGAAGGTCAGCTACATTTCATGTACTTAGAAAAAGTGGCCTAATGAAGAAGTCCTATGAGACTGATTACAGTCCCCCCTGTTAACCCAAACAAGGCCCTCTAGGAGCATCCCTCTAGGAGCTATGTGTGTCCTACTATTGTGGCTAAGGTGTAATTGCCTTCATCCCAGTCAACTGCAATGAACTACTTTGCCTGCGTTGGACACACTCTCTATTGTTTGGTCCCTGCTCTGTTGAAGGGCCTGTTAGAGGCTTCAGGAGGCTTCTTGATAGGCAAACCTGGAAGTCAGACTAGCTGTCTGCAATTAGCTTCTCTGCCACTATTGTGGGAGCACAAAAGGACAGGGCCTACTCATTGAGTGGCCAGCTAAGAGGCATGGTTGATGGACTGCAAGCACACTGGTGTGTGGGGTTATCTGCTCCCCTTTCCCTGAGCAGTAATCACTTCAGATTGGTGCTGATACCAGATGGATGGGGCTGCCTGCAGATTGGTGCTGGTACCAGATGGGGCTGCCTGCAGGGTGTACTGGGGCAGGAGACACTTTGAAAGGATACCTGTTGAGGTGGGCCAGTTGTATGGGGTGGCCCTGCAGCAAAACATCAAAGCAAGGCCTGTGGTGCTGGTAAACTAGATGAAGACTGTTAATACTACCCCCGGTAAGCATCCAGCCAGCTAGGCTGGGGGAGGCAAAGAAGTGACACCTCAGCATTTTTGTTCTTGGAGAAATCTAAAGTTCCCTGCCCCTTCAGTACATGGTCTAAGATTAGTCAATAAATCTTTTTGATGTATATACCCTAAGTTCCTTTCAAACTGTTGCTTCTGTGTTGTGTCTCCAGCTGAGTTATTTATTATGTTGGCTCTTAAAAGGTGGGAATTCAGTTTCCTATGGGCTCTTAGCATCCTGCAGTTAAGATTTACTGTTTCTTAAAGCTCCCGAAGTTAAGCCCTACTGGTTTTTAAAGCCAGTTGTTCTGGGGAATTGTCTTCCCGGTGATAGGGGTGCCCAATGCTCACTTTTCATTGCTTGTGATGTCCCTCCCATTCCTGGTTAGTCTTGCTGGGAGGTTTGGTTCCTGACCATGTCTCCACCCATCTATCCTTTTCAATGGGCCCTTCTCTCTATGATTAACTGTGGAAGGTCTATTCTACCAGGTTTCAGGTTGTTTTCAGAGTTAGTTTTACAGATAAAGCTATTATTTCTGTGTGTCCACGGGATCAGGTGGTCTCAGGATTCTCCTACTCTGCCATATTCCTGATTTTCTCCCACATTTTATATTTTTGATGACACACTTTACATCTTTTCTTAGAGTATCCTTTAACTATTATAATTTTAGTTAATTTTACTACTTTTGTCTTCTGACATTCATACTTGCCTTATAAGTGATTGACCCACTACCTTTACTATGTATTTATCTTTTCCAATGAGATTATTACTTTCATATGTTTTCTACCAATTAGTATCTTGTCTTTGCACCTAGTGAAATGCCTTTAACATTTCTTATAAGGCTAATAATGAATTACTTTACCTTTTGCTTATCTGGAAAACTCTTAAACTTTTCTCCAATTTTGAACAGGAATCTAGCTTGTAGAGAATTTCTTGGTTGTTTATTTTTCTTTTCAGCATTCTGAATGTGTGGCATTCCTTTCTGGCCTATAAAGTTTCTAAACAAATCTGCTGATTGCCTTATGGGGTTTCCCTGGTATATAATAAATTTTCTTCTCTAGCTACTTTTAAGATTCTCCCTTTATCTTTAAATTTTAGTATTTTAATTATAATGTGTCTTGGTGTGGTCCTGTATGGGTACATCTTAGGACTCTCTGGAATTCCTGAACCTGGATCTCTGTTTCCCTCCTCAGATTAGGAAATTTTTCAGTCATTGTCTCTTCAAATAATTTTTTCTGGCTTTTCTCTCTATTCTCCCACTATTCAATGTGAGGTCCTTTAAGATATCCTCACTTTTTTTGGGGGGGGGGAGGGGTTCACAGATATTCTCACTTTTTAAAAATTCGTTTTCCATTTTGCTTCTCTCTTTGGGTAAGATCTACAGCTTTGTCTCCTAGCTTGATGATTAGTGCTTCTACTTCATTCATTCTGCTATTGAACCTCTGTAGTATATTTTTCAGTTCAGTTATAACTTAGGTTTAGTATTCTTATATTTTATACCTTTTTGTTGTAGTTCTCACTGTGTTCATCTGTTCTCCTTCCACATTTGATAGGGATCCTTGTGACCATTATTAAACTCTTTAGCAGGTAAGTTGCATATCTTCTTTTCATTCATCAAGGTCTTTGGAGATTTGTCTTGTTCTTTGGTTTGGAACATATTCCTCTTTGTATTTGTCTATATTTATTAGGTGAAAATAACTACCTCTCCCAGTCTTGAAGGAGTGGTGTTGTATTGGAGATGAATTGTGGGTCCCGAAGCACAGTCTCCCTGGGCCTCCAGAGCCAGACAATCAAGTGGGTCCCTCATGTGGGCTGCGTGTGCACTCAAGCTCTTGCAGGGCTATGGCTGTGGTGTGGGATAGGTGAGGTACAAGGCACTTGCCCAGGCTGGCTGTGGTGCAGCTGTTGTGTGAGTAGGGTGGGGCCCCATGCACTCACCTGGCCCAGTAGTGGTATAGCTGATACATAGGGTGGGCAGGGCATGGAGCATGCCTACTAGGGCTTTTAGAATATAGTGATGGCACCAAAAGTGGTGTTTGTCAATTACCTCACCAGCAAGTTAAAATGAGGTTGCAAAAATAGCACCTACTATCCCTTGTGTCCCTGTATAATACAGTCACTTCAGGTTCCTGTCTCTCTGGCAACCACTTTTGGATTAGTAAGTGGATCTTCTCTTATGCTCTAAGAACTTTTCAAACTCCTACTTTTGAACTGAATCTCATGGCAAGTGGGTCTATGCACAAGCCTTCTTGCAGTTCTGTAGTTCCCCTGGATTTAATCCCTATTGAATGTCAAAAGTAGGCATTTGGTGGGTTCATTTTTCCAGTGCTAGGCTCAACGATCATGATGATTGATATGAGGCACCATCCCTCCACTCATCAAGGGAAAACCATATTTTGAGACTCACTTCCCAATTGTGGGTCCCAGACCTGGGGTGGGATTCCAGGTGATACAAGTCTCTGCCTCTTCTATTCATTTCAATTTGTCTTTTTTATCTTTGTCGTGGAGATGCTGCTCATCTAGCCCTCAGATCCTTTGCAAAGGATAATTATTCCACTTGTAGTTGTAGATAATTATTCCATTTGTAGTTGTAGATTTGTATCCAGTGGGAAGAGGTGAATCCAGGGTCATTCTACATGAGTATCTTGAACCTCTCTATTTATAAGAGTTCTTTACACATTCTAAATGCTAATCCTCTGTCAAATACATGTTTGCAAATATTTTTCCAAGGATTATGGTTGATTTTACTTCAGTTCTGGTATCTTTTAATACACAGGTTTTTAATTATATTTTAATGTAGTTAAATGTATAAATCCTTTGACATAATTTGTGTTTTCATCTTGTATAAGAAATCTTTCCTCACCATTCCTAAGATCATAAAAATATTACTTTATATTTTCCTCTAAAAATATTCCAAATACCTTCATAATAATCATCATTTTCTGCTTAAGTTAGACAGTGATGGTTCAACTGATACAAAGTTACTTTTAGGCAAGTGCTATGATAGCTTGCCTTTTATTGAAGAATAATCCTTCTCTACTTGGAAAAGTCATCCTCTCAGAACTTCAGGAGGATCCTTCCTGGTGTGAGGAGTGAGGAAGAGGACATACCAGCCAGATCATTCACATTAACACTGACAATCAGAGGGCTAGCATGCACCACAGCTGTATCATCCTCAAGTCTTTATCATTACCAGAGGTCATCAGCCAGGAGGGAAAGTAGTTCATTCCCATGAAGGAGTTCTGGATGAATGAGAAGGAAAGGGATAACACCCAGTCAGTTCAGCTTTCTCAAATCTACCAGACTGCATTTAGGAAGGAAGGAAACAGTCAACAAAACCAAAAGACAACCTACAGGATGGGAGACGATATTTGCAAATGTTTTATCAGATAAAGAGCTAGTATCCAAAATCTCTAAAGAACTTACCAAACTCAACACCCAGAGAACAAATAACCTAGCCAATAAATAGGCAGAAGACATGGGTAGACATTTCTCCAAAGAAGATTTATAAGTGGCCAACAGACACATGAAAAAAATATGCAACATCACTTGGTATCAGGGAAATACAAACCAAAACAATGAGATACCACCTCCCACCAGTCAGAATGGCTAAAATTAACAAGTCAGGAAAGGACAGATGTTGGTGAGGATGCAGAGAAATGGGAACCCTCTTACTCTGCTGGTGGGAATGCAACCTGGTACAGCCACTATGGAAAACACTACAGAGGTTCCTCAAAAAGTTGAAAATAGAACTACCCTACAAACCAGCGATTGCACTATTACATGTCTACCCCAAAGATACAAATGTAGTGATCCAAAGGGGCATCTGCAACCCAATGATTATAGCAGCAATGTCCACAATAGTCAAATGATGGAAAGAGCCCAGATGTCCATCAATAGACAAATGGATAAAGAAGATGTGGCATATATATAAAATGGAATTATTACTCGGCCATCAAAAAATGAAATCTTGCCATTTGCAATGATGTGGTTGGAACTAGAGGGTATTATGCTAAGCAAAATAAGTCAATCACAGAAATAAATTATTTGATTTCACTCATATATGGAATTTAAGAAACAAAACAGAGGATCATATTGGAAGGAGGGAAAAATAAAACAAGGTGAAAAAAAGAGATAAACTATAAGAATCTCTTAATCATAGGAAACAAACTGAGGATTGCTGGAGGGGAGGGTGGAAGAGGGGTTGGAGTAACTGGGTGATGAACATTAAGAAGGCACATGATGTAATGAGCACTGGATGCTATATTAGATGAATCACTGAACTCTACCTGTGAAACTAATAATACACTATATGTTAATTAATTGAATTTAAATTTAAATTTAAAGGATGATTAAACTTTTTTTAGTTTTTAAGAAAAGGAAACCTTTTCGCCAACAATAACAGGTAAGAGCCACTGTTTTCAATGTCTGAACAGGAGCTACTTGAGTTTCCCCAGTCAATATACTTCTGTCATGATTCAACTTGCTGCCCGTTGTATTTCCTGACTGAACTTTTGGAGGTCACGCTTGGCTCTTAATGTCAGTTAGCCAACTGAGTCCTCTTTAAATATAGATAATTAGAAGGAGATATGGAGGACAGACTTCAACAGAAGCAAAAGCAGAGAAGAGCAATTTCTGGAGGTTCTGAAATGTCAGCTGTAACTATTCCTTTAGATTGAGAACTAGGATTCTGTTTTTGAAATGCCTTTTGAAAATTCCTTGCAGAAATACACTCCTTAATCTTTAATTGTCTCATTTGCATTTTCTTCTTGAATAATCATATCACCTTACATTTGCAGCACTTCAAATCTATTAACCCAGGTGATTTTAGTGTTACTATCAGCATTATTGTACGATATTCTTTTGATTACATTATTCTTCAAGAGGAAATTATTTTTTCATTCATGGTTTCCTCCTTCTATTGCTTAAAATAATTAGAATAAGTATCAGTTATATAGTTTAGAAGTACATACATTGGAAAAGGTTATTTTGACTAAAAGAAAAAAATTCCTTTAAATACTCTTCTCTCATAACATTCTGCTAATAATTACAATAGGCTTTATTTCCCAGTGTAATGGAATAAATTGCATTTTGTTTTGTATTTGAGTAGACCATGTACTAGAACAATATTTTAAATAATCACAGACAGTTTGTGGTTTTTGTTTTGAACTTTTCCTGCAGTATGAACTGAAGGATGATGCAACATTTTCTCTAACTGGCCCTTGTATGAAATTCTAACGTTGGACTCAAAATTCTATCCCACTCTAAATTTCTGGTAAGGTTATGTGAGGTTCTCAGACTCAGATAATAGTTAGTTATAGTCACAAACAGCCATTGAAACCTTGGCAAGAAGCTGGTGTTAGAGTACTATGGGCAAAATTGAACCCCAGAGGACAAGGGCTCCCACTCCCCAGCTGCTAGGCACATTCCTCTGAAGCTCAGCAGGATTGAAACTTCAAACCCAATCAGGTCTAGAAGACTGCATAGGGCTTTTAATTTTCCAGGAACAATAGATATTTCCACAAAATAAGGTCCTTCCCTAGGAAAAAGATGGCAATTTGAATGGGAGTTCTTGCAATTCCAGAAATGCTTTTGTTCCTAACACCTTGTCTCCTGAGAAATGCTATACCTCATTTCCTTCTGGCCAGAACAATTTGCCTAGTGACATATTCAGAACCCCACAGAAAGGAGCCAAGGCAGGCCAAGTTGATATTGAAGTTGCCTTAATTCCCTGATAAGCTCCCTCCTTCTCTCTTGCTATATTCTCCTGGCATCCTGAATTCTCATACTATTCCTGACTGCCCAGCCATTTCTTTTGCTATTTATGTAAGTGTGAATTTTCCAAGCAAAAAGTCTTCCTTCATAAAATTTGCTTGCCCTATTCCCTTGATTATAGACTCACTGAGCAGGGCTGAAGATCCTCATCTTCATGTGAGGCACTGTAGAAATGGTATTTATTCGAAAGCACAGAGATCCAGGGTAACCTACTCCAGCTGCAACCCTAGTATCATGAGGGTTGGTGGGGAACATACCAAAAACTAAAATTACAGGCCATGTCTGAATATAGGGTGGAGCAAAAACACTCTAAACAGTGAGCAACTGTTTTCTAAAGAATAGAGGGGTTTATTATTATTATTATTATTATTCTATGAGAAACTGAGGAGTTTGTGTTCCTTTATGCGAAAGTTATAGGGTCCCTAAGGCAGAAATAAAGTAGTCTACAGTGGCCAAAACAGAAGAGACAAAGGGCTAAGGGAGACATGGGTCTCTCTCTCACCAGCCTTCATCTATCTGGTTTTTACCGACTGTTCCAGAGTTAGCTTAGTGTGATTGTGTTCCAAAAGCTCTACTTTGTTTTATAACCCCCTGCCTTCAACTAGGATTCAGTGTGCTTCCCTCTGCATGTCTCTGGAATAGATTTTACTATGTGGGCCTGTCATCACCAGTAGATTTCTCTATCTTTCTCACCATAATACAAATGCCACACAAATATGTGTCTTATTTGACCTGTTCTCACAGGGCTTGGCATAAGCATAGCATGCTGTAGGTAATGACAAATGTTCATCCAAATGGTGGGATAAAGAGGCAAGATCCCATATCCATGGAAAAGCCATGTTATTTATTCAGCTTTACATTCATATCAGAGAACCAGATATATGAACTGTTTAAAGTAATGAAAAGATGCAAATGATACCACCTGAACATTATTTACTCTATTAAAAACATAGGAGTATGGCTTGAAAAACTTGACTAGAATCTATGATCTGTTTTTCTGGCCTTCTGATAAAAATGGAAGCTAGTGAAAAGAATGAATGCATGCATATAAGGTAAAGATATTTATATTATTGGCTTTTCTTGTGTCATGACTGGCATGGGGTTCACTGATTCTTTAGAAGTGTCCCAAGATAGCTTTGGAATTTCCATATCACTTTGGTAGTGGCATGGACCCTTCTTGTGGGTCAGAAAGGGTCTCATTGCTTGACCACTTAAAGAGTGAGAGATCAAGCCTAAAAGCTAGGTTCTCCCAAGAAATAAGAGCAAGAGGACACAGCATGATATTGTGTATAAGCTTCCTTGTGTGAGGATCAAAGGGAAGGAGAGCTATGGACAAGCCTTTGTGATCCAGAAAAGGTATTAGAAAAATAACAGGGGAATATAAGACCATGCCACGCAAGCAGAGGATAAAATGGACAGAGCAGCAATGAATACCATCTGTAGATAGACCAAGAGCCCTGGCTGGTGGTTTCCCAGATACTGCATGGAACTGAGCTGGCTCTGGGCAGACAAAGCATTCAATTATGGCTGGTAAGCAATCTTAGGGCTATAACCAAATCCTCTGGGAGCTGGTAAATAATTTCTATGACATTCATGAAAATATGCTTTCTTATGAAGTAAGGCTATATCTTCTTAGGAGCTAAAGGTTCAGAGAAATTTTCTCAGTAGCCCTTGCCATCGAAGTTCTAATGAGACCATGGATGTCAATTTCAATGAAGCATAAAGGTTAGTGCATGCTGCACCATACCAGGAATAATGACAACCCAAGGATCAGCTTTGATAATCCATTAGTGCTTTGTATGTAATTACCAATTAATGTAACTATATAATTCTGGCACCAAATCTGTGTTAACTTACTATGGATAGAAAAATATCAACATATATTAAGCAAGCAAGGTGCCAGATATTTTGCTGGATATTTTAGCCAGCTTTCTCATTTAGCTCTTATAACAAACCTGAGTTATGTCTTTACAGATGAGGAAGCTGACGCTTTGAGAGGTGAAATTACCTACAACCTCACAGTCAGCAAATAATAAAAGGTATATTTTAGAGCCATGTCTGTTCAATTATTTTTCCTTGCAACATTAATAGTAATAGTAATAATAGTAACAGCAATTGTTTATATAGCACTCACTCTATTCTAAACACATCATATACATTCTTTGAGGTTATGTCTCACCAGCCTTCACCACCCTCACCCCACAAAGATCAACAATTAGATAGCAACCCACATATGAAAGCAGCTCTGGGAGAGCTCTGGAGTTTACTTAAGAAACTTTAGCAACACAGTCAGGAAAAAAAAAAAAAAAAAGAATAACCACACAAGAAGAGAAGGAAGACAGTTTCATTTTGCCTGCATCACTGCATCTCCCAAGATGGCATTACCCAAGGACAATAAGGAACTCCTTAGCTAGAAGGAGTTCCCCTTTGCTAGGAAAGGAAGATCAGGGTGCGCAACTTGCTTTCCCAGCCTCTCTGGGCACTACATGAAGGCTCCAATTCAGTTTCACCCTACTGAGACTGGCAGAGATGAGATATTATACAGAGCTTGCTAGAGCAAGGAAGAAAAGCAGGATCTACCAATAACAGCCACATGATGGGAGCCATCTTGTAAACAGATATGACCTGCTCAGCAGATGCACCTAGCAGATTTTGCCAGTGAAGAAACTATTGGCCAACACAGCTGATGTGAACTCCCTATACTCTCTTTCACCCTACAGATATTCACATTCATCAATGCCAGCTACGTGAATCCCTCCCTACTCCTTTCCTCCTGCTCCCATTCGGAGCCAAGAACTATGCTAGCAGCCAGTGCAAGCCTCCGTGGCTATAGCCAGCCTAGAACTAGATAGCTGAACCCTAATGTCGTACACATGTTTGAGGCTAGTGCTGCCAGCTATGCACTGCCAAGCTGCTGGCCTGACAACTGTCACTGACCTCTGCTACTGTATGCATACCTGGCAGAAAAGTATACAGCCAAAGGAGAGCATCCTGACAACCAGGATCCCTGCAACTGTTTGTGGGCCCAGATCAGACTCTATTTTCTGTTACTGTCCAGCACCACCATGTTCTTCAATAGCTAGCCCCTCTAGCTGTGTACCTGAATGCCCTAGCCCAACCATTCTCATAAGGCTCCACTGCAGAGAAGATGCCTGAGTTAAGTCTCCCAGACATGCAACAACACTGACAGCCAAAGCCTCTACATCTGCCAATAAGCCCATAGTAGGTGCTGGTCTTTGCTGACTGTCCTTGCCCCCAGGTACAACAATCCCCTGCTACTATATAAGCATCTATAGCTAGCCGCATAGCTAAGTGTGTACACACCACTACCACCAGTCACCACCACTGCATGCTCTGATCTATAGCTAGAACCAGAGCTCCTTGTTCTTCGGTATACTGAGGATCAGAGAAGCTCTTCCAGCCACTGCAGACTCCCTGCAGTCCTCACCAAGGACCACACAGTTATCAATGTTGTGACTCTCACAGACTGAGCCAAAAGGACATCATGCCCCTCTCAGACTCAATGTTGCCACTTGTTACCACATATGGTACCCTGCACCATTAGACCTGATGTCACAGCATGCTCCAGGGTACTCCCACCTGTGGAGGCAAGTTTTCCCTTTCCCAAACCAGTCCATAAAGTCTGGAAGTCTACTTCTTCAAATGTTCAGACACCTATGCCAAGGCTATAAGGATTATGAAGAATCAGGAAAACAGGATTCCACCAAAGGAATACAAAAAATTTTCAGTAATTAGCCCCAAAGAAATGGAAATCTAGGAAGTGCCCTACAAAAAATTAAAAATAATTTTTTTTACAGATCCTCAGAGAACTACTAAAGAAAATAATTTAACAATGTCAGGAAAACATTACAATAACACAATAAGAAACTCAACAAAGAGACTTTTTAAAAACATGGAAATTTAGGTGCTGAAGAAAATAATGATTGAATCTGACAATTCAATAGATTCAACAGCAGACTTTGAAGAGTAAGAAAAAAATCAGTGAACTAGAAGAGAGATCAATCGAAATTATCCAATAAGAGGAACAAAAAGAAAAAAAGGATGAAAAGGAACATAGGAAGACTGTGAGACTTGTGTACATTTTTTCTTTTAAGGTGTTACATATCAATGGAGTCCCAGGAGGAAGAGAGAGAGAAAGGAGTAGAAAGCTTATTTAAAGAAAAAAGGTCAAGAACTTCCCACACCTGGGAAGAGATTTGGATTCCAGGTTTGGCAAGCTAATAGATCACCCTAAAATTTCAACTCACAACAATCCTCTCCAAAACACATTATAATAAATCTGTTGAAAATTCGAGACAAAGAATTTTAAAAGCAAAAGAAACTTTCATAAAGGGAACTCCTACAAAGCTCAGCTCAAAGTTATCAGAAAGAAGGAAATAATGAAGATCAGAACAAAAATAAATGAAATAGAAGATAGGAAAATAATAGAAAAAATTAATGAAATTAAATTGATTTTTAAAAGAAAATTTATAAACCATTAACTAGAGACTAAGAAAAACAGAAATTTAGAAATGAAAGAGCAGATATTACAGCTGATGCTACAGAAATACAGAGATCAAAGAGACTACTACAAACAATTATATAACAACAAATTGGAAAACCTAGAAGAAATGGGTAAAATCCTAGAAACCCATAACCTACTAAGAGTGAATAATAAAACATTAGAAACTTGGAGTGGACCAATAATGAGTAAAGAAATTAAATAAGTAATAAAAATCTCCCAACAAAAAACAGTGCAGGGCAAGCTGGCGTCAGTGGTGAATTACACCAAACATTTAAAGAATTAATGTCAATTCTTCCAGAACTTCTGAAAACTTGAAGAGGAGGGAACGTTCCCCAATTAATTTTATGAGACCAATACTACCTTGATTCCAAGCCATACAAAGACACTATAAGAAATCTGTGGACCAATATACTGATGAATACAAATACAGAAATTCTCAACAAAATATTAGCAAACTGAATTCAACAGTACATTAAAAAGGATCATACACCATGAACAAGCAGGGTTTATCCCTGGGATATAAAGATGTTTCAGAATCCCAAAATCAGTGTGATACATCATATTAATAGGATGAAGGGTAACAATCATATGATCACCTCAATAGATGTAGGAAAGTGAATTGACAAAATTCAACATCCTTTCATGATTAAAAAAAAATCAGTGGGTATGGAAGGAATGTATTTTAACAAAGGCCATATATGACAAAACCCATAGCTAACCTCATACTCAGTGGTGAAAGCTTTTCTTCTAAGATCAGAAACAAGACAAGGATGCTCACTCTCACCACTTCTATTCAGCATAGTTTCAGAAGTCCTGGTCAGAGCAATTAGGTAAGAAAAAGAAAAAGCATCTAATCAAGGAGGAAAAATTAGAATTGTTTTTATTTGCAGATAATATGATCTTATATGTAGAAAATCTTTAAAGACTTAACCAGAACAATGTTAGAACTATGAAATCAGTAAAGTTGAACTATTAAAATCAACATACAGAAATTACTTGCATTTCCACACACTAACATCCGACACATCTGAAAATGAAATAAAACAATCTCCATTCATAGGAGCATCAAACCAATAACATATTTAGGAATAAACTAACCAAAGCAGTGCAAGATAGGCAGACTAAAAACCATAGAACTTTAATGAAAGAAATTAAAGAAGATGCAACAGATGGAGAACTATTCTGTGCTCATGGATTGGAAGAATTAATATTATTAAAAATGGCCATACTACTCAAACTATTTATAGATTTAATGCAGTCCTTATCAATTCCAATGGCATTTTTTAAAGAAATAGAAAAAAACTATTGTAAAATTTGTTTAAAAAAAAAACACAAAAAAATCCCTTAAAGAAGGAATCTTGAGAAAGAAAAACAAAGCTGGAGGTATTATACTTCCTGATTTCAAATTATACTACAAAGCTGTAGTAATCAAAATAATAAAACATGGACACATAGACCAATGGAACAGGAGAGCAAGACCAGAAGCGAGCCCTAGCATATATGCTCAACTAATATTTATCCAAAGGGCCATGAATACTCAGGGGAAGAATAGTCTCTTTAATAAAGGGTGCTGAGAATAATGGATAACCACATTCAAAAGAATGAAATTGGACCTCTATCTTACACTATTCAGAAAAATTAACTTGAAATAGATTAAAGACTTAAACATAAGACTTAAAACCAAAAAAACTCTACAAGAAAACAAAGGAAAACCCTCCTTGACATTCATTTTGGCAGTGGTTTTTTGGTTTGTTTGTTTGTTTGTTTGTTTGCAAGGGGGTGTGTGTGACAGTAAAAGCACAAGCAACAAAAGCAAAAATTAGTAAGTGGGACTAAATTAAACTTCTGCATAGCAAAATAAACAATTAATAGATTGAAAAGGGCAATTTGCAGAATGGGAGAAAAACAATTTGCAGATATTAAATATATAATAAGGGGTTAATATTCAAAATATGTAACAAATTCATTCAATAGCAAAAATGCCTATCTGATTTAAAAATGGGTGAAGAACTAAAAAGACATATTTCCAAAGATATACAAATGGTCAATAGGTACATGAAAGATGCTCAACCTCACTAATCATCAAGGAAATGCAAATGAAAAACAATGATATATCACCTTATACCGGTTAGAATGGCTATCAAAAAGGATGAAATCTTACCATTTACATCGACATGGATGGAACTAGAAGGTATTATGCTAAGTGAAGTAAGTCAGAGAAAGATAACTATCATGTGGTTTCATTCATATATAGAAGATAAGAAACAGCACAGAGGATCATAGAGAAAGAGACAAGAAACTTAATGGAAAAAAATCAGAGAGGGAGATAAACCATGAGAGACTCTTAACTCTAGGAAACAAACTGAGGGTTACTGGAAGAAGTGGAGGCGGGGATGGAGGTACCTGGGTGATGGGTATTAAGGAGGGCACATGATGTGATGAGCACTTGGTGTTATATGCAACTGATGAATAACTAAACTCTACATCCGAAACTAATGATGGCTAATTGAATTAAAATTTTAAAAGAAAGGAGATAAGTGTTGGTGAGGATGTGGAGAAAAGGGAACCTTTGTGCACTGTCGGTAGGAATTTAAATTGGTACAGCCAGAAAGGAACACAATATGGAAGCTCCTCAACTTAAATAGAGCTACATATGCTCCAATGATCTGACTTCTGGTGTATATCCAAAGGAAATGAAAACAGAATCTCAAAGAGCTATCTGTATCCTATGTTTACTGCAGCATTATTCACAGCAACTAAGATATAAAAACAACTTCAGTTGTTAAATAATCTGTGGTATTTATATCTATAGGCATAGATATAGATAGATGGTAGATAGATGATAGATAGATAGATGATAGATACAATGAAATAATATAGTCACCCATGAGAAGGAAAGAAATCATGCCATTCTCAACAACATGGATGGACCTTAAAGGACATTATGTTAAGTGAAACAATAATAATGTATGATATCACTTATGTGGAATCTAAAGAAGCCAAACCCCTAGAAACAGAGTAGAGTGATGTTTACCAGGCACTGGGAGTAGGAGAAATGGGCAGATATTAGTTAAATGGTACTACTGTTTTGTGCCAGTCCAAACCTATCAGTTGCCAATGTTGTGGGTGGACTGGCCCTCACGGTTCCTCAGATTGCAAGATGCCCTCTGTAATCATCAGGAAACTTTGGGGGAAAGAAAAAGCTTATTATTCAGGTCCTGGAAAGCACACAGCACACCTAGAGCCCCACAGCAAGGGCACAGGTAGAGAAAGAGTGTGGATCTGGGGTTCTGCTTTTAGATTGAGTGTAGGGGCCTATGGTTTCAAGGACATACTCTTTATTGGTGAATTTAAAACATAGAGTGGGAATTGAAAGTGTGGGAAGAGAGAAAAACAAGCAACCTAAGTGGTCAATTACCAAAATCACTAAAACATGGGAGCCTGGTTGGCAGGTGGGGACATGGCACAGCCTGCTTCTTTATCTAGTCACGTGGCTGGCAATGTATTTATTTGAGATAGCTGTCTTTGAAGTGGATGTCTCTTTGAAGTGGATTTCTCAGCAATCAAAGCTTAAGTCAGACACTTGTATTACAAAAAAATAAGAAAAAAATGTCAGGGCTTAAACTACAGATACAAATTTCCAGTTAACAAGATGAATAAATTCTAAAGAATCTAATGTACAGCATGGTGATTATAGTTAATAATACTGCATTATATACTTGAAACTTGCTAAGAGTACATCTTAAATGTTCTAAATCCTAAAAGTTCTAACTTAAATGTTCCATGCAACATGATGGAGGTATTAGCTAACATTTGGTGGTAATCATATTGCTATATATAAGTGCATCAAATCAATAAATTGAAAACCTTAAACTTACACAATGTACCAACTTTATTTCAGTAAAACTGGAAAAAAATCAAATTAAAAATTTTAAATTAAGACATTTAATTTATATATGTTAACTCATGTTATTCTCACATGAACTTTATGAAAAGACAGTATTATTGTGAAAAAAGATACTATCCCCATTTTATAGGTAAACTAAGTTTACAGTTTGAGTAACTTGCCCAAGGTCATACTTATTAAAGGGAAAGAATTGGGATTCAAACCCAGGAAGTCTGACTCCAGAATCTATATTCTCAATATATTCTTCTATTCTATTTTCTTTTTTTAAGATTTTATTTTTTCATGAAAGACAGAGAGAGAGAGAGAGAGAGAGGCAGAGCAGAGAGCCCGATTGGGATTCGATCCCAGGACTCCAGGATCATGCCCTGAGCTGAAGGCAGGCACTCAACCGCTGAGCCACCCAGGTGTCCCACTGTTCTATTTTCAAATAGTCTAAAACTAAGTGCTTTTCAGGACTTTGGGCTTTCTAGACAAAGAATATCACAATATCAAAAATAGCATTGATAAGCCCCTAAAGGGAAACATGCCTGACCAGAGTCCTAGGAATGAGAGGTGATAAACCAAGTTAGTGAATGAGAAAGACCCTGAAACTTCTTGCAGTATTATAATTCCATTACCCACTCCCACTGTGAAACCTTACCTCACTGCAACACACACACACACACACACACACCCCGCTGGAGCTCCAGAGGTTACAGACAGGGACCTGGAGAAGACTCAAAAGATCTTGGGAAATCTGGCCTCCACTGTTGAGGCAGATTCTACTTCCAGCATGAACAGCTGCCCTACTTTAGGACTGCTATACTTGCTTCTTTCCTGCTATGGATCTGAAAGGTGGGGAAAACATACAAAATCTACAAACACCAAGCACACATTTCATAGGGAGAAGAAAAGTTCAGAGCTGATTTGGCTCTCTTATTTTCCAGGGCTGCCTAAAACATATCTCATTATAAATTTAGCCATCTCTAAAAGGCTACTGTAGGAAAATGTGAATCAAGACATTCAGAAGCCAAGAAAAGTAATCAACCACCTTTGTTTGCCAGGGACTGGGGGACTTCTAGGGACACAGGACTTTCAGTGCTAAAACCTGGACAGTTGGTCACATTGCACTCATATTAGGGTCAGCAAGAACCTTTGAGATTTCTCTTCATTCCCATGCATCCCATTCCTGCCACACTGCCACAAAGGTATCCGGTCATGCAAACGTATTTTATTTTGACTCCCATTTCAGCTCTTACTGCTGCAACCCCAGCACCCATCTCCTTAGACTGGCTACTGTATTCACTGACCTGGTCTGTTTAAGTCAGAAGGAATTATTTTCACTAGTTGCTGCCTCACAGAGAGGAGGTAGAGCTTCCTGGCTTGTTAAGAATTTAACCTTACTCCCTTAACTGGTCACCAGGTAAGCAGCTTTTGACCTGGAATAGAGATGTCAAACATGAATAATGATACCATTCAAAAAATTTTCAGTTACAAAGCAGTGCCTAGAACTATCCCAGTGAAGAGTATTGACTGGTTGTTTTACATTGTTTTTTAATCCCTTATATAATTGGCTTCTCAAAAGTATGTCTTATAAGCAGGATCACCCAGGGTTCCCTGGGAAGCTTGAACATGAGGTACCTTAGTACACAAGCATTTAAAGTATGGCCAGTCCCATTTAAAAATCTCCATTATAAGCAAGGCTGAGCATGTGGTGAAAGGCACAATTCCTGTATTTAAGAGATGCTGTAGTCTAAACAGAAAACTGCACATATATGAATACACACCCACACAATCCTGCAAACCCCAAGGATTACAGATGTCAGGAGCTGTTTGTACAGGAACTCATTTCTGACCCACAGGGGAGGAGAAGAGCCAGATGTGAATTCAAGCACCAAAGTCCTTGCCAACTGCAGCTGTTCCCCTCCAACTTGACTCTCTGACTCTGTGTCTCCTACACTTTGAAAGGTATCTGGGTACACTGGGGTTGTCCTATGTGGAAGAATAGCTGACTTAGCCTTCAAAGGTGTGTGCAGCCCCCCATCTTCTCCTCCACTCTGCTTTTAGCCACCCATGGGGTTCAGCCCAAGGGAAATAGCTGCTCTTCTCTCTGGCAGAAGTGCCTGCTAGAGGCCTACAATCTCTGATTAGATCAAAAGATTCCATCTCAGAACAGATGGCCACCACTCACAGTGGACTTCATATCTGGCCAAGATAGGGCATTATCTATCTAATGAGCAATCTAGCAAATGAGGTTGAACATGCAAGCAGCATTCTTCATTTCAACATCCCAGCTGTTGGCTCACAGGCCATGGGCCATCAGTCAGGCTGAGCTGAGCCTTAGTATAAGGTATTGGCATGGACAGAGCCTTTAAGAGACCAAACAGGGAACCAGATGGAGTGAGATAGCATCACGCACTCTTAGATTGTGAAGGCTCAAAATCTCTGATGAACAAAGGGCAGGCTGGCCAACTCCCATCAGGGAGAAGCCATTATAAGAGGAAATGTGAAGGGAATAGCAATTTATATGCTGATGAGAATAGTCTTTGTTCATTTTTATTGTCTATTGAGTGGTTCTCAAATTTTAGCTTTCAGGGGATCGTGCAGAAAGATTTTTAAGCACAGAATATGTCCAGGTACCACCAGAGAATTTGAATATCGAACAAGTTTCCAGGTGGAGATCACAGATTCAGGTACCATACTTTGGGTCTGTAGGAAATAATCCTATATAACAAATACAATTCTATATTTTTATATAATAACAAGTACCCTCTGCAGATCTAGCCCATATAGGAATTGTTGTGTAGTGACATATACTGTCTCCAGATATTTGCTGGAAAAAAGAGGAATGGAAACTCACAAGCAACAGTCAATCAACTACCAAGTATTATTAAGCAACGACTATGTGCAAAACTAGGTATTAAACTCTGTAAAGATTAAAATGAAGTGTCAAATTTGATATGAATCCTAAATGGAAAAAGTCTTTCTGGAAGTTATTTAGTCCTTAGAGTAACTTTAAAGCTGCTAATCTTTCACCAAGCAACATTAAGTCTAGGAATTTATTCCAAGAAAATAAAGATATTAATAAAGACTAAGGAAATGGTCACTGAAGATTCTTTTAAAGTAAAAAGGTAGAACTCTAAATGATCGATAAATACAAATGTAAATGACAGATATATTTCTTTCTCTCTACTACACACAACTTTTCCCATGTTTCTCTAGACCAGTGGTTCTTAAAATGTCTGGAGACATTTTTAATGGTCACAGCTCAGGGAAAAGGTATATAACTGGCATCTAAAAGGTAGAGGCCAGGAGTATATTGCTAAACATTCCACAATGCACAAGATAGCTCTTATAAGAAAAAATCATCCAGACCAAAGAATCAATAGTACTGAATCATGAGAAGCCTCACTTGCCAGGGGATTCTAATAACCACATTAACTATAATGACTGCCATTTGATAGAATTAGGTCCCCTGATTAGTGAAGGATTTTATTTCCCTCTGAATCTCCTACTGTGTCTCAAGGACTGTCTCAAGGGAATGTTCATTTATGGTTGGTGTAGGCTCTCTCCCTTTGCTTCTGTCTATGCTGGGCAGCTCAGAAGTTCCTTGGGAGCAGCACCTCACCCTACATAGCTGTCCATGCCCCCCAGAGGGAGTTGATGGGGCCTAGAATGCTGCCTGATGCCCTAGAGCTGGCTAATGCTGTCCTTCACAGGCTCAACATTGCCTCAAGTGCTACAGAGTCTAGTACCTGGAAACCTTAGCAGTGCTGTTGGCTGGTCTCAGGGAATAGTCTGTGAGAAGTTTCTTTGGCTTCTCCCTGCAGACACTGTCCAGAAGACTCCAATACAAGAGCTGAGAAAAGACTGTGCTGTCCGCTCATATCTTTGACATTTTTTTGAGATTGAACATGCAAGCAGCATTCTTTCACTTAGTAATATGCATTTCAGGTTTCTCCATGTCTATTCATAGCTTGCTAGCTCTTTTTTTTTTTTTTTTTTTTTTGTCTTAAAAAATAAGACTGGGATCCCTAGGTGGCTCAGCGGTTTGGCACCTGCCTTTGGCCCAGGGCGCGATCCTGGAGTCCCGGGATCCAGTCCCGCGTCAGGCTCCTGGCATGGAGCCTGCTTCTCCCTCTGCCTGTGTCTCTGTCTCTGTCTCTGTCTCTCTCTCTCCATGTCTATCATGAATAAATACATAAAATCTTTTAAAAAAATGAAGACTTCTAGGATTTATTCTCAATAGCATTCATAAGAATTTTTCTCCTCCTATTGACAAAAATCTGCAAGTAAACATTTGCAAATCCATATACACAGAAGAGTAAATAGTATGAGCTCATATTCTTCACAGCAGCTTGGAGACTTCTCCCCCCACGGCACTCCCCGCCCCCCCCCTCCCCCGGGTAGTTCCCATCCATTTGCCTTTACTTATCCTCCAATATAAGATTCCCTCCACCTCCTTTCTGCCTACCTAAATCTTACTATCTTTTAAGGCCTTGTTGTCTTCTACAGGAAGCTTTCAAATGAGCTAGATGCTTTTTGGCTATAAGTGGTGGAATTCTTTGAACAATTACTACTCTTACTACTTCATGAAAAAGAAGTCTAAAGTAGAAAGTTCCAGAGTTGAGCAATTCAATAGCTCAGTGACTCCTCTCCAATTCTCTTGGTTATTGTCTCATGGTCACAAGATGTCTCATGGCTACAGCATATCATAATCATGAAAATATCCAAATCAGGAAGTCAAAGAGTTTCCTTGAATCTCCATTGCTTGTGATATAAAAAAGAATTTTATTAGAAGACTTTCTTTTTTTGTCATAAAGGAAGTTCTTTCCCACAACTCTCCAGCAGATATATCTTTATATTTTATTGGTCACAACTAAGACAGTTATCAAGATTATTGTGATTGGCTTTTGTCATATCATGGATCATTCCTTGGGCCTGGAGGAAGGGCCCATCTTAACACACTGCTGTTCCATTAAAGAAAAGCACAGATGTTTTCACAGAAGGAGACTGGAGCTGATCTTGTAGAATGAAGAGTAGGACCATACCATCTTGGATACTATGCAGAGTAAAACCCAGAATTTATTTGAATTTGATGACAAGAACTCATCGAGAGAGAGAGAGAGAGATTTAAGGTCATCAAACTTTCCTTGCTCCTTTCCATTGTTCACCATGCAACTAACTCAGTAAAAGACCCTGTAATGGAGACAGCAAACAGGTTTGAGTCCTAATCTTGGCACTAAGGAATAACCTTTAGCAAGTAACTTATTCTCTCTGAATCTCAATTTCTGTTGCTCCTGGCAATTTATTATTTTACATACAGAAAATGACACCTTGGAGGAGCTGGAAGCTGAAAACAAGTGTTCTCCATGGGCTTCCCCCACTTCTTTCTCTCCACTTCCTTCACCTTCCCTAGGATGGGAAGCTGTCACAAACCATGGTCATGTCTACTTAGAGTTTCTGAGTCCCAATAGCAGAAGCTGAAGACATAATTAACATTGAAGCACTGAATCCTGGAATTCAGGGACATTGTACAGAGCAGCTGTAAGGGCCTGCCAAGATTAGAAATGTTTGGGATGTCTAAGCCACCTCTACGTTTGAAACATAGAGGTCTTTCCTGTCTTTAGCTCTTTTCCTAATCAAATGGTTTTAAGAGATCATGCCAAGTTTCAATACTTAAAAGCAGCCAAAAGGTTGCTTTCACCAACCTCACATACTCTCTTAAGTCTTTAAATACATTTATTTTTTTAGTTTAAATCTCGCTTAAAGTTTCCCTTCCCTAAACCCAAGAAAAGGATTATATTCAAGACATTGGTATCTTTTTCAAAATTTTATTTTTTCAAGTTGTTTTAAGTTCACAAATTGAGAGAAAAGTAGAGAGATTTACTATACACCCTCTGCCCAGACATGTAAATAACTTCCTCCATTATCAGTACCATTCACCAGAATGGTACGTTCATTTACCAAGGATGAACCTGCCTTAACAGTCATAATCACCCAAGGTCCATAGTTTATCTTAAGAATAACTCCTGGTGTACATTCTGTGGGTTTGGATAAATGTATAACAACAAATATCCATTGTTATATCATGCAAGTATTTTTACCATCTTAAAATTCCTCTGTGCTCTTTTTATTATTCCTCTCCCCTCCTCCCAACCCCTGGCAACTACTGACTTTTTTTTTATATAGATTTTATTTATTTATTCATGAGAGACACAGAGAGGCAGAGACACAGGCAGAGGGAGAAGCAGGCTCCACGCAGGGAGCCCGACATGGGACTCGATCCTGGATCTCCAGGATCAGGCCCTGGGCCAAAGGCAGCGCTAAACTGCTGCGCCACCCAGGCTGCCCTGACTTTTTTTTTTTTTTTTTGTAAAGATTTTATTTATTTACTCATGAGAGACACAGAGGGAGGGGGAGAGAGAGAGACAGAGAGAGAGAGAGAGAGAGGCAGAGACACAGGCAGACGGAGAAGCAAGCTCCATGCAGGGAGCTGGACACGGGGCTTGATCCCAGAACTCCAGGATCATGCCCTTGGCCAAAGGCAGGCACCAAACCACTGAGCCACCCAGGGGTCCCAACCACTGACCTTTTTATCTTCTTCTTCATTTTGCCTTTTCCAGAAAGTCACATAGTTGGAATCATACAGCATGCAGCCTTTTCAGATTGGCCTCTTTCACTTAGTAATATGCATTTCAGGTTTCTCCATGCCTATTCATAACTTGCTAGCTCTTTTTTTTTTTTCTTAAAAAATGAAGACTTTTAGGATTTATTCTCAACAGAATTCACATAGATCATACAGCAGTGGCAACTATAGTTATGTTGTACATTATATCCTAAGTACCTATTTATCTTGTAAGTGGAAGTTTGTAACTTTTGACCACTTTCCTCCAATTCCACCTCCCCATATCCCATCCCAGGTCTAGCAGTCACAAATATGATTTCTTTTTCATGATTTTGGTGAGTATTTTTGTGGATATATTTTGTTTTGTTTGTTTTGGATTCGCACGCGAGTGAAATCATATAGTATTTGTCTTTCTCTGACTTATTTTAATTAGCATAATGTGCTCAAGGTCCATCCGAGTTGTCTCAAGTTGCAGGATTTCCTTCTCTCACATGGGAAAATGTTATCCCACTCTGTATGTACAGTATTTATTATATTTTTTATTTATATATACCTACCCATCGGTATATACCCCACAACTTCTTTATCCATTCATTCATTAATGGACACTCAGGTTGTTTCCATATCTTGGATATTGTAAATGGTGCTGCTATCACCATGGGTATGCATATATCTTTTCAAATGAGTATTTTTCATTTTCTTTGGATATATTCTCAGAAGTAGATTTTTGGATGATATGGTAGTTCTATTTTTTAATTGTTTGAAAAGGCTTCATACCTTGTTCTATAATGGCTGCACCATTTTATAATCCCACCAACAATACACAAATGTTCCCTTTCACCCATATCCTTGCCACATTTGCTATCTCTTATCTTTTTTATTATGACCATTCTAACAGGCATGAGGTAGTATCTCATTATGGTTTTGACTTGCATTTCTCTAATGAGTAGTGATATTGAGCATCTTTTTATATACTTATGGGCCATTCATATCATCTTTGGTAAGCTGTCTATTCAAGTCCATACTAGTTTTTAAATTAGGCTATTTGAGGTTTTTTGTTTTTTTGCTATTGAGTTGTATAATTTTTAATACATTTTGGACGTGAAAACCTTATCAGATATATGGTTTGCAAATATTTTTTTCCCATTCCAAAGGTTGTCTTTTCACTCTGTTGATTGTTTCTTTTGCTATGTAGAAACTTTTTAGTTTGATATAGTCACACTTGTTTGTGCTTTTGTTCCTTGTGCTTTAGGTATCATATGAAAAAAACTTACTGCCAATACCCATGTTGAAGAGATTTTTTTTCCTATATTTTCTCCTAGAAGTTTCATGGCCTTAAGTATATGTAAGTTTTAAGTTAATTATTGTGAGTGGTAGAAAATAGCAGGCTATTTACATGTGAATACCAAATTGCAGGCATCATTTATGAAAAAGACTATCTTTTCACCATTGAATATCCTTGGCTCCCTCATCAAATATTAGTTGACCATTCATACAGTTGGACTTCAACTTACAAAGGTTTAGCTTACAATTTTTGGACTTTTTGTTGGTGCAAAAGTGATACATATTCCATAGAAACCATACTTTGAATTTTGAATTTTGATTTTTTTTTCCTGGGCTAATGATATGCAGTAAGATATTGTCTTGTGATGCCGGGAAGTGGCCATGAGCTTCAGCTCCCAATAGCCATATGATTATGAGAATAAACATCTGATACACTTAAAATCATTATGTGCTCATATGACATTCTGTTTTTCACTATTGGTACAGTATTCAATAAATTACATGAGATATTCAACACTTTATTGTGAAATAGCCTTTGTGTTAAATGGTTTTGCCCAATTGTAGGTGAACATAAGTGTTCAGAGAATGTTTGAGAGAAATTAGGCTAAGCGGGTTGGGCATATTAAATGCATTTTCGATTTATGATTATTTTCAACTTTCGATGAGTTTGTTGGGATGAATCCCCATCATAAGTTGAGGAAGATCTGAATGCGGGTTTGTTTCTGGGCTCTCAATTCTGTTCCATTGGTCTATTTTTTTCTGTTTCTTGCCAGGACCATACTGTTTTGATTACTATAGCTCTGTAGTATAACTTGAAAATAAGTGTGAAGCATGATGCCTCCTATTTTGCTTTTTCTCAGAAATGCTTTGGCCTTTCAGGATCTTTTGTGCTTCCATATAAATTTTAGAATTGTTTGTGCTACTTCTGTACAAATTACTATTGGAAGCTTGACAGGGATTTCATTAAATCTATTGATGGCTTTTGATAGTATTGACATTTTAACAAGAGTAATTCTTCCAATCCATGAATAGAGGATACCTGTCCATTTATTTGTGTTTTCTTCTATTGTTTTCATCAATATCTTATAGTTTTCAGGGACACCTGGGTGGCTCAATGGTTGAGCATCTTACCTTTGGCTCAGGTCATGATCCTAGGATTGAGTCCCACATCAGGCTCCCCACAGGGAGCCTGCTTCTCCCTCTGTCTGTGTCTCTGCCTCTCTCTGTGTACCTCTTATAAATAAACAAATGAAATTTTAAAAAAATATATCTTATAGTTTTCAGGGTAGAGTTCTTTTACTTCTTTGTTAAATTTATTCCTAAATATTATTGGTTTTTTTATGCTATTGTAAATGGGATTGATTCCTTCATTTATTTAATCAAATAATTCATTGTTAATGTATAGAAATGCTACTGGTTTTTGTTCCTTAATTTTATATCTTGCAACTTTAATGAATTTATTGATTAGATCTAGCAAGTTTTTAAATGAAATCTAGGATTTTCTTTTTTTTTTTTAATTTATTTTTTATTGGTGTTCAATTTACTAACATACAGAATAACCCCCAGTGCCCGTCACCCATTCACTCCCACCCCCCGCCCTCCTCCCCTTCTACCACCCCTAGTTCGTTTCCCAGAGTTAGCAGTCTTTACGTTCTGTCTCCCTTTCTGGTATTTCCCACACATTTCTTCCCCCTTCCCTTATATTCCCTTTCACTATTATTTATATTCCCCAAATGAATGAGAACATATAATGTTTGTCCTTCTCCGACTGGCTTACTTCACTCAGCATAATACCCTCCAGTTCCATCCACGTTGAAGCAAATGGTGGGTATTTGTCATTTCTAATAGCTGAGTAATATTCCATTGTATACATAAACCACATCTTCTTTATCCATTCATCTTTCGTTGGACACCGAGGCTCCTTCCACAGTTTGGCTATCGTGGCCATTGCTGCTATAAACATCGGGGTGCAGGTGTCCTGGCGTTTCATTGCATTTGTATCTTTGGGGTAAATCCCCAACAGTGCAATTGCTGGGTCGTAGGGCAGGTCTATTTTCAGACTGGATAAAAAAGCAGGACCCATCTATTTAGGATTTTCTTTATATAAAATTAAGTCATCTACAAATAGAGAATTTTACTTTTGCTTAAATGGTCTGTTCAGATTTTCTACTCCTGATTTAGTGTTTGTAGATTGTATGTTTTAAGTTTTTTTCCCATTTCTTATAGGTTGTCTGGTTTGTTGGTGTATAATTCTTCATAGTAGCCTCTTATGATTGTTTGTCTTTCTGTGGTATCAGTTGTAATGTCTCCTTTTTTACATGGTTTTGTTGATTTGGTCCTTCTCTTTTTTCCTTGGTTAGTCTAGCCAAACATTTGTCAATTTCGTCTATCTTTTCAAGGAAATAACTCTTAGTTTGGTAGATCTTCTAATTGTTTTCTGTTCTCCATTTCATTTATTTCTCCTTCAATATTTATTTTTTTTCCTTCTTCTATCTATACACTTAATTTGTTCTTTGTTTCTGATTCTAACATAGAGTAAGGTTTTTAATTTGGCATCCTTCTTCTTTATGCATTTACTGCTATGTACTTCCTTCTTAGAATGGCTTTTGCTCATCCCATATGTTTTGGTATGTTCTGTTTCCATTTTTGTTTCTCAGTATACTTTTTTATTTCCCTTTAATTTCTTCTTTGATTCATGTGTTGTTTAATTTCCACAAATTCATGAATTTTCCAGTTTTTCTCTTCTTTTAGATTTCTAGAGTCAAACTATTGTGGTCAGAAAAGATACTTGGTAGGATTTCAATCTTCTTGAATTTTCTAGGACTTGTTTTGTGGCTTAATATATGGTCTATCCTAAAAAATATTCCATTTGTGCTTGAGAAGAATGTTTTTCTTTTGTTGGCTAGAATGTTCTACATATAACTGATAGGATCATTTAGCCTACAGTGTTGTTCAATCCACTGTTTTCTTCTTAATTTTCAGTCTGGATGATCTATTCAATATTGAGTGTTAGGGTATTAAAGTCTCAACTTGGGTAGCCTAGGTGGCTCAGCTGTTTAGCGCCGACTTACGCCCAGGGCTTGATCCAGGAGACCTGGGATCGAGTCCCATGTCGGGCTTCCTACATGGGGCCTGCTTCTCCCTCTGCTTGTGTCTCTGCCTCTGTGTGTGTGTGTGTGTGTGTGTGTGTGTGTGTGTGTCTCATGAATAAATAAATAAAATATTTAAAAAATAAATAAAAAAATAAAGTCAACTATTATTTTATTGCTGTTTATTTCTCCTTTTACCTCTGTTAGTTTTTGTTTTATATATTTAGCTACTCTGATTTGGACACATAAATATTTACAATTGTTTTTATCTTCTACATGAGTTGGCCCCTTTATCATTACATGGTGACCTTCTTTGTATCTTTTTATCATTTTTAGTTGAAAGTTTATTTTGTCTGAAATAAGACTAGCACCCAGGCTTTTTTAAAATCTTCCTTTCTTTCTTCCCTCTCTCCTTTCTTCCTTCCCAGCTTCCCACCTTCCTTCCTTCTTTCTTTCTTTCTTTTTTTTTTTTTTTTTTTAGTTTTCAGTTACCATTTTCTTCAAATATCTTTTTATACCCTTTCACTCTCAGATTATGTGTGTATATAAGACTAAAGTGAGTCTCTCATAGGCAGTATATCACTGGATATTGTTTTTTAATCAATTCAACCATTCTGTACCTTTTGAAGAATTGAATATGCTTATGTTTAATGTAATTATTAGTAAGGATTAACAACTGCTATTTTGTTCATTGTTTTCTGATTGTTTTATAGATCCATTATTCCTTGTCTCTTATCCCGCTGTCTTTGTGTATATGTTTTAATATCTTTTGGTACCAGTATGCTTTGACTTCTTTACCACATTCTTTTGTGTAATTGTTATGTTTTTCCCTTATGGGAAAATATTATATTTAATATTATATTAAATATTATGATAATTTCATAAAATATCAGAAAATATAACAACCTATTTTAAGCTATTAAAAACTTTAATTCCTAAACTTTACAGTTTTACTTCTCCTCTCCCTTGCATTTTAGATTATTGAGATTACAATTTACATATTTTTATTGTGTAACCAATAACATTATAGTTATAGATATGTTTGTTTTTTAACCTTTAAACTAGAATTGTAAGTGAATTATGCATCATCATTACCACATTAAAAAAAAATCTAACTTTGCATATTTACCATTTTCCATGAGTTCCCTCCTACCTTCTTATGTTTTTATGATGTTAATTAATGTCCTTTTAGTTTCAGTCAACAAACTTCCTTTAGAATTTTTTGTAAGGCAGATCTACTGGTGATGAACTCCCTTAGCTTTTGTTTGTTCAGGAAAGTCTTTATCTTTCCTTCACTTCTGAAGGAAAGCTTTACCAGGTATAGAATCTTTGGTGGACGTTTTTTTCTTTCAATATTTTGAATATGCCATCTCATTCTGTCCTAACCTAAACATTTTTGTTAAGAAATCCACTGATCACCTTATGGTTTTCCTTTGTATGTTTTGTGTGCACTTAGAATTCCTTCTTTGGCTTTGGCTTTTGACAATTTAATCATAATGTGACTCTGTGAAGCCTATTTAGGTTCAACTGATTTGAGATTGAACATACTTCCCTTTCTTTCCTCTTCTTCTGGAATCCCCATAATGTAAATGTTGTTTGTTTTCATTGTATTACAAAGGTCCTTTAAACTCTCTTTGCTCTTTTTTATTTTTCTTTTTCTCCTCTGACTGGATCATTTCAAATGCCCTTTCAGGTCACTGCTTCTTTTTTCTGCGTGGTCAATTATGTTTCTGTATGTCTCTGTAACTCTTTACTGAATTTCTTAATCATATTTTTCAACTTGAATTTTTATTTATTTTGATGGTTTCTACTTTTTTGTTGAAATTTTTTGTTCATGCATTGTTTCCCTATTTTCATTTAGTTGCATGTTCTTGTAGTTCACTAATCTTTAAGAAAATTATTCTGAATTCTTTGAAAGGCCATAGATCTTCATTTCTTTAAGGTCCGTTATTGGAGTTTTATTTATTTTCTTTAGTTGTTATATTTACCTGATTTTTTTGTGGTTCTTGTTATTTCCCTGGATATCTGGGTATTTGAGTAAGTGGGCTCTTCTTCTAGACATTACAAGTTCTCTTTGGCAGAGACATTACCATTCAACTCAGTTTGGGTTTGGGGGCATATCTGTTGGAAAGAGTCTTTGGCAGGCAGGGCCTGCTATTAAGGTCTATTTTTGGACAAGGCAATTATTTGAGCTTGTGATCAGGGGTTGAGGAGTGTGCTACTGGTTAAGAACAGGTAGGCAGGGCTATTGGCTTTTTCTCTGCCCAAGTAAGTCTGTAAAAAGGACTCTGCAGTTGCCTGGAGACTGTGGTCAGACTTACTAAACAATCCTGACTGGTTACTATACTCGTATTAGGTGAAGCTAGGAATTAGCTTCCTTGTCTTGGCAGGGCAACAGAAGACCCAGAGCCAGCATGAGGGCTTCCTTGGGGGTTAGAATTAAGCAAAAATGTATACTAAATTTCCTGGTCAGATGAGGCCACCAGTTTTGCTCTGCAGATGGAGAAAGCCATGGCTATGCTCTCTGTTCAAGTATCACTATAATGAGAGTTGTTGAAGAGGCTATATAGCTTCCCATGTGTCCTGCTTAGGTTCCCTGGTCAGGTTGTCTGAAGGTTGTATTCAGCAATAAGTGGTGCTATGAATTAGTTTCCGGGCCTTGGTACAGAAGAATAAGGAGCTTTAAAGCCAGTGAGGTTCTATCTGGTCTTAAACCAATCCATGCCGCAAGTTATCTGGCTGACCAGGATCACTGGCTTTGTACTGCATACCATCAGCTCTGCCTGCATGAGTCTTGGCTTAAGCATTGCTATATTACATAGCTTCCAGGTTTTCTCACCAGCCCTTCTGCTCATATGGGGCTAAGAATCATGTTACACAGCAGTACATGGGGCCTTGGCATGGGTAAGCCATGTTCTAGAGCCAGCAAAACCTGTTATTTGAGGACCCAAATAAGGAATACCTGCACCCCACTGAGTCCTTTGTCACTATGCACTAACTTGGTTCTACAGATTGGTTGTTAGAAACTCCTTCCCCTTCTCTGTCATAATCAGATTTTCCCTAATTGAGCCCCCATTGACTCCCTAGCACTCCTTGTAGATGAAACCAGAGTATAGGAGCTCCCATGAAGTGACCCAAAACACTGAGGGGGGTGCTGGAATGCCTCTCCCCCTTTTTCCACTGGAGGAACCATAGGCTCAGGAGAGATCTCTCCACATGGTGATGTGCTGGCCTAGGGGTGGGGCAATGCCATCAGCCTATAGCCATTTCTCTTACCTTTCCAATTCAGTCTGTCTTGATCTTTGTGATGCAGAAGGGGTTTCAGCTTCACCTCCATTGTCTAGTTTTGTCTTATCCATGACTAGTTGTCAGTTCTTTTTGTGAGATAAAGCAAAGTCATGAATGGCCTATGTCACCCCCTTGATGATATTCTTCAGCTTATTTATTTTAGCACTAAATAATATTCCATTGTCTGAATATACCAATTTATCTGAAAAATTTTGAAGTTGTCATGTGATTGATTCAGATTGTTCTATATGTCTCCCTCCAACTCCCAGCTGATCTGTCACTCTGATACAATCAAACTATTAATGACCATCACTGCTTACATTTGTTAATGGCCTCCTCTGGGCCTAACATTCTGCTGAGAGATTTGCATACTTTTATGCTACATGAAACAATAATTCTTTGACTTATATTCTATTTTCATCCCATTTACAAATGAGGAAATAGGCTTAGAGATGGAAATCATAGTAGCCAAGGTCACATACCTAAAGCAGACTTAGCTAGAACCATATCAAATACTATTTGGCCTCAAAGGTGTCTATCTTATTCATTTTTCCATTCCCAGAACATACTGCAGAGCCTGGCATACAGTTGCACCTTAGAAAATAACTTGGCAATGAATGAACACAAATATTGTTCTGGATGAGCCATTGTTCTAATAGAATTAAAGGCCAGGGGTTCTTATGACATGAATTAGAAGAGAATGTCTTTTGTGAAATATCTCAGATATTCATAAATGGAAACTTCATAAATGGAAAAATGGAAAAACTTCATAAATGGAAAAATGGAAGCCAATAGAAGCTAACTGCTAAAGAAGATTAGGGCTATGCAAAGAACTTATATTTCCTGGTGTCTAGAAGCAACCTCTTCTCAGGCCAAAAAAATCCTTATTGCTAAGTGTGTTATTTAGCAGATCTGACTCCCAATACACTCCAGAATTATCTTCAACTGTCAGCTAGTTTCCCAATTGCTCCTACTTATGTTTCATTTTTGTTCTAAGTGCCATTTCCCCCTTTCATTTTGAGGCTATTCTCACTAATCCATATCGGTTTTATCATTTAGTCTTTGACACACATGTCAAGCCAAATATCAGAACAAATGTGCACAAAGCAATTATAGCAGAAGGGTCATGCTGTGAAATGACACTGAGCTGAAGCAAAGCATACTTTTTGCCCATTTCAAGAACAACAAATTCCACATTTGGAAAAAAAAAAACATAATTGGATCTCATATGTCTTCTATCCTTCCACTTTCTGCCTTAATTTAGTCATCTCTATGACCTTCTCCACTATGCCTGTGTATAAAGTGAAACATATTAAGCAGCAGCAGAAGAGAGATACTGTTCACTTTCATTTCTCTATCTGTAACCTCTCCTCATTTTCCATCAAGTACCCTGGAATTTAATTCATGCTGGCAAATATTTGCTGAACTCTTACTATTCCAGAGTCATTACCTTAGACACCATCCTAGATGCCAATTAGACAATAGAAAGAATAAAACAAGCCAGAATCTATCCTTTAACTGTATTACAAGGTAACATTTGATCGACCATTTGAGAGAGGAGCAGAGGTACAGGATTTCAAAGGAAGAATGAGATACTTCCACTTAACCATGAAACTGCATGGTGGAGCTGCCATTTAAATTGGATCTGCAGAGATAGATAAGATTTCTACAACCAGAGAGTGTTAGGGAGAACATTCCAGGCTGAGGGAATAGCATGAACAAATCGTTGATGTGGAGAACATGCTCAAAGAAGGTCTAGCTACTTAATTAGCCTGGACAGAGGGTGTATGTCATGTGTCTTCGAAGTTGAGACTGAAAATGGACTGCAGAGGATGTTGAAAATTATAGAAGACTTGATCTTTAGAAGTGGGGAGTGTTGAGGTGGGGACAGTTTTCCTGTCTGTCACCTCATATTTCTAGACAGGCTCACATCTAGTGGAAAAGTGATTGCTTGTTCTTCCCAACAAGAGAAAATTTAATTTTAATTGGTATTGCTTACAGCATTCAACTGATCTGCTTTTCCTAGTGGGCTAGCTGAGCCTCAGAGACAGAATCTAAGCCTCAGACTCTCTCTTATCATTCATTTCTTGTCCCTGCCCAATCTTTGGACCTTCTTTCCACTTCCTCTTCCTACTTCCTGTGTCCATATGAAAAGCACCCAGACCCCAGTTCCTAAGAATGAACTTAGACTGTGCTCCAACCCAGTCTGACTCCAACCTAGACTGGCTCAACCCAAGCATCCAGTGTCAAGGGGGAGAGAAAAGATGTCTCATTCTGTGTATTTGTTCAACCATATTCCCAAACTCAGTTTTACATGAGAAACCCTCTTTGGGAAAGGAAACTGGGTTAATAATAGACATGCACCCAGATACTAATAAGAAGCACTTCATTTCCTATTCAGATACTATTCTGTGAGGTCTTCCTTTACTGCTCTTACTTTCCCTTTTGGGTGGACCAAACCATTATCCCAAGAGAAAACTTAATGCACCAGCTTCTGTAACTCCCATTGTTCTTTCTCTACACCAGAAGAGAAGGTGTCTATCGCTACCTTCTATGGTTGCTTCAGGCAGCAATGCTATTAAGTAGACATGGGAAGCAATATGGGTATGCAACTGCACAAAATTTTTAAAGTCTACCCTGATTTCTTTGAACGTAGTAAAAGATAAATAAATGAGGTGACGGGGCAAGATGGCAGAAGAGTAGGGTCCCCAAGTCACCTGTCCCCACCAACTTACCTAGATCACTTTCAAATCATCCTGAAAACCTACAAATTCAACCTGAGATTTAAAGAGAGAGCAGCTGGAATGCTACAGAGAGAAGAGTTTGCACTTCTACCCAGTACAACTCATTTTTAGCCACTCAGCACTGAGCAAAATGACTAGAAAGAAGAGCTCACCACAAAATAAAGAATCAGAAACAGTACTCTCTGCCACAGAGTTACATAATTTGGATTACAATTCGATGTCAGAACCCAATTCAGAAGTACAATTACAAAGCTCCTGGTGGGTCTGGAAAAAAGCATAAAGGAATCAAGAGACTTCATGACAGCAGAATTTAGATCTAATCAGGCCGAAATTAAAAATCAGTTAAATGAGATGCAATCCAAACTGGTAGTTCTAACAATGATGGTTAATGAGGTAGAAAAAAGAGTGAGTGACATAGAAGATAAGTTGATGGCAAGGAAGGAAGCTGAGGAAAAAAGAGAAAAACAATTAAAAGACCATGAGAAAAGGTTAAGGGAAACAAATGATAGCCTCAAAAAGAAAAATCTACATATAATTGGGGTTCCAGATTCACCAAGAGGGAGAGAGGGCCAGAAAGCATATTTGAACAAATCATAGCTGAGAACGTCCCTAATTTGGGGTGGGAAACAGGCATTCAGATCCAGGAGATAGGGAGGTCCCCCCTAAAATCAATAAAAACCGCTCAATGTTTCAACATTTAATAGTGAAACTTAAAAAAAATAGATAGTGAAACTTGCAAATTCCAAAGATAAAGAGAAGATCCTTAAAGCAGCAAGAGACAAGAGATCCCTAACTAATATGGGGAGAAGTATTAGATTTACAGCAGACCTCTCCACAGAGACCTGGCAGGCCAGAAAGGGCAGGCAGAATATATTCAGAGTCCTAAATAAGAAGACCATGCAGCAAAGAATACTTTATCCAGCAAGGCTCTCATTCAGAATAGAAGGAGAGATAAAGAGCTTCCAAGATAGGCAGAAACTGAAAGAATATGTGACCACCAAACCAGCTCTGCAAGAAATATTAAGGGGGACTCTGAAAAAGAAAAGGAAACCCAAAGAAATAATCCACAGAAGCAGGGACTGAAAAGTATTAGGATGGAACTATATTCATATCTTTCAATAGTAACTAGAACATGAATGGGCTTAATGATCCCATTAAAAGACGCAGGGTTTCAGACTGGATAAAAAAGCAAGACCCATCTATTTTCTGTCTACAAGAGACTCATTTTAGACCTAAGGACACCTCCAGCCTGAAAATGAAAGGTTGGAGAACCATTTACCATTCAAATGGTCCTCAAAAGAAAGCTGGGGTAGCAACCCTCATATCAGATAAATTAAAGTTTATCCCAAAGACTGTAGTAAGAGATGAAAAGGGACATTATATCATACTTAAAGGATCTATCCAACAAGAGGACCTAACAATCATGAATATTTATGCCCCTAATGTGGGAGTTGCCAAGTATACCGATCAATTAATAACCAAAGTAAAGACATACTTAGATAATAATACACTAATACTGGGAGACTTCCCCCATGGCACTTTCTGCAAATGACAGATCTTCTAGGCACAACATCTCTATTAAAGACCATCCTGCTAAAAGATGAAAGGGTCAACCAGGAAATCAAGGAAGAATTAAAAAGATTCATGGAAGCTAATGATAAGGAAGATACAACCGTTCAAAATCTTTGGGATGCAGCAAAAGCAGTCCTAAGAGGGAAATACATTGCAATACAAGCATTCCTCAAAAAATTGGGGGAAAAAACAAATACACAAGCTAACCTTGCACCTATAGGAAGTGGAGAAAGAACAGCAAATAAAGCCTACACCAAGCAGACGAAGAGAGTTAATAAAGATTCGAGCAGAACAAAATGAAATAGAGACCAGAAGAATTAAAGAACACGTCAACAAAACCAGGAGTTTGTTCTTTGAGAGAATTAATAAGATAGATAAACCATTAGCCAGCCTTATAAAAAAACAATAGAGAAAAGACTCAAATTAATAAAATCATGAATGAAAATGGAGATATTACAACCAATATCAAGGAAATACAAACGATTTTAAAAACATATTATGAGCAGCCATATGCCAATAAATTAGGTAATCTAGAAGAAATGGATGCATTTCTGGAAAACCACAAACTACCAAAACCAGAACAGGAAGAAATAGAAAACCTGAACAGGCCAATAACCAGGGAGGAAATTGAAGTAGTTATCAAAAACCTCCCAAGACACAAAAGTCCAGAGCCAGATAGCTCTTCCCAGGGAAATTCTATCAAACACTTAAAGAAGAAACCATACCTATTCTACTAAAGCTGTTCTGAAAGAACACTTCCAAACTCTTTTTATGAGGCCAGCATAACCAAAACCAGACAAAAACCCTACCAAAAGGGAGAATTATAGACCAATATCCCTGATGAACACAGATGCAAAAATTCTCAACAAGATACTAGCTAATAGGATCCAACAGAACATTAAGAAGATTATTCACCATGACCAAGTGGGATTTACCCCCGGGACGCAAGGCTGGTTCAATACTCATAGAACTATCAACGTGATGGATCATATCAACAAGAGAAAAAGCAAGAACGATATAATCCTCTCAATAGATGCAGAGAAAGCATTTGAGAAAATACAGCATCTATTCCTGATCAAAACTCTTCAGAGTGTAGGGATAGAGGGGACATTCCTCAACATCTTAAAAGCCATCTACGAAAAGCCCACAGCAAATATCATTCTCAATGGGGAAGCACTGGGAGCCTTTCCCCTAAGATCAGGAACACTACAGGGATGTCCACTCTCACCACTGTTATTCCACCTAGTACTAGAAGTCCTAACCTCACCAACCAGGCAACAAAAAGAAATAAAAGGCATTCAAATTGGCAAAGAAGAAGTCAAACTCTCTCTCTTTGCAGATGACATGCTACTGTATATAGAAAACTCAAAACACTCCACCCCAAAATTGCTAGAACTCATACAGCAATCTGGCAGTGTGGCAGGATACAAAATCAATGCCCAGAAGTCAGTGGCATTTCTATACACTAACAATGAAACTGAAGAAAGAGAAATTAAGGAATCAAGCTATTTACAACAGCACCCAAAAGCATAAGATACCTAGGAATAAACTTAGCCAAAGAGGTAAAGGATCTATACCCTCAAAACTGCAGAACCCTTCTGAAAGAAATTGAGGAAGACACAAAGAGATGGAAAAATATTCCATGCTCATGGATTGGAAGAATTAATATTCTGAAAATGTCAATGCTACCCAGGGCAATTGACACATTTAATGCAATCCCTATCAAGATACCAGGGACTTTCTTCAGAGAGTTGGAACAAATCACCTTAAGATTTGTGTGGAATCAGAATAGACCCCGAATAGCCAGGGGAATATTGAAAAAGAAAACCCTATCTGGGGGCATCACAATGCCGGATTTCAAGTTGTACTACAAAGCTGTGATCCTCAAGACAGTGTGGTACTGGCACAAAAACAGACACATAGATCAATGGAACAGAATAGCGAACCCAGAAATGGGCCCTCAATTCTATGGCCAACTAATATTTGACAAAGCAGGAAGGACTATCCACTGGAAAAAGGACAGTCTCATCAATAAATGATGCTGGGAAAATTGGACAGCCACGTGCAGAAGAATGAAACTAGACCATTCTCTTATACCAGAAACAAAGATAAACTCAAAAGGGATGAAAGATCTAAATGTGAGACAAGAATCCATCAAAATCCTAGAGGAGAACACAGACAACAACCTTTGTGAACTTGGCCACAGCAACTTCCTACAAGATACATAAAGAACAGAACATAAAGGCAAGGGAAACAAAAGCAAGAATGAACTATTGGGACCTAATCAAGATAAAAATCTTCTCCACAGCAAAAGAAACAGTCAACAAAACTAAAAGACAACCTACAGAATGGGAGAAGATATTTGCAAATGACATATCAGATAAAGGGCTAGTATCCAAGATCTATAAAGAACTTATCAAACTCAACAGCAAAGAAACAAACAATCCAATCATGAAATGGGCAAAAGACATGAACAGAAATTTCACAGAGGAAGACATAGACATGGCCAAGAAGCACATGAGAAAATGCTCTGCATCACTGACCATCAGGGAAATAAAATGAAAACCACAATGAGAAACCACCTCACGTCTGTGAGAATGGGGAAAATTAACAAAACAGGAAACAAAAATCTTGGAGAGGATGTGGAGAAAGGGGAACCCTCTTGCACTCTTGGTGGGAATGTGAACTGGTGCAGCCACTCTGGAAAACTGTGTGGAGGTTCCTCAAAGAGTTAAAAATAGAGCTACCTTGCACCCCAGCAATTGCACTGCTGGGGATTTACCCCAAAGATACAGATACAGTGAAACAGCAGGAAACCTGCACCCCAATGTTTATAGCAGCAATGTCCACAATAGCCAAACTGTGGAAGGAGCCTCAGTGTCCAATGAAAGATGAATGGATAAAGATGTGGTCTATGCATACAGTGGAATATTACTCAGCCATTAAAAATGGCAAATACCCACCATTTGCTTCGATGTGGATAGAACCAGAGGGCATTATGCTGAGTGAAGTAAGTCAATCAGAGGACAAACATTATATGGTCTCATTCATTTGGGGAATATAAAAAATATGAAAGGTAATAAAGGAGAAAGGAGAGAAAATGAGTGGGAAATATCAGTGAGGGAGACAGAACATGAGAGACTCCTAACTCTGGGAAACGAACTAGGGGTGGTGGAAGGGGAGGTGGGCTGGGGGTGGGGGTGACTGGGTGACAAGCACTGAGGCGGGCACTTGACGGGATGAGTACTGGGAGTTATGTTGGCAAATTGAACTCCAATAAAAAAAATACAAAAACAAGATAAATAAATAAATAAATAAATAAATAAATAAATAAATAAATAAATAAATAAATTAACTAACTAACTAGCTAACAGGCTATGAGATATACTCAGGAACACTATGATCAAACAGTCTCCATTTAACTATTCACAGAACTCACATTCTTCCCCTTAACCTCATTCTTCATATCTGTGGGTAAACTGCTCTCAAATCTGCCACTGAACAACACCTTTAAATGACTATTTATTTGCATTTGGGCATTTTTCGTATCATAATGTTGGTAATGTACTGTCAGATATGTCCCATCCTTATGCAGAAGCACCTCTACTCTTAATTTTCATAATGTTCTCACTTTACTTTGTGTTTACACAATTCAAAAATTATGCAGACCTCTCTCCTTATTTCTTTTTCCATAATGTCTTATAATCCTCTACGCATTACTCTGTCTTCACAAACTTCACCCATTGTATTTCTTCTTATTAACTGGCACATTTCCCTTTCCAACTCAGAATTAACATCTGATCGATACCAACCTCTCAACAACCCCTATCTTCCTAAATATCTTAGCTTTCTCCAAGAAGGGCCATTCATGATATCTATTCTTTCTGTCTTTTTCCTCTCCTATACATTGCAAAAGTAATATGGTGCTAATACAGTTGTAAAGACTCCACTATAATTATCTCTCTCTTAAAGCAATTAAAATATAAACTGTCCTAATCCCTCTTCCAAACAGTGACATCTTCTTAAGAAACTTTCTGCCACCTCAAAAGCAGTATTTTTTTTTTTACTTCCATAGCTTCCATTTCTTTATCCCACTGTTCTGAATAATGAACATATTGTCATTGCCCAGAGTATTTTTAATTACTGGGCTTCTAAACTTAAGGTTTCTTGATCCTTGGTTGCCTTGAAGCTCAAAGGTGAACTTTCTTGTTTTCATTTCATTTCAACACCCTCCAGAGTGTGAAGAGAAGAGAGGACTCTCTGGTAGTATTTGTGAGCACTGCAGCCATAAATTTTCCTGTTGACTATTACGAATCTAAGGCTGCTTACAGTCTCAGTGCTTACCAGGGCGTTATGATATGCACACAGGAGATCCAAAGCAGGATCTGGCTTACAAACATTAGTATGACAGCAGACCTAGCAAGAGATCCTCAAACTTCATCCAATGTTTCTACAAAACCATCTCAGATTTGTTTGACCAGAGGTGTATGAGTTGCGGGCCAGTCATGTGTCCATAATGTCATTGACCAAAAGATGTATGAGATCCAAGACATCTGTGACAGCAGCTGGACCAAACTGAATAAAAGACTCTTCAAGAATACACCTTGGCAGGATGCCTGGGTGACTCGGCAGTTGTGCATTTGTCTTTGGCTCAGGGTGTGATCTTGGAGTCCTGGGATCGAGTCCCACATCGGACTCCCTGCATGGAGCCTGCTTCTCCCTCTGCTTGTGTCTCTGCCTCTCTCTCTGTGTGTGTCTCTCATGAATGAATAAATAAATAAAATCTTAAAACAAAAAAAAGAATACACCTCGGCCTGAGACGGAAGTCCTTGCTATACAGGTTGGCAACAGTACTGTCTTCTTGATTTTGTACAAAGAATTATATTACAGGCAGATATATGCCAATGTTAGTGAGGGACCCTCCTTGGAGCAGAGGTCTGAATCCTATTAACAATTGTGGCAATCTCTTCAAATACATTCTTTTTTTTCCCCCAGTGGTCCTGCTCTTCTTGATCTACCCAACCTATGGTTCTGGGATAACATCTGATGAATCCATCTATGAGTTTCAGTCCTTTAGTCAGTACCACTGTATGACCAACAAGAAGTCAGAGGAAGAAATTGACTTTCTTTGTTCTAATTTCAAAATCTGGAATGTTCACAGTGTCCTCCACTCCTTGGTAGACAAATCCAACATTAACTGACAATGGAAGGGGTACACAAGTGGAGGTGACTCTGAGGGTGTGGCTGGTGAATATGGACAGCACTCCCTATATAAGAAGCTTGGCTACTTCAGCTTGGTGGGGCTTCTGCCTCTGCACTCCCTGTTGGGATTTTACTACCAGATCATCAAGGTGATGGAGAATATCAAAGTGAACAAGAAGAGCATGTTTTTTGTGTGTGCCCGAGTGCCAGGTCACCACATATTTTAACATCAATTTTGCATTTTTGATAACGTGTCACTACCAGGATGCTATCCGGATCTTTGCCAACATCCTCTTCTATATCCGGATTACCCATGAGCATGTTTCAGGTGACCACATAAAAGTATGAGAGGATTAACAAGTAGAATAAGCAGATGTATGTGCTGCTGACAATCATTCTCACAATGTACTCCATGCAAATTAACGAGAGCATTCACCACCAGCTATGGGAGAAATACAGACCCACAGGTCTATGAGGAACTTTTCAGACACTCCTCCCCAAAATTCCTGTCACCTGTAGTGTGCAACAATGGTAGTGTGCACCCTAAATACACAAGGAAACCTTCTTGAAGCAACTGAAGGTGTTTTCTGATGAAGTGCAGGATCAGGCTCAGCTCTCAACCATCTGATATTCCTCAAGCTCTACACTACCAGGCCTATGCCCAAACTGCTGGCTTCCTGGACCTCATAGAACAGAAGTTCCATGTCAGCTCTTTGTGTTCAAACACAAAATGAAGAACCTGATGTGAACCAGGGACATCTCTACCTTAGATGGCAAATTTCAGTCAGCCTCTGGGGTTCGCTTTTATATTGATAAGGACGTGATCTACATCACGGATACCAAGAGCGCTAGGCCCTATGGTATTTGTTTATCCTCATCCAACAGATACATAAAATTTGAGAAGCTCAGTCAAATGCTAAAGAAGATGGGACAGAGACCCTGAGTACATTCACATTCTTCTTAGGAATCTATTTTGATGTCTTTGTAGGTAGGGCATATTTTTTCACTGTGAAACCCTTACATATGTCAGATATCAGCCATTCATCTGAGTTGAAGTTTACTTGAATTATGGACTGAATGTTTTAAATAGGTCTCAGTAAAGGATCTTTTTTGGAAAAAGAGAGAGAGAGAGAGAGAGAGAGAGAGAGAGAAAAGACGGGAAACATATTGCCCTATAACTATACCCTTGCCATGCTCTCTAGCTTGAGCAGCCCTAACATCTACATGCATTGTCACTGTGGTCAAGGAGCCAAGTCTCTGCTGCTGCCATGTCTCCTGCTACTAACCTCAGTCCTGCTAAATCAGCTGGTCCTGATCTTTCAGTATCTTTTGAGCATGTCACAATAGTGTCTTGCTCATTCTCATACTGTATACCATCTGTTTAGGGGGTCACTCATCCCTCCTGAGATATGAAACACCAAAAGACTCTTCTGGAACCATGTATGTACAATCCAGAAGCATATTGGAGTTGATATTAGGGGAGCAAAAATAGCAACAGCATACAGGATGAAGATGAGCTCCTCTTTCTTTCTTTGCCCCCTATCTATAACAGCTGGATCAGAGAGGCAGGAGATCTATATGGCCTCTCAAAAGACTTCCTCCAAGAACCTTTGGTATCTTGTTACAAAGCTGTGGTCAACTTGGGAATATACTACCTTATCTTTGTCATCTTGCCTTCTCTGACTTTTATCTTCACTCCTCCTTACCTGTGAATGTTCTCCCAGTAAAGTGTTAACACAAAAGATTTCCCTGTTTTCTAGGGAATCCAAGCTAAGAAAGGGGCCACAACAACCACTGGAGGTTGAGCACTTTTTTACTTGTATTTTTACAGTATTCTTACTGTAGTCACCAATATATTATGAAGTCCCTTCATGCCACATCCCTAATGATCCTTCCTCTAGGGCTACTCTAATTTACCCTCAGGTTGGACCTTAAATAGGGAGCATAAGCACCCCAAAGGAACCTTTTCCATATATCATCAAGTCTAACCAAGGAGGCATCTATGTTGCATTTTGCAGATAAACCCATCTTGTCCTTCTGCACTGACCTGAAAGCCTTATTCAAGATCATGACTCCAATTACCAGGAGAGCCACAAGAGAGGATTCATTTCCCCCAAAGCAATTCAATAGCAACCTCACATCCCTCATAATTATGTCAGAATTGGGGCACAACTTGACCTAAATCTACACAAGTCTCTATAAAAGTGTCTGGTTTCAGGCATCTTTGATGTGTGTTCAATGTGAATACTGAGGGATCTGTCAACTTCTGTCCTGGCTGAAGTTAACACAATATTTTAGTTTAGATTGTAAAAGTGTAAGGTAAAAAAGTCATATGCTAATAAAAAGTAATTCGGATCACCAACATAGGTTAAAGAACACACAACAAGAACCAAGCATACATTTCATTGTCCTATGAGAACAAGATACCTTGGAATGGAAGAGGGGCAAATGGCACTCCCAGACATCCACATGAATCTCTTACTACACAAGATCATAACCTCAAGTTTGCGATTCGATTACCTGAGATCACTGTGCTGTATCTGTAATAACCAAAATGTGTGAAAAGCAATTTAATAGGTTAAAATGATTGACTATCTTTCATTAAGCCCTAACCATGAGATATAATCTATGATAAGCACTTTACATATCCATTATTTAACTTAATGATGATCATCAATCCTCCACAGAGGACACCTCTTCTGAGGATAGAGCAGGTATCCAGTTCCTTGGTACCATGCAAAGGTTTATGAAAATCAGATTGGCAATCTTTTCTAGAAAGAGCAACAGTTGATGCCTGATATTCCAAAGCATCCTTCATCTCTTTGGATTAAGTCATTATTTCTGGACAGGGTATTAATAGCCACTTTGAGAACTAAAAGCATTTCTTGCAGTTCACATCCAAACAGGAGTTTTTTGCCCTCTCTTCCCCAGGTGACTTTCTTTGGCCTGAAAGCAAAATCAATTTGTTGAGGAAGAGGTTCTAGGTTGAGGAGCCAATGAAAGTAAATCTAGGAAGGAAACTGAAGGCTCCTGGGAGACTAAGGAAAAGCTGAGCACAGAACCTGTCAGTTTTTCCCATAGATAACTTTGTTTCTGTCCTATGACTAAGTATGTAAAAATGTGAATTAACTATAGCATGAGAGAGTTAAGGGGGATATAAAGAACTTCCTCCTTATAGTTGCTACTAGATGGACCCCTAGTAGGAGGGTAAGCTTTTTGTTCACAGATATTTGACCTCTTAGAAACAAATATCCTGAGTCTTTACCAGTTTTGAGTTCACCTTTCTATTCCACATACATTTGCCATTTTCCTTTTGGGTTTTTGTCTGCACTTTTTTTTTGTTGTTGTTCTAGAGAAATACTAAAGAGATTGCTAATGGTTTTACATTATAGCCTCAGGAGGAGTCTTAATTTTAATTCCTTTGGAGGATGTACTACCAGAGAATTATCAAGCAAATGTCTATCTATAAACTGACCACAGAGGAAGGCTGTTCTGCCTCTTTCCACTGTCTCTAATCTCAACATCAAAACATCAATGAGCATTTCATCTGCCAATATAAGTAATCCATCTTCCACTCTGTCCCAGCAACACGTGGAATTATTGTAGCGCTCTCTGGGACGTGAACATCTCAGTCCACTTGTTCAGGTATTGGCAACACAGAAAAGTGTTGGCAACAGGTCTGTTACTTGATATGCCCTCAAGACTCACTATCTCCTTGCTGTCAACTCCTTCACTGACAAAAGAGAATGACCTGTCTCTTGCTTTAGCACAAACTGGTATCAAGGTGCAGATTCTTCAGCACAGTTACACAGAGAAAAGAGACTTTCCAGGAGGCCTGGAAACATTTGGGTTACACACACAGATAGACACACACACCCCTTGCACATATAGTAGGTACTCCATCAATAATTTTGAATAAATGAAGAGAATTTGGGATCAGTGATGGAATGAGAAGCTCAAGGAAGACTAAAATATTTTTAACAGAGTTTTTAAAAACCCATAAGGACACTGATGGCTGCCTTCTAGGACAAAACACCATCCTACCTTCCTTGGTAGCCATATTGCCTGGGGTTGAATCCTAGCTTTGTCACCCATGAGGTATATGACTTTGAGCAAATTATTTCATCTGATTCTCAGTTCCCTCATTTGTAAAATGGGGGTAGTGAAAGTAGTAACTTTTAGGGCTACATTAGGGCTAATGTCTGTGAAGCTCTTAAAACCCTGTCATATACTAAATCATCAATGTTATAAACATATTAAATAAAATACATAACTTTAAAAAATCACAAGAAAGAGAAAGGCAACCCCTATCATCTAGAAGCTGGACTAGAACTCACAGCTAAACTTAGTGTTCTCCTGTTGAACATAAACAATTTTACAAAACATCAACATCAGACAAGGCCACTCTGTGACCGATATGGATCAACACAAAAACAAGATCATTCCATAATCATATGTGAACACAGACAAAACATGAACATTATCCAAACTTTTAAATTCCAGATATCCCCCTCTCCCAGATAATATGAATTACTGCCTGTTGTTTCTTTACACATTTCAGTCTTATCCTGTTCTATATCCTCTAAGTAAGATATATTAAGAAACCCAATCAGAATTACCTCTGCATCCAATTCAGAGCAAAATCTCTTTTCCTTCAAAACTCCCCCCAAAATCACCTGCTACTAGCCCAAATCCTAGAAGGCTTTCCTAACACTCACTTACTGAGGCATGTCACAGTTCTCCATGCTGTGGGAAATAAATCCAAGTTGTTAGCTACAAGTGTGTTCCCAGCAAACTCCGTCTTGAGGGCATCAACTACAACCTTTGGTGGAAATTCACTTCAGGAGAGGCAAGGAACGCTGTACGTCAGATTCGGAACCATCATGTCTATGCAAATTACTTTAGTAATTGTTTTTCCAACAGTGTTTGAAGTGTTGCCCTAGAAAGATCACTGTACTGGAGAAAGAGAGAAGAAGAAATCAACACTTATTGAGCACATGCTAATTGAAAGACTGGATGAGATTGTTAATCCAAATTACTTTACTTAATCTTCAGGATAACCCTGGGCCATGGGTATTTGTTAATTATATTTTACAGATGAGGAGGCCGAGTGTCAGAGAAGCCAAATAACTTCTTCAAAGTAATGAAGACCTGATAAGTGGAATAAATCCAACAGTCAAGATTAGTAACAAAGCTAAATTCCATCAGATCTCTAGAATGAGCATAGCAAAATATGTGCACACACTTTCATAACAATGCTAGAGGAATTCAAAGATACATGAGCATGTCCCCTGACCCTAAAGAAGGGATGGGAAAGGAGGGTAGAGGTAGAAGTGGGATGAGGGAGATGTGGCTCATTCTCTGCCTTCTTTTCCCTTCTTATGATAATTACAGACTTTTCTTGATTGGTTAGGAAGTACATGTAGGAACCAGAGCCCTTGCATTGTTTTTCTTGCAAGTCTTCTTTAGGTTCCATAACAATTAGAGAAATCAGAGCATGCGAATCCCTCAAGAAGACTAAATTGCGAGGAAAGCACATGTCCACACTTACTCCCCGTGTCCCTCCCTGACTAAGGGTTTTCAACGCAGTCCAAGGCGCAGTCACTTCTAAGGTTTGCAGTTATAAGCTATGACCCTTGCCTATACAAGATGCTCTCATCAATACTTCTCAGTATTGCCTGGAATGGGCATGATGCACAGAATTCCACCCATCTGCCTGCTCCCAGAGACAGAAAGACATTCTATTTTCAAGTAATTTTCCAATCTTTTGACCACAATTCCCCTCTAAAAACAGTCAATTTGTGACCAGCCAAATCAGCCCACATTGCCCCAGATCTTTTGCAGCTCTGCATAGGAGAGAATAGTTTCACTTCTGGAGTCAAAGAGCTTGTGCCTAAACCTCTCACTGCTATGTGGCCATCAAAAATTAGGTAACATGTCTCTGCATCAGTAGTACCATCTGTAAAAATGGATGAAAACAGTGCCTGCCTATAATGGAAGGTTTTTGTTGTTCCTACTATCATTTATTCCACCTTTTTCCAATAAAAGCCCTTTTTTCCTTTGGAAATCTACCCCTCCCCACTCAATCCATATGTTTCTTTGAACTGTACCCATCATTAGGCTTCAGGTACCAAAATGTAATCCAAGTCTGGCTAATCAGTCAAAGACTTGGTCAGGGATCATTATGTAATTTAACAAAAGCCATTAAGAATCTACTTCAGAACTTTTGCTAGAATACTATGAAATGTAAATTCTTGCCATAAGCTGTAATGTTAGAGCTGCTAGTAACCATCTTTGGTAGAGCTAATGAATAAAGCTAATGAAAGTAAAACAAAACCAAGAGTTGGAGAAAACAGATTCTTATGAACATCAAATACAGGAATCCAACAATGTCTGAACCATCCTCTGGTCTTTTCAATCATGTAAGCCAATGAATTCTCTTTTTTGTTTAAGCATGTTCAAGATAAGTTTTTGTTACTTGCAACCTGAAAAGTGATAATACATGATCTCTAAGGTTATTATGCAGAGTAAATGAGATAATCTACATAAAGTACCTAACATAGTACATTCATGGTACATGGCAAGAGTTCAAAAAATAGTTGAAAGCTAGCCGGTCCATTTTTAGATCCTGATGAGTGCAAAGCTCTCTGGAAGACACATCCCCCTCTGCAGGCCATGCCTACCATGAAATCCTCAGCACTTAATAAATATCAAAATACCTACATCATCCTTTTTTCCTTTGAGTGGCTTCTGATCTCTGCAACTCAGAATTTAGCTCAGTACTATTTTTCCCGATGCCCTGCCGACTTTTTTTTAAGATTTATTTATTTATTTGAGAGAGAGAGAGCACAAGCAGGGGTGGGTGGGTCAGGAGAGAGAGACTCCCTAAGCAGACTCTCTGCTGAGCATGGAGCCTAACGGGGGCTCAATCCCAGGACCGTGAGATCATGGCCTGAGCTGAAACCAAGAGTTGGGCGCTTAACCAACTCAACTACCCAGTTGCCCCCCAGTGCCCTGCCTACTTGTTAGGCTATTTCATCTGATCCTTCTCCTCTATGTGTCTTATCAATAGGGGCAATGGGCCAAAGGAAGGCCATTCTCCCCATTGCTGTTCCAATGAGAATAATCTTCCAGGTTAGGTGACCTCTCCTCATTCATCTTACCGCACAGTTTAATGTGACAATCACAAAAATGGAACAGAAGTTAGACACATCAAGTGTTTCTGATCATTCATAGGAAGCTGGATCAACCTCAGAGACAGGAACAACTGCATAATTTTTAAGTTGAATGCAAAATGAAACTGCAAGGTCTCTTATCCAAAAATTATTAAGAATTTCAAGACAGCAACAGCAGATCATTAAACCAAGTACAAGGGCCATTGAAGTGTGGGGCCCTGTGCAGCTGTATTGGTCACATGTTCATGAAACTGGCCCTGCCCAGAATTAAGGGATCCAGCAAGGTAGGAAGGATAACAGAAGGCACAATGATTCAAATTCCCATCTCTACAACCTGTTTTTGTATGTTTGGGAACATACTCAGTTCAAAGAGACAGATTTAATAGTGGACTTCAGGTACCAAGACAGTCCAGAAAGAGAAATGTTTTAGGTCCCAGCAGGTATACTCCCATATCTACAATAAGAGCTGCCTTCTCTGTGTTCAGTGCCCAGGGCTCAGTTCTGCTATTGGTCACAACTAACATCTCCCTTCACAGGAAAAAATTTTTGGTCTACACAAAGGAGAGAAAGAATAAGGCTATGGTAGAGAAAATATGTCAAGTCATTATTTCTATGGTAAACTTAGAGACATGGTGGTTTAGACTCTAGCATATAAAAGGAATTTCAGTAGCATGGATTTCAAATTTCAGGAGGATTGAAGGCCAGAGAAGGGCAGAATTTTAATTATGTAATTTTAGGGACATCTGGGTGGCTCAGTGGTTAAGCGTCTGCCTTCAGCCCAGGGTGTGATCCTGGAGACCTGGGATGGAGTCCCACACCAGGCAACCTGCATGGAGCCTGCTTCTCCCTCTGCCTGTGTCTCTGCCTCTCTCTCTCTCTCTCATGAATAAATAAAATATTTTTTTAAATTATGAAATTTTATTTCTTCCAAGTACAGTGTCCAACCTGCTGGTCTTCAAACCACTGCCTTTTACAAATCTTTAGGGAATCTGTTACTGGTTTTGGATTGTTTTATAACTGACATAGACTTAGTAGATGTTAGTAAAGCTTGAGGGAGCTTAAAGTATGTTTTCCTCAGGACTGCCCCATTCAGAGCTTTTATTTACCCCCTTTTATTTATACTCTGAAGAATAGACTTGCCAAACAAAAGCAAATTGCAATTTATCCCCTGCCTGAAGTCTTTAAATAGTATCTAAACGATGGGGTCAGGTTCAAATTTAGAATCATAGACAAGTGTTAAATTGAAAAAGAATATTTCATAGTGGTTTCGTCAAATGGTTCTAATGACTCAGTTTCCAGCCCTGATGCAACAGAACTATGGGGAAAGCTTTTAGGACACTATACATTGCCTTGACCTTCTCCCAGAAATTTTTCAGTCTTTGGAGTGAAGCTGGGGGAATCTGTATTTCTATAAAACTTAATGGTTTAAATTTAATAAATATATAGCCAAAACACAGTAAGTGAAAAAGCCAAGCACAAAGTAGGAATTAATCTTTGTAAGGCATAGGCTGACTTGGGGCTGGGGGCTGGGAATAAGAGTGTCATCATATAAGGCCCTCCTCTCGGGAAGAGGCCCTTGCAAGCAGACTGAACTGTGCCTGTGGGATACACATTTTATCATCATAAAGGAAAATACTGTGTCCAGGCTCTGACCATGGCCCATCATCAAACTTGCCATGGCATCTCCCTCATTCCTCCCATCGAAGGGATAGCCTGTCTTCTCTCTCTCCCCCAACTAACTGGGGAAATCCTGGAAGGCCTGAGCCACCCTTGGAAAGGAAGCCACTTCCTGGAGCCTCATCATCTCAGGAGTCCCTTGTTGGATGGAAGCAGTTCCCACTGCATTGCTAGAGGATCTGGAAGCACGACATATCCAAGGTTCACAGATACAAAGCCAAAGGTTTCATTTTATGTTGTGGCCTGTAGGTCTTACTGTAGCATGTTCCCCCGATTTCCCTCTTTTCCTCTTTAGTATTTTATTTGGTTCCTTTCCCTTCTGTGTGAACAGTTGGTCCTCACAATCCCCAAGCAGCTTGTAGTTGGTTTGTTACTGTCACTCCACATGGTTGCTCCGTTTGGTTCCAGCAGGCACATTGACTTGGACATACTCTTCACATAGCTGTCAACTCGTTTCTCTGGGCTGTAGGCTGGAGTGGCCACTGTTCAGGATTTGGTTTCCCTTTTTTTGCTGCTGAAATTGTATCTTTATCACTGCCTGTTCTGAGTATGGATGATTTCTCTGCTTTAGTAGAATGTTAAAATCAATTTCCAAGAGCATCCTAAAAAGGTAAAGTTCTAACGTCTGCTAATAAAGAATGGCTCTGAACTAAGTGGCCCGGATTAGCCTTGCAAGGGTGAAAATGGCAACGGGCCTGCCTCCAAAATGTTGTAATATTACATGCATGCCCTGCTGGCTCTGCCTTGGAATCCTACAAACCACCATCTCGAGAAGATCAAAGGAAATATTTTCCACTTCTAGAGCATGCCAGATCCTAGAGGTACTGCCACACAAAATAAACTCTCCTCCAAGTGACTGAATATGCTATTTCCTCTCAATTGTGGGAAAGCATAAATAAATGGGACAGCATGAGATGGTGAAACCAAGAGAGGGAAAATTTGATACATTAAACACACGGGAAGCAGCTGTAGTAGCCACAGGGCTAGCGAAAAAAACAGAAATCAAAAGAAAAGCACATTTACATTAAGCACACATGCGACGCACATTTCAATATTTCTCCAAGAGATTTCTACAACTTATATCTTAAAGACACTCGAAAGCACCAAGTTCTTTCTAGGCTAGTGCAGCTGATATAACATGTGATGGCACTTGATACTTCATGTATCTTCTAAAAATACATTTCTAAGCTCTTCTATTATGAAAAATTTGTAATTGAGTACTCCTATAATAGTCTATGGACACGTGTGAATTCAAGAACTGTTTGCTCTCTGTATAAGTACACGAAGTGAGCAGAAGCATCTAGAAACTTTTTAAACAATTCTATACAGACACAACATTTTTATTATATTTTGCAAATGTATTAGTCAAATGAATTCATTTTTTCAAGTGAATTTTTAAAAACTGCTTTTCATCACATATGGTTTGACAAACACTGGCATACCACCCATTTTTACATCACCTAGATTTATTTGTTTTTAACAAACTGGGAGAAATACAGAATAATTCATAGAGGAATGCTGTTTGAAGAGGACATAAAATTATGTACCTAAAGTTTTGCCTTTAAATTTTTTAACTACTTTCTCAGTCTTGTTAACTTGTCATTGCCTTGAAAGTAGTGTGACCAAAAAGTAATGGATCTATTTTGCATATTTCCACTTCCTAAGATATAGATATTCCAAAAAAGCTTGCATTATACTAGGCTTATGAAAATGCAAGGGAGATAAGCATTATCCTTCACATTCCCATTATCCTCTTTTCTAAGTCAATTCTATGTCCTCTAATATTTACAAGTCAGTTTGTTAAAGACTATCTTCATGATATTTTGAGAGCCTGATTTAAAATTCATGACATGATAGATAAGGCTGTAACTTGCCTTAAAGCCACCCTGTCCTCACATTTTATGATGGAAACAGTTAAGTTAGTTTTACGTGTTTTTAAAAGCTTTTAAATATATAAAGAAAATAATAAGATGGGACTTCCCTTGTTCGTCAAGGAATTGAATTCAGCTCTCTGAAACAGAATGTGGTATAACTTTTCATTGCGGAGACTTTTTCAACTTATAGGAAGAATTTATGTAGAAAAACTTCATGTGGCTATTATTAATGTCAGCTTAAGATTCTGGCAAAGAAGGGGAAAAACAAAGGAAGTGTCACCCACCCACATCACCAAACTTAAAAAGCTGGAAAACTTTATCCATAGTTACTTTGTATCAAATTGCATTGCATTCTGGACAAAGAGTCAGTTGTGCCTCAGTGAAAATTTTGTTTGAACATATATTGTTTTCTAGATGTTTTGCTAAAGTCTTTTAATGTCTAATTCCCACAACCTCTTTATTAGGGATTAAGAAGCACTGAACACTGTGAAGGAAGAGTCATTTGTTTTCCCTGGCCTTGGAGGGAAAAATAGGGCCACACACACCAAATTATTGAGCTACTCCTTTTTTCCCTCTTGTAACTCATCCAAATATTCTATTATGAAGCTGAAACATTTCAGTTACTGTAATTTTTTCCTAAAGGTTCTGGTTCCCACACTGAAATTCTGCCTCCAAAGTCAGATTCAGAATCCAATTCCCAAAATCTGTTCCAAAACACATTCGTGGCCTAACCCTCGAGAAAGAGAACTTTAAGCTCCACTTGCCTCCTTTTGGAATGAGTCAAAGTATTTTTAACAGCAACAAAAATGTGAAATCCTCTGATGAAGTGTTTTTGAAGTGTCCTGGCCACATCTGTAAGAATGGTCAAATATTATCTAATTCAGTTCACTTTTTAAAGTGGAAAACAACTAAACTTAGCACAAATACAGGCAAATAACTCCTACTAAAAGAAAAGTGGTATTAAATCCTGTGGTGGTGGTGGTGGTGGTGGGCCCACAAAAAATGAGAGTGGAAGAAATTGAGCAGAACTGAGGGTGAGGATTTAGGTGATCTTATTGGGGATAATGCCATCTGAAAGTAATGAGAAGTCTCTGGGAACATGACAAACACAAAGTATAGGATTACTAGAATTAGCTACTAATTCTAGCTCTTCACACATGTGGAGGTATTAACTGTTCTTTAAATGTTTTGTAGAATTCACCTGTAAAGACTTCTGGTCCTAGATTTTTGTTTAATAGTTGTTACTATTTTAATTACTGATTCTACTTCATTACTAGTAATCAGTCTGTTTAGATTTTCTATTTCTTCCTGATTCCTGGCATACTGTATGTTTCCAGGTATTCATCCATTTCTTCTAGGTTGTCCAGTTTGTCGGTGCATAATTTTGTATAATAGTCACTTATAATCTTTTATATTTCTGTGGTGTCAGTTTTAACTTCTCCGTTTTCATTTCTAATTTTTTGTAACCTCTTTTTTTCTTGATGAATGTGGCTAAAGGTTTATCAATTTCATTTTTCTTTCCAAAGAATCAGACCTTAAGTTTGTTGATCTTTATTATTTTTGTTTAGTCTCTATAAAATTTATTTCTACTTTGATCTTTATTATTCCATTCCTACTAGTAACTTTAGGTTTTGTTTGCTTTTCCTTTTCTGGTTCCTTTAAGTAAAAACTTAAATTGTTAATTTGAGATTTTTCTTGTCTCTTGAGTTAGGCCTATATCACTATAAACTTCCCTCTTAGAACCCCTTTTGCTGTGTCCTATAGATTTTGGAATGTCATATTTTCATTTTCACTAATCTCCAGTTATATTTTTATTTCCTCTTTGATTTATTTATTGACCCATTTGTTGTTTAGTAGCATATTGTTTAGTCTCCATGTGTTTGTGGGTTTTTCCCCCCAGGTTTTTTCTTGTAGTTGTTTTCTAATTTCATAGCATTGTGGTTAGGAAAGAAGCTTGATTTGATTTCAGTCTTCTTAAATTTATCAAGACTTGTTTTGTGGCCTAATGTGATTTACCCTGGAGAATGTTCCATGTGCACTTAAGAATGTGTATTCTGCTGCTTTTGAGTGGAATGTTCTGTATATATATATTAAGTCCATCTGGTCTAACATGTTGTTTAAGACTGATATTTCCATACTGATTTTGTCTGGATGATCTATCCATTGATGTAAGTAGGGTGTTAATATCCCCTACTGTTGGGACACCTGGATGGCTCAGCAGTTAAGCGTCTGCCTTTAGCTCAGGGCATGATCCTGGAGTCCCAGGATTGAATCCCACATCGGGCTCCCTGCATGGAGCCTGCTTTTCCCTCTGCCTGTGTCTCTGCCTCTCTCTCTCTCTCTCTGTCTCTCATGAATAAATAAATAAAATCTTTTTAAAAATCCTCTACTATTATTATATTACTGTCAATTTCTCCCTTTTGGTCTGTTAATATTTACTTTGTATATTTTGGTCCTCCTGTGTTAGATACATATACATTTATATATTCTATATCTTCTTGCTGTGTCAACCCTTTTATCATTATGTGGTGTCTCTATTTGTTTTTTTATTATGGTCCTTGTTTTAAAGTCTGTTTAGTCTGGTAGGAATATAGCTACAGTTTCCCTGGATCTCTATTTGCATGGAATATCTTTCTTCATCTCTTCACTGTTAGTCTGTGTGTGTCCTTACTTCTGAAATGAGTCTCTTATAGGCAGTATATATATATATGTTTCTTGAATTTTATCCATTTAGCCACTTTTTGTCTTTTGATTGGCAAATTTAGTCCATTTAAAGTAATTATTGATAGGTATGTACTTATTGTCATTTTGTTGTTTTCTGGCTGCTTTTGTAGTTCTTCTCTGTTTCTTCTTTCTACTTTTCTTTCTCTCATCCCTTGATGACTTTCTTTAGTGTTATGTTTAGAAATTTTTCTCATTTTCTTTTGCATGTGTTTTTTTGTTTTTATTTATTTTTTAAATAATAAATAAATTTTATTTATTTATTTGATTGTGAGAGAGCAAGCATGTACAAGCAGGCGGGGAGAGAGAACCAGGCTCCTACTGAGCAGGGAGCCTGATTTGGGGCTCCAACCCAGGACCCTGGGATCATGACCCAAACCAAAGACAGATGCTTAATCCACTAAGCCACCCAGGTACCCTCTTTCGTATGTTTAATATAAATTTTTGCTTTGTGGTTTGCAAAGTTCACTTGTATCATCCTATGTATATAACAGTCAATTTCAAGTTTATAGTAAATGAAATTTGAATACATTCTAAAACTTTACATTTGTATTCTCCCACCATTTGATGTTTTGATGTCACTGTTTACATTTTTTTATATATGCCTTAACTAATTATTATAGTTTTAGTTAAGTTTACTACTTTTTTTTAAAACGTTTTATGAATTTTCCTTTAATATTCATGGTACATTTGTGATTAATCTATCTTTGCTATATATTATATGATATTATAATACATATATATATATATATATTTCCTTTTTCAATGAGATTTTCTACTTTCAAATGTTTCCTTATTATTGGTGCTATTACTTTTCAGTCTTAAAGAAGTTACCTTAAAACATGTTTTAAAAATATTTTAGAGAGAGAGAGAGAGAGAGCATGAGAGCTGGTGGTGGGTAGGGACAGAGGGAGAGAGAGAAAATCTTACACAGACCCCCTGCTGAGCATTAAGCCTGATGCAGGACTCAATCTCATGACCCTGAGATCATGACCTGAGCCAAAATTAAGAGTCTGACACTTAACTGACGGAACCATCCAGATGCCCTCCTTAACATTCCTTATAAAGCCAGTTTAATAGTGATAAACTCCTTTCACTTTTGCTTATCTGGAAAACTTTTATCTTTCTCTCAATTGTGAGTGATAATCTTGATGCATAAAATATTCTTTATTTGAAGGTTTTTTTTCCTTTCAGCACTTTGATTATATCATGCCACTCTCTTCTGGCCTGCAAAGACTCATCTTAGAAATCTGCTGATAGCCTTATAGGTTTCCTTTGTATGTAACAACTTGTTTTTCTCTTACTGCTTTTAAGATTCTCTCCTTATCTTTAATTTTTGACAGTTATAATATCTCTTTGGGTAAATCTCTTTTGGAACTCTTGGGGCTTCCTGGATCTGGATGTATGTTTTTTCCCTTCGGTTAGGAAAATTTTAGCCGTTATTTCTTCATGTAAGTTTTCACCTTTATCTCTCTCTTTTTCTGGGACCCCTGTAATGCAAATGTTATTCCACTTGATGTCCTATAGGGCCTTTAAGTTATATTTGTTTTTATTATTATCATTATAATGATTGTTATGACAATATTATCATATGATAATATTATTATTTTAGGTCTTTTTTTCTGCTCTATCTGCATAAATTCCATTGCCCGGTCTGCTAGCTATCTGATCAGTTCTACTTCATTCAGTCTGTTGAACTCCTCTAGTGTATTTTTCAGTTCAGTTATTTTATTCTTCAACTCTGTGACCTCTGTTTGGTATTTTATTTATATTTTTTGTTTCTTGTTAAAGTTCTCACTGTGGTCACCTATTCTCCCAATTTTGGTGAGCATTTTTATAACCATTACTTTGAGCTCTTTATCAGGTACATTACTTATTTCTATAGCACTGAGGTCTTTTTCTGAGGTTTTGTCTTGTTCTTTCATCTGGAACATATTTCTCCATTTTCTCATTTTTGTTTGACTCTGTTTTTGTTTTTATGTATTACATGAAACAGTTAACTCTCTTTGTCTTGAAGGAATGGTGTTGTGTGAGTGAAGCTTCTCATTCAACTTTGCTCTTGGTTGTTTTTTAACTTTTGCGATTGTCTAAACCGTATAATTTATTCTTGATATATCCCTGTGACTGAGGGTATGCCTTGACCTGTCAGTGTCCCAAGGGGCAGAATCTTATTTGGCATCTAGTTTCAGGGTAATTGGATGCCAGACCCTCAAGGCAGCACGTTTAAAGTATGCAAATATATACAGTCCTGGAGACTGCAATAGAAATTCCTGCTGGCCTCTAGACCAGGAGATCAGGAACTGTCTCCTGGGGAATAGTTGCAAAACTCTGGGCCCTAGATTAGTGTATAAACATTCCTGGGAGGTCTTACTGAGCTTTAGTGAGTCCAAGAGTGTACATGGTGTCTACCTGTTTACATTCTCTGGGAGGACCTCCATATCCTCTAGATGTGTGGAAAACCTGAAGTCTGTCCTTCATGCCGAAGCTCCAGGCTGAGTTAATTATCCTTTTCACAGGTAGACTGGGGTTGTGTTTCAGTCTGCTGTGTGTGCTGTGTGTGCAGTGCCTTTGGCAGGGAAGGGTGGCCTACCAAAATCTGTCTTTCTGATTGTCACATTCCTGTGGAGCTCAGGAATGCCAGCTTCCTTGGCCACCAGAGCTAGACAGTGATGGGGCCTCTTTGTGTGGATTTTGCAAATGAACTGACTTTAGCTAAGCAGTTGGAGAGTGTTAGGGGAGGGGCTTGCTGGCTGGCTGCCAAAAGGCAAAGGGAAAATATACTGCACATATCTGTGGGCTTCAAGAATGCAGCAGGAGAGTGCCTTGTCTGTGAACACATGCCAGCTTTAGGCTAGGAGCAGGAGAATGCCATGACCACTCATATTCACCAGCTCAAGCCAGAGAGTGGTGGGAATGTCACAACCACTTGTATTTGCAGACTTTAGCTAGAGAGTGGAAGAATGCCACAACCTTGCCTCCCTGCCCCAGCTGGATGCAAGGAATGCTGCAACTGCCCACTTTTATGCTTTAGCCAAGCAAGAAGATAGTGCCATGACCTCTCACTCCTGCCTATCTTAGCAAGCAGCAGGAGAATTGTGTCTGAATTTGCCAGTTCATGCTAGCAGGATAGGTGAAGAGTGCAAAAATGGCATCCACCAACACCTCTATAATAACTGGGACCTCTGTATCCAGAAAGATATTTACCCCTGCCCCTCCAATGGATGCTTTTAGACTAGCAAATTAATATCCTTCAAATATAGTCTATGAGCTTTTTGAACTACTGGGGGGTTTTGTTTTGTTTTGTTTTTACTGGGTGTCTGGACAAGTGAGACTACACATGATCCTTTTAAAAGGGAATCTCAGTTTCCTATAGCACTTTGGGTTCCTTAGACAACATCCCCATTGGTTTTCTAAGCCATATGTTTTTGGTGGTTGTTTTTTTGATACAGATCCCTGATCCCCCTGCTTCTCTGAGAGAAGCACCAGACTGGTGATATCCCACCCTATTTTGTGTCACCAAACCAGAGGTGGGAATTTTTGGTGACATTGTGTCTCTTCCTCTCCCACCCATTTCAATGTGGTATTTTTATCCTTTGTTATAGAGAAATAGTTCATCTAATTTTCAGTGCTCTTTTGGAATGAAATGAGCTATAGATTTGGTGTGTCTATAGGGAGAGTTGAGTTCAGTTCTTCCTATGCTGACATCTTATGGAAGTCACTTTTTTTTTTTTGTCTTTTTGAACATGGCATTTTAATAGACATGATGAGGTGATAGCTCATTGTGGTTTTGATTTGCATTTCTTAATGACTAGAGATGTTGAGCATCTTGCTGCATACCTGTTGGCCATTTATATATCTTTTTTAGAAAAAATATCTATTCAGGCTTCTGCCCTATTTTAATTGGATTCTTTTATGGTGGTGGTGATCTTTGCTCTTGAGTCATACGAGTTCTTTATATGTGTCGAATATTAACCCCTCATCAGTTATATGGTTTACAAATAAGTCTTCCTATTCTGTAGGTTTCTTTTCATTTTGCTTTTGCTATGCAGAAACTTTATCAATGTAGTCCCACTTGCTTATTTTGGGTTTTGCTGCTGTGCTGTGCTGACACTTACAGGTGTCATATCCCCAAAAATCATTGCCAACACTCATGCCAACAAACTTTTTCCCTATGATTCCTTCTGGAAGTTTCATGGTCTTAGGCTGTACATTTAAGTCTGTAGTCTATTTTGAGTTAAGTTTTGTGAGTGGTATAACAAAGGGGTCTAGTTTCATTCTTTTACCATGAATAACTAGTTTTTTAAAGCACTATTTATTAAACAGACTATCTATTCTCTACTGAGTTTTTTTGGTTCCTATAAATATTAGTTGACCATATATGCTTAAGTTTATTTCTGGGCTTTCAGCTCTGTTCCATCGATATATATTTATGTTTTTATCCAGGCCCATGCTGTTTTGATTACTATAGCTTTTAGAGTATAGCTAGAAAACAAAAAGTGTGATGCCTCCCACTATATTCTGTTTTCTCAGAATTGCTTTGGCTTTCGGGGTTTTTTGTTGTTGTTATTCCATTTAAATTTTGTTTTTTCTACTTCTATAAAAAATTCCATTGGAATCTTGCTAAAGATTGCATTGAATCTATAGATGTCTTTTGGTAGTACTGACATTTAACAATATTCTTTCAAGTCATGAACACAGGATACTTTCCTTTTGTGTCTTTGACTTCATCAATGTCCTGTAGTTTCAGAGTAGAAAGTTTTACCTCTTTGGTTAAGTTTTTTCCTAAGTATTTTATTGCTTTTGATACTATTATAAATAAGGTCATTTTCTTTCTTTTTTTTTTTTTTGGTAATTTATTGCATGTATATAGAAACACTACTTGTATTTGTATATGAAATCCATATCCTATTTTACTGCAATCATTGATCAGATCTAAGGTTTAGGTGAAGTCTTTACGATTTTCTAAATATAAATTCACTTCATCTGCAAATACAGTTTTATTTCTTCCTTTCCAATACTGATACTTTTTCTTTTTTCTTCCCTGATTGCCTTGACAAAGATTTCTAGTACTTTGCTGAATAGGACTGATGCAAGTGGGCACCCTAGTCTTGTTCCTGATCCTAGAGGAAAAGCTTTCAAGCTTTCACCATTGAGTATGATGCTAGTTGTAGGCTTATGATAAATGACCTTTATTATTTAGAAGTACATTCCTTCCATATGTAACTTGTTGAATATTTGTCATGAATCAATGTTGAATTTTGTCAAATGCTTTTTCTGCATCTATTTAACTGATTATATGTTTTTTCCTTCATTCAATTAATGTGATGTATCATATTGATTGATTTGCATATTTTGAACTATCCTTGAATCCTAGGTATAAATCACAATCATGGTTAACTGAATCTTCAATTTTGCTGCTTAATTTAGTTTGTAGCATTTTACTGAAAAATTTTGCATGTACATTCATCAGAATGTTGGACTGAATTTTTCTTTTAGGGAGTTTCCTTTTCTGGTTTTGGTAAAATGCTGGCCTTGTAAAATCAGTCTGGGAGTGTTCCCTCCACTTTGATTTTTTTTTTTTTTTTTTTGGAAAGCTTAAGGATAAGGATTGGCATTAATTCTTTAAATATTTGGTAAAATTCACCAGTGAAGCTGATGGTCCTGGGTTTTTCTTCATTGGGGGATTTTTGACTACTCCTTACTGGTAATTAGTCTCTTCAAATTTTCTATTTCTTCCTGATTCAGTATGGTAGTTTATATATATATCTAAGAACTTTTCCTTTTTTTCTAATGTCCAATTTGCTGGGATATAGTTGTTCATAACAGCCTCTTATAATTGTATTTCTGTAGTGTTTGTTGTAATATCTACTTTTTCATTTATCATTTTGTTGATTTGGGCCTTCTGTTTTTCCTTGGTTAGTGTAGCTAAAGGTTTGTCCATTTGTCTATCTTTTCAAAGACCTCTTTATCTTTTCAATTGTTTTCCTGGTTTCTCTCTTTTATCTCTCCTTTAACTTTTAATATTTCTTTCCTTCTGCTAACAACTATGGGCTCCATTTTTTCTTCACTTTCTAGTTCCTAAAGCATAGAGTTAGGTTTTTTATTTAGGATCTTTCTTCCTTCTTAATGTAGGTGCTTATTACTATGATCTTCTCTCTGAGAACTTCCTTTTGCTGCATAGCATAAATTTTGTATGTTGTGTTTCCATATTTGTTTGTCTCAAGATACTGTTATTTCCCTTTTAATTTCTTGACTCATTGGTTGTTCAAGATGAAATTATTTAATTTCCACAAATTCATGAATTTTCCAGTTTTATTTTATAGTATCAGTGAAGATACTTAGTATGATTTCAATCTTCTTGAATTTGCTAAGACTTGTTTTGTGCCTTGACATATGATCTATCCTAAGAAAAGTTTCCATGTGTGCTTGAGAAGAATATATTCTCTGCTGTCATTAGATAGAATGTTCTGGATATATCTATTAGGTCCTTTTAGTCTATTGTTCAAATAGACGGTTTCTTTATTGATTCTCTGATCTATCCATTATTGAGAGTGGGGTATTAAAGTCTCCAACTATTTTTGTATTGATATTTCTCTTTATAGCTCTGTTAGTTATGCTTTATATATTTAGGTGCCCCTACTCAGGTGCATTAATATTTACAATATAATGACCTTGTCTCTTTTCAGCATTTTAAAGTATATTTTTCTGATATAAATATAGCTGTGTTTACCATTTGCTTGAATTATTTTTCTTTACCATTGCTCTCAGACTATATGTGTATTTAAGGCTAAAGTGAATCTCTTGCAGGCAGAATATCCTTGGATTTTTAAGAATCCATTCAGCCATTCTATGTCTTTTAGTTGGAGAATTTAATCCATTTATATTTAATGAATTATTAATAAGTTAGGACTTACTGCCATTTTATTAATTGTTTTCTGGTTGTTTTATTCTTTTTCATTGTTGTTTCTTACCCTGCTGTTTTTGTTTTATGTGTGTTTGGTGGTGTGTGGTATCAGTATCCTTGGACTCTTTATCACAATCGTTTGTGTAATTATTATAGATATTTCTCTAACATAAGATCTTAAAATGTTAACACTTTTTAAAGACTAGTATAACAATGTTTATAGAATTCCTTAGCACTTTTTACTTATTTTTACACTTCTCCTCTCCTCACATTTTACATTATTGATGTTACAAGTTGCATATTTTATTGCATAAAATAACAAATTTTTGTAATTATGATTTTTACTACTTTTATTCTATAACTACTAAAGTTGTTCGTGAATTATGCACCACCATTACTATAGTACAGAATCCATTACTGTAGTACAGAATCTAACTCTGATAGTATATCTATCATTGCCACTGTAAAATTACACTGCTTTATTATAGTTTTAGGTGTTAATTATTAGCTTTCTATTTCTACTCAAAGACCTCCCATTAGCAGGACTAGTAGTGAGCTCCTTCAGCTTTTATTTGTTCTGGAAAGTTTTTATCTCCCCTTCATTTATTATGGACAGCTTCACCAAGTATAGTATTTTTGGTTGGTAGGTTTTTTTAATTTCAACATTTTGAATATGTTCTCCCATTTTCTAGCCTATTAAGCTTCTCTTAAGAAATCTGCCAATAATCTTATGGTGTTCCCTGTACATAACTTTTTGCTCTTCTTTTAATCTTCATCTTTGACTTTTGACAATGTAATTATAATTTCTCAGTTCAACCCATTTGGAGTCTGGGGCCTCCTGGGTCTGGATGCCTAATTCTCAACTCTCCCTGGAAAAGTTCCAGCTATTTTTTAAAAAGTTTTATGTATGTATGTATGTATGTGAGAGAGAGAGTGCACAAGTAGGCCAAACAGCAGTCAGAGGGAGAGGGAGAAGCAGGCCCCCCACTGAGCAGAGAGGCCAATGTGGGGCTTGTTCCAGGACCCTGAGATCATGACCAGAGAGGAAGGCAGATGCCTAACTAAGCCACCAGCACCTCTATTATTTTTTTAAATATACTTTCCCTTCCTCTTTTTCTCCATCTTCTGGAATTCCCATGTGTTTTTATTGTTATTGTGCTAATATTGGTATTTTGTTCCATAGGTCCTGTAAGCTTTCTTCCTTTTCTTTTTGCTGCTCTGACTTGGTAATTTCAAATGACCTATCTTACAGGTCTCTGATTATTTCTTCTATATAGTGAGTCTCCCTCCCACCTTCCTTTCTTCTTTCTTTTTTTTTTTTTTTGAGTCTCCCTTTCAGTCTCTTTATGAATTCTTCAGTTATTTTCAGCTCTAAAGTTTTTTATAATTACTATTTCTTTGTTGAACATCTTATTTTGTTCATGCATTATTTCCCTAATTTTAACTGTTATTCTAGTTCATTAAACTTCTTTAAGAGGGTTATTCTGAATTCTTTGCCTGACAGTTCATTGATTTCCATTTCCTTCAATTAGTTTCAGCTTTCAGTTTCTTTTGTGGTGTCATATTTACCTGATTTTTATCCTTACATTGGTATCTAAGTAAGTTGTCTCCTCTTTCAGACTTCACAGGTTCACTTTGCAGAAATAGTACTTCACCAGTCAGCTAAGTTTGGGTTTCTGGACATGTCTACTGGGGTAACATTCTTGGACAAATGGGGCTTGCTAGTAGGGTCTATTTGGGGGCAAGGTAACTGAGCTCTGTCAGCGTTGGGGTGGTATGAAACTGGCTGAAAAGAGTTGAATAGGACTGCTGATTTAGTTCCCTGCCCAAATAAAAACTGTAAGATGGGCTCCATAGTTGCCTCTGTTCCTGGTCAGGCTTCCCTAATGGTGAGAAGTGATACTAGTAGATGGGGCTGTGAAAAGAGCTTCCCTTCCCTGGCAGGGCAGCAGGATAGGACCCAGGGCCTGCATGGCTTGTTGTTTGGGCACCTGAATCAGTCAAAGTGTACAACGAATATCCTGGTTAGGTGAGGTCACTGATTTTGCTCTAAATGGGGAGAGCCATGGGCAATGCTTTCTGCTCAAGTGCCACACTGTAGACAGGGCTGGTGGATGGGATAAAAAACTGCCCATGAATTCTGATAAGGTTCCCTGGTCAGGCAGGTTGAAGGCTGTATTCAAGAATTGGGGCTGTGAATTTATTTCCCTTCCCTGGGCACAGCAGGAGCAGCAGCTCTAACACCACTAAGGCTCTTGATGTACCACTTGCTGCAAGGCAACTCATTCCCCAAGTTCCCTGGCCAAACAGGGCCACTCTTCTCGGGGCAATCAGAACTTTCCTCTCACTTCAGCTTGCATGTTACTGGATTAACACAGCAACTTCCAGGTGCTCTGTCAGCCCTGCCTGTCATATGGGGCTGGGGCTATGCTCCATAAAGGATGGGGTGGGGTATGACACAGCTCTCCTAGCTGCATATGGGAGGACTAGACTCCAGGGCTGGCAAAACTCATTTGAAAATCCTGCTGTGGTGTGAATGTACCTGGTCAGATTGCAGCACCTATTTGGTTCTGAAGATTTACAAAGCCACTGGTTAGAACTATTGCTTGGGCCTGCAGGTAGAAATGTGGTCTGCTAAGATTTGAGTGCTGCTTGTTGGAAGCCTCTTTCCTCTTCTCCATCATAATCAGATTCCCATGATCCCCATGGAGCAAGATCAGAGTAGGTGCTACCCCTAGGTTCTCTTTTTCCAGTGGAGGAACTATAGACACAGGGGAGACCTTTTGGCATGGTGCTGCACAGGTTGGGGGCATGCCATCAGTATGTGGCTACTTCTCATACCCTTCCAACCCAGTCTGTCTTGGTCTCTGTGGCATGAGGGGCACTTCAGCCTCACCCTCATGTTCTAGGACCTCCGCAGTGGTGCCCTGTCCATGAATAATTATTAGTTGTTCTTGTGGGGGTGGGGAGCAAAGTCAGGAACAACTTATGTCACCATCTAGCATCAGTCTCTATTATACATTCTCAGTATCCTCAGTGGTAGCAAGCTCATGTTCTCTCGAGGTAAACCTGAGTTCTAAATATTGCAAAGTCACGTGGAGTCAAATCTAAGAAGTTATGGGTCAAACAGTATAACTATAAAACTGTGGGTCATGACCCTTTTGGCCACATTCCTTTTGAGAATCTAATCAAACCTACAAAACCTAGAAAACAAAAGGTAGATGAAAGCAATACTGCATTTGAAAACATAGACCCATTTCTATGAGATGAGAACTTTCAACGGCAGTTTTGTGAAAAACTGGGGTTTCTAGACAGCACACAGGAGTTCCTGATGCTATAAGCAGATAGAGGCCTGTGTTGAAGGACAGGGATAGTCCATCCTCTAGTTCCTCATCAGCTCCACCATTTTCCATTTTTAAAAATATTATTTATGTTTTAGAAAGAGTGAGCAGAGGGTAGGGGGAGTGGGAGAGGGATTGAGAAACCTAAGCAGACTTTGTGCATGGAGCACAGAGCCCAGTGCAGGGCTCGATCCCACAACTCTGAGATCATGACCTGAGCTGAAACCAATAGTCAGGCACTCAACCTACTGAGCCACCCAGGAGCCCCATGCTGTTTTCCATTTCTAACATAAGTTTAGTGAGGGCAAGTGTTTATGCTCCATTCACTGATATTCCTAGAACAGGCTCTGGCACATACTAAAGCCTATGTATTTATATAAAAATGAGTGAATGACCGAATAATATTGGGTTCATAGGTAATATTTCAGTTATCAAAAGAACTCTTGCACTACAAATATTTTTAAAGAACCATTGGCACAGGTAATTCAAGTGGAAGTATTTCTGGAGGCATAGTAAGTATAAGCATAGTAAGTGTAAAGTTAAATTTGAGATTTAACAAATCTCAGGATTAGGAATATGTTATTTAATACTATTTGAAAATGAGTTCAGACAGAACCTCAGCACAAGGCACAGTGCGCAGTGTGATGGCACAATGGTCAGTCTCTGAAACAGGAACTTGGGTCAAGAAGCCCAGCATAACTTCAGTAAAGAGTTCCTCTGCTGATGGATGAGGTTGTCAAAGTAGTCATACACTTGATTCTTTATAAAAGAAAGAAAGAACGAGAATAAAACCTGTGATCTTACTCTTTTGGTATATATCTATGGGTGGCCAGAGAAACAATGATTGATTACTGATCCTGAACTCACTGGCTAAAATAAAGTGACTTAGCTTCTGGCGGAAAATGAGGATGACCAATGCAAAACAATAGGACAGACAATACACGCACAATTTCTACTGCAGAGACATCTTCCAATTCTGCTGAAAATAGCAAAAAAAAAAAAAAAAAGTTTTCTTAGAAAACAAATACAGGCACAGGTTTACAGGTTTATGTACAAAGGTTGTTTCCCACCCCCCCAAAAAAGACACATTTCATCTAGTAAGGGCAATACAAAGGGGTTATATAAATTTATTTTTCATATAACAATTGATTAGTTTAGAAAAATTCCCATTTTCAAAGCTTAATTCCATCTCTCATTTTTAAAAAAATCACTAAAAGGACAAAAACCCCCACAAAAAATACAATCTGTATCTGTTCTCTATTTACACATAACCGGTCACTATTAAGGCACAGATTGATTAAAAACTAACATTTATTCAAATAATCCAAATACTTTGTGCATCATATAACACTGACAACACCATATACTGTAGTGTCATATTCCCTTCATTGTATTAAGAGAAAGTGAGAAAAGTAATTTCCAGTGTTTTTATTTATTTTTAGCCACCCTATTTAATCTAGTTTACTTGGGACAGTTTTCTCCTTGGCATAGATAGTATCAAAGCCCTGTTCATAAAACCTGCATCAACTTAATAGTGTAAATTCATTCCCTCTTGCTCCTGTTGCAACTGCATGGTTGAGAAAGAGCCCTAAATGATTGTTTTGTTTTAAATTTGTAAAGAGCCCTAAATGATTGTTTTGTTTTAAATTTGGAAAGGTCTTATTAAAGGAATAAACTTTACAGCACTGAGTGGAACAGGAAACAAACCTGAATTCTTACCCTGCACTGAATGTGTAGCATGCTGTGTTCATACAGCCATGTAAGGCAGGGAGCCCCATGTGATGGTATGTGTACACCTGACATGCACACAGGAGGAGTCTGCTGTACTTGCAAAAGGAGCAATGTAGTTCTCATACCTAAGCATGTGAGATATAGTTTAGGAATGGGCATCCCCTTAGTGCTGTCATAACTGATATAATTTTATGACAGGCCCATTATCTATGCCTTCTAGGTTACCAATATTATTTTTTAAAATGAAATGTTTTCTGTTTGTAAAATTTCTCTTCAACTCTTTTTCTTACCTTAATGGTAAGACTTAGTCATGGAAAATGTCTGGCAAATCTTTCTGATCCCATATTTGCATGAGAGTCCCCAATTGTTATGTATGCTTATGTAATGCCTTCTGCTGAGAATATGCGACAGTGGTTTATGTCCATGTAGAAAGTCTTGAATACTGAACATAAATAAGTCATTACAGTACAGGTATTTCACAACATTTCCTATGGGAAAGTTTTCCAACAAATTAATACACTTGGAAATAATATTGCTTTGAAGAAAGAGAGGCACTTAGTGATTTTCTTCATGGATTTAAAACCCTTCATAAATCTATAATAAAATGTCCGAAAAGACCTAGGAAACAATGTTGCCTGATTTCTTGGACTTTCACAGTATAAGATAATAACAATGAATCTAGCCACTTAGAAAATAGTCCTTTTTTTTTTTTTTTCTTCCTTTGGAACTCAGCTGTTTTTATAAAACTGTCACCCTGGAAACTTAAATAAAGCCTTTCTGTTCTCAACAAACACAAGTCGACTTCAAGCCGACAGATACGGTTTTTGAAAGTCCTGTGACCATATGGAGCACAGCTAGTGTGTACATGGTAAGGATAGTAATCTATTTCTCCTCTTAATGGCAACAGTGCTGTCTTGTCAGATGATTATTTGTCTTTTTTAAATAAAGTGACAATCTAGGGCTCCAGTTATTGAATGCCGTCCACTCTCTACGATAAATCTCTAGTAGATATCAATTTAATCAGTTATGTACTGTATGCTTATAATATCTAAAAATAAAAGTTTGTTATAAATAAGTGTCCTTTAGTGGCAGTATACTAAAGAATAGCCCTTTGCCTTCAGACAACCATTAAAATTATTTTAGCAATATAGGCAGCAGCTAAATATGATGACTGCAAAGGGTTAATATTGCAAAGTCCATTTGGTCTTTCTTTGCACCTGTTATGTGAAATAGGTTCATTGCTAATTGTTTCTAGGATGTTGACATCAATGAACAGAACTGGTTGAGAACCAAGTGGAGTCACATTTCCCAGTCAGAATATTCTCCACAAAACTAATAATCCAGTACCATTTCAAATAAAAATCTGACAAAAAAGTATGACTAAATCTGATTTGTACCAATACATCAGGTGACATGAAAACTAAGAGAAAGAGAGAGAGAGAGAGAAAGATAATTTCCACAGGACAAGAAATTAGAAAGTGTAAAGTGCTGAAAGACCTCAATAATTATTTTAAAGAAGTACCAGAAAATTCCACTTTGATTATTTTTAAAAATCCCCAAATCCCTAAACAAAACAAACAAACAAAAGAGCCTCTATGTTTTCTGGCATCTCAGATGTCAATTAATCCTTCATTTTAAGTAAAAAATCAGTGCATATGTTATTTAGGTAAATAAAAACAGGAAATAAAGCCCTACCCTCAAATTGCAAGTTCTGTCCGATTGCCATTTTAAAAAAAGTCATCCAAATGTGGCATTCTGTGTGATGACATAAGATCATCTTCTCTCTTTTCTTCCTTTTTGGCACAAAGTTCAGGTGTGAATAAGATGCTTTGGTCCTGATACCAGACACCCAGAGTACTGAGGACGGTGTGCAGTGAAGGCTGGTCACAGATCTCCTGTGTCCAACTTGAAAGAGTTGGCAGGTGCATGTCTGGAGGGTAGTGCTACCAGCGGCCACTGACACTAGCAATGTCTGAGTGATACTGACGGGGTAGCCTCCCACTTGCTCCGCCTTCCAGGAAAGAGGTGCGTGCACTTGGTGGTTCAAAAAGCTTTCTTCGATTTTTATTTAGTTCTAGAGAAAGAAAGAGAGAATTGTTAGAAGCTCAATGAAAAAGTTTAATAATCTACAGGACATGGCAGTAGAGCTCAGAAAATGGTGACAGAGAAGGGTTTGGAGAGAAAGTCAAATCTGGTAGCAAAAGGAAAAGTTTTAGTTGCTGGTCAAGACATTTCTGAAATGCTAGAAAGTCTGATATTAAACGGAGTACGTTGGTAGCAAGAGAACCAAGGACAGAAAATCATTTTTATTGCAGTTTGTAGACTATCTGGGAGATAGGTCAATCTCAGAACCCTCTATACTCCGGATATACAAATTAAACAGTTTGAATGATCCCAAATGTCATTTCAGAGGCAAAGGGAGGGGGCCCATCAGAGTTGATGAAAGGTATATGAGAGGATATATTACCAATGACACAGAAAATTATTATAGCTACTGAAGTCATCCATGTCAAACACTGCAGTCATTATATTATTGAAATCAGACATGAAAAGAAGACTCCAAATAGAAACATGAGAATAATGGAGGAGCACGATGAAGTGTTAAACCACAGCCCAATGGCTCCAGTGATTCATGATGCCTCTGCTCCTTGAGTCAGAAAGAGTTATATGAAGAACTGTATCAGTAGGAGTTTCCTTTGAATAAAAAAATCAACTAAGTATAAATAGCAACAGTTTAGGAAATTAATATAACTAAAAACAGCTAATACTTGAATCCAAGTTTTCAGGGAAAAACTAAGATGCTTTATTTTAATTTTGAAGAAACCAGAGTACTGAGAAAAACACAGGTTACTTTGTCTTTTGCCAACCAGAAATTAGCCAGAAAAGTAAAAACTTAATTGTAGCATCCCACCTTGTTTATCACTATGCAACTGCCCCCTTCCCCCACCACATATATTTACAAATCCTCAAACCAAATGATGTAAGTCTTGCTAATGAACTCCTACAAGTAAAAAGAATCATCACATTCTGGAAATTAGGGTTCTGAAAGCCACCAAACCCAAGTATCAAAAAATGGAATTATACAGTTGATGTGCTTAAAGTTGTCTTTTTTTTTTTTCTTTTTTGGAAGGGAGTGGAGCCAGTGATCCAGCACATGCATTTGCATAGTATTCAGAGCTTTTTCAACCCCACCCACATACAATCCTCTTTCCAATTTATGGCTAACGATGGGCTCAGAACAACAGACTCAAGCTGCAGTGGGTTGGTCACGGTGGCTAAGGACAGCTATATGGCCAGATGTGCACTTATCTCCCAAGTTCTGAAAGATGAACCAACACCCTTAACTTTTCACCCTACTGCCCTCCAGAATGTAAATGTCTGCTCCATAGGGATGATACAAGAGTGGAGACCTCTACCTCTCTCTTTTGTTCACAGTTAGATCTTAGGGGAGAAGAGAAATAACAGTGATTTAGTAGGGCTTATTATAAGACAAGCACTTTACAATTTGTTTTGTCCCATTTAAGTCCTCCTTAAGGAGTAAATGATATTATCATTCTCCATTTTAGATAAGAAAATTGAGTTTTAAAAACAAAGTCCACACAGCTTTAAAATGACAGGCTGACATTCTGCCTGCCTACACAAAGGTCCGTGCCCTGGGTCCTGGGCTTCAGTGGTCCATCCATTGAGTAGAGAAGACCAACTGAGGCATCAGGAATACAAATTTGAAAAATCAGTGGTTTCAGGTATGCTAGATAACAGAGCTATACTTCAGATTTTACCAAATTTATTTTTTTAAATAGAAAAACACAGCTTTAAAACTCTGGAGAAGCAAGGAAGAAGGTATCTGTATAAGCAAGATATATTCAGGCATAAATGGCTACCATCAAATTCCTGCAGAAACACTATAACAATGATATTCCTACTAAAAATTGAACACATGTATCTTGTTTAAAAAACAAACACAGAGATTCAGAAATCAAGACAGAATTTAATATATTTAGAGGCAACTGTAGGAGAGTTAAGAATAAATGAATCCCCTTAGGTACACAGTCTGGGAAAGTTTTATCACCTTCTAGTTAGAAGGTTGTCTTTGGCCTCCATTTTCTCATGAGAGAACCCATGAATCAGGAGAACATTCTTGTACTATAGAGAAGGAAAAGGAATGAGCGAGGTGAAACACCAGTCTTCCCTAGAACACGTAACATGTACAATTGAGCACATGAAAAAACTGGGCCACTAAAGACAAACATATTTTTAAAAAAGACATTGAAAACTTTATTCTGAAGAGTCACATCAACTAGATTTTTGAGAGAATAAAATGATCATGAAGGAATTTGTCTATTCCCTAAGATACAATTTCTGAGGTATATATTTCTAAATGTGAAACAGAGATATATATTCTAGAGATTATCAAAGATCAAGTCCTACTGAAGAGATTTTAATGTTTGTTGTTGTTGTCTTTTACATTAAAAGGCAAACTCCCTTCTGATTTTTTTCAAGAAAGCCTAAGAGATAGTTTGGGAAAATACCAACCTTTTTCTTTGAAATTCCAAGGTTCACACAATCCTGGCAGCTCTCAGGATCTTGTTGCGGGTCTGAACAGAGTCACAAACTAAAAGAATAGGTCGGGAAATGTTAGATCTACCTGAGGCCGTGGTGGGAAGTCTGTCAACAGGATGCTAAAGATCCTTTTACTTTGTCCCTGTACGTTTAGTTAAGTACTCACTAAGATACTCTGAGAGAAATAAAAGAATTTTTAAAAAATCAGAGATTTGAAAAAAAAGACCATTTTTTCTCTCTGATCCATCTCTTCTAGAGATAAATCTCATCTCCTTCTAGGACATTAAAAGAGATATTTTCTGGCCCAAGATTAAAAACAGAGTAAAACCTTACACTGAAAGCACGATCCTGATCACAAATTAAAAATCTATAAAATTTTAGAAAGGAATTTTGAGCAAACTCTGTATCTAACCAAACTATGTAACCACAAGACAAACATGAGTAAAAGCTGTCCAGCTATCTTGCATCTATTCCTGGAAATGGAATGTTCTGAGACTAGAAATGGATGTCTTTGTTATCAGATGAGTTGAATTGAAAAAAGAAGCTTTTTGAGAAAGGGTTTCTCAATAAAAACTTATTCCTTGCAGAGAAAACAATTTACCAGGTTCAAACAAATACACTCAACAAAGACAAAATCATCCTTAAAATAATCAAATACTTCACACTGTGCAGATCATTCATAAAGTATCTATTCAAAGCCTCTAATTTCCTTTAAAAGCCAGAAGACCTGTGAACCCCATTGAGAGAGGTGGTCTACAGAAGTAGTATGTAACCTCAACAGAACCACACTGAGGATGATTGGAGAAAAAAAATTAGGGAAGATTCAAAACCCCCGTTTCCCACTCTTCTTCCCCAAAACCACCTGGAATACAACACAAATGTGTTCCAGAATAAAGGTCCCAATGATTCAGAGAGATCTGTTTGTTGCTGAAAGCTTTACAGAGTTTGGGTGCACAAAGAAAGAACATAATTTTCATTCTATGGTCATTGACATTCCATGAATCTCTAGTGAATAATTATCAAATTTTAGAACATACACTTTTCTGGTATATATGTGCTGGCCCACAAGCATATGTTACACTATAGGCTTGGTGATTATGTGAGTTAATAAAAATTCAAGTAGTATATTAATTTCTTTTTTAAATTAATAAAAGAATATAGACATATGATAAAGTTAATTTGGGTCTAGGAATAGCACCTTAAGGCTGAGCTTCAGTGCAAACAAGCTAAAAATTATCCTATTAACACAGGTAGTAAAAAAAGAAAGAACAAAAGAGTATACAGCTAATAAAATTCACTGTTAAAACTGTTGGTTGTTTTCACTACTGGTTGTTTTCACCTGATGACAGAGCACATGGAAGGAGAGACCTTAGAAATGTTAGGTAACCTTACATAATCATTTATTCCAACCCACCTTCATGGTTAGGAAGCCAAAACCAAGAGAGGTTTGGAAAGTCACCCAAGGACTAATGACTTGGCAGAGGCAAAGCCCAGATCTCCTTATGTAAATACAGAGCTCTTGCTATCATACCAAGCTGATCTTATGAATGAACAAGAAAAAGCATCTCCCCTGTGGAGTTTCATTAATGCAACCATTTGGGTACACAGGACGGAAGAAGACTTCTCAAACTGATGAATGCAGAACTCCATCCATGGAGGAGCCTAACAGGCTGCTCAATGGCTGAATTTCCACCCTTATTTCAAAGCTGCTCTGCTTATATCTGCTTCGGGTATAAGGTCCATATCTAAGATTTCCTGAGGAGGTTGGAAGGGGGATGCAATCTCCTGCTAAAATGAAGTGGAAAACCACTGCAGTTTTCATTTTATTTGCTGATCTGATTAGTACATCTTGTTTGGAAAGAACTTGCACTGGTTGGGTGTCACTTCTGGCCTCATAAAGGCCAGAAAATCAGTGTTTTGCAAAGGCAAAATTATTTTGCCACCACACCTGACACTTCCTTCTGCTCTTGGTGTCTCTTTTTGAGAAACTGGCACACATATAAAATTGACATTAGTGAACTTTATCAGAATTTCTTCAAAAAGTAACCTCATTATCTTGCCTCTCATATCTTCCTCATATTTCTCTATACACCTTTCTGAGGTACATGGTTATGTATCTACAGATTCCTTCACTCACCATCCAGCTTAAGTCCTCTTAAATGGCAGGTACTCAGGAAATACCCCAAGAGCATTTTCTAATACACAGAATATGCAACAGATGCACAAAAAAAGGTGGTCTGGGAGACAGACAACACTATTTTCTTTCATTCTGTAATCACTCAGGATAATAACCCATCTGTGACTCACAAATTCTATTAAAAGTTTGGGAAAAATTTAAAAGCATTAAGACAACACTGCCAGATTCCAGCTATACCAAGGATCATTCTCTTCTCTGGTTATCTCAGTTGGTATACAAGGACACATGCATTTGAAACATGACAGCCAATCAAGAATAATTATTCACTAACCCAATGATCATTGCTGAACACAACCACAAAAAGGAGAAATCAACCTCTACCCCATTCTTATGTTCTGCAAAGGGCAATTTGAGTTAGATCTTTCTGAAGAGATCTATTTTAAAGAACACTGTCAAGGCAGGTTTTCAGGCCATGCCTTGATGAAGGAGTAGTAGGGATGTTTTCAGCATTTGTTAAACTGTTAGTGGAAAATACTCTAGAACCACAACCACAAGGTGCCAGCATAGTAAGCAAGTGGTTGATGGACAGAACCAGCCCCACTGGCTGAGGCCACTGGCAGAGGTTATTCAGAGTTTAATATGTGAGTATAAGCATTTATATTCACCTGAGATTGCAAGCAGCATTTTCCTCCTGGCACCAAAAGTCGTAATTCCCAGCTCCTTCAGATCCTGATCTGTGAGAGTGAGGAATGTCTGAAGATCGATCTATGGGTGAGAAAGTAATTAATAACCAATACAGTAAGTACTTATTTTCTTGTTCACTAAAAGTTCAACTCATTATTACACATATTTCCTTTACTAATTATGTCCTGCTTACTCACAGACAGGAACAGTGGTGTCAGAAATCTAGGGGGACAAGGGCTAAGTAATTATGGCAGTGAGATGAAACTCATGATTTCAGCATAGGACTTAGGCTAAGTCAGTTTTTTACTGCAACTGAGATGAAATATTTAGGTCCCAGCACTGTGGCAGCCAGAGCAAAATGCAAACACAAATTCCACAGTTTTGGGGAACTGATAAAAAGAAGAATACATTACCTGTCCAGATGAGAGAAAATATTTCTTAGCTTTGGATTCTGAATTGGGTAAGTGTAGCTCTATAAAAAGAAACTGAATAATACCATAACTGGTATCTTCCACTGTGTTCTCCTAAGAATGATAGCAGAATTCCTAGAATTAGACCCATGGGTCACTTGGCTCAGCCCGGAAATTATCTCCAACAGTGGCATACAAGAGGTATTTTCAGGGACAATATAATTGCCCTCTCTGGCATCAGCAACAAAGTGTAGGGAAGTAGCTCAAGGATCCCACCCTTCCTTTGAAGACAGCGTGTAAGAACAAAAGATAACACGCTCTGAAGCCAGAGAGATTTGGCTTACTATTCTGCCTCTGCCATTACCAGTGGTGGGTACTTAGAGTTGACAATATGGCACCTTGCAGGGCTCTGATGGGCTTTGAATATGACTGGAGGATTAGGCACTGGGCTCACCAAAGCGGCAAAATAACTGGCAGCTGTGGTTATTAATTATGTATTTAGACATATCATCTGTGCAAGTGGCTGAATAAATCTTCAACTTGCTTAGAATAAACTAAATTTCACAAGGTCACTTAATTGGAAATTCTTGTAAGTCATATCTGAGTATTAGGAAATATCCTCCATGAAAGAAACAGATCCAGATTTATACTTTTCATTCAGATTATATAGAGATTAATTTGAGATTTTCTGTTTTCATTTTGAAGGTATGTCCAGATCTTAGAAAACTTTTTCACTTATCATGTCTAAAAGTATGTTTTTAGAAATTCTATTAAACAGAGATTCTCTATTTCAGGGATCCTCTCTTTTTAAAGGGCAAGAAGCTTAGGGGCCAAATTATCTCCATTACAACTATTCAACTCTGCTATTTTAGCTTGAAAGCAGCCATAAACAACATGTAAATGAACAGGTACTGTCTTTCAGTAAAGCTTTATCTAAAAAATCAGACAGTCCTGCTGACCCCTGCTCTAGTTAATAATATTAGATAAAGGCAGCCTGGTTTCATATTATGTTTTCTTCCTTCTTCGAGTATTTAGGTAAGAAGTACCTTTAATCAATTTATTTCCGTGCTTCTTTAGGTAGGAAATAAATATAGATGAAAACAAATCCAGAATATAATTGAATAACACCTAATCTTTTACTTCAAAACCTTCTTTGTCTAGACAAGTTAAAATACTTCTGTCCTTGTACTTCTCAATCAACTACCCTTGTCTAACCACCAAAACTAAATAGGTAAACACAATTTTTTAATGCATTGATGAGGAAAGTGTTATTCAACTTAGAAAATCCTCATTTAAATGAATACTAATTTAGATTTAGGGAAAAGAAAACAAAATCCAATACACACATGACAACCTTTTTTTGGTGTTAAAAAACAAAAAAATTCACCAATTAAACTTAATTAGTTATTGAACCATGGGTAATACATTAAATTTATGATATAGACTGCATAATAAAAATCTTAGATTCTTTATGATGTATGTGTGCTTGGGAATTACTGACTTAATCAGATGTTCTCTAACATGAACTAAGCTAAACAAGCATGAAACTTAAACCATGTCTGGAATTGAAAAATACATACATTTATTGAAATACTCTAATTTTGTTGCACTGGGTTAGCTGTGCCCTAGTAATGGGACAGCATAAGAGAAAGAATCATTTTTAGGCGCTCTTCTCTTCTGGTCAGTGTGTAATAGGCCATGGCTGATCAGTCTGACCCAAATCCATAGTAGTAATGTTTCAGAAGACATCTCGTTTCCATCTCAGTTCAGGCAAAACCCAAACAGTAAATTAATGAATAAATTAACATAAAAAAGCATATTCTATTTTCTGGAGGAAAAGATTCGGTAACATGACGAGGATAGGGTCAAAACCCACCATAGATATTTGTTTCAGATGCTGTCATTTAAGTGTTACAAATAAAGACAATACAAATTAAAGACTGAAATTATCTTAAATATAGATTTTGTTGCTGACGGAGCCGTGAAACAAAAGTTTTTGTGAATCAATACACTGATTAGGTCTTTTAGCTAAGATTGGTGAAGGTGTGTTTTTGGGAACACAATATTTTATATTTCTGCTATCCTGTGTTACTAGTTGCACTAAATAAATAAGAAATGAGATAATACTTTTCTTAACAGCAAAAATAAGTTATAAGATTTTAATAAATGCTCAGTGAAAGCACAGCCACAGGTCAATGAGTGATTTCATTCTAGAAACCATCATACATGCAACCACAATGAAGATGCCTGGGATAATAAACAAATAGTGACTGACCTCTTGTTGCTGGAAGACATCTGTGTATTTGCCCAGGCCCAGTTTGCTAAAGAGCTCAGGGAGGTCAGAGCCTTTGAAAGAGCTGTTTAAGTTACAGCCATTGCTTCCTGTCAGTGAAGAAATGCAGTCCATGTAATTGCTACTGCTGAGATAGTGCTCCGCTGGAAGGCAAAGGAGAGATACGCTTGAAGTGTAAATGCCCAGAGACAACATAGTTTAATTAAAAATTTTAATCACTTGAATATTTTAGATTTCATTGTTGGGCTGGACAGAGCAGTTGCTGCAGAAATACAGCAATTCTTTACTGAAACATTGGCTTTTCATTAATGAAACACTGGTTATTGCTTCCAGGGAGGCTCTTGCCATTAAAAAGCTACACTTGGGAGGCAGCAAGTCAGCAACAGTGCCTCTGTAGTTAATAATCATTAATCATCTTCTCCCTAAGCATTCAGAAACATTTGCTCTTTATAATTGATTTGATGTGAATTAAATGAGAAATTGGAAGAAAGATCCCTGGGATACAATAAAGGTATGCAGAGTTACTTTAAGTCTGGGCTCCTTTTGGAAAGCAGGATGGCCCTCTGAATCCACACTTGTGCTTTCCTGTGGTCAAAGGAACTATAGGATATTGCAATATGTAAAATCTCAATTCTGACAAAAATATAATTGGGCAGTCAGTTCGCAAAAAAGAGCACTTCTATAATTAAGAGCAAATATGAAGCGTTAAGAATGGTGCTGGAGTTTCTGAATTTAACTGATGACAGAAACAAATCTGTCTCTTGAGAAAAATTCTAAGACAGCATTGCTGAACTTGCGTTGACTCTGTGGCTGATTTAGTGGGCAAAGATTTCTCCAGATTGTCTATGGTTCAGACCCAATACACGCATTACTAGGTGATGGACTCGTGAGCCATGTCACGTACTTGACCAAATACTCAAACATCTTCCATAGATGCTTGGAGAACCTAGCAGAGCTCTGCAGCCATCCCTACTTCCCTGACCAACAACTGGCTCTGGTCCATGTGGGAATTCTTCCTCTTAGATCGAAGTTGCAGCTTCAGGAAGGATTCCTAGATTGATGAGGGTGGAAGATGCACACCTAGTTAATTAGATACATCTAATCTCCTTTGGTTAATGCATTCTCCAAATCTAAGAATCCTGTTCTGCACTGTTCTGTGTGCCACTGATCACCTTCTCTGGCCATTTTCATCTCCCGACTGAGAGTGTATATACTTTTTGTATCTCAAGTGGAAAAATTTCCTGTTCAAGTTTCTCTTTCTCTTAAAAACAGATGTTTTAGGGACACCTGGCTGGCTCAGTTGGTGGAGCACGTGACTCTTGATCTTGGGGTCATGAGTTCAAGAGGCACAATAGGTATGGAGCCTTCCTAAGTATTTTAAAAAATACATACGAAAAAAATAGAAGTTTTATTTTTTGTGGGGAGAAAGTGTACAGAAAAAGACCCATGAGCAAACCCTGAGGACCTTCCACCACTTAAAGGTAAGGACCTAAAGTCATCAACCCAGTGAGATGCTGGTTTGAGGCTAACACAATGCAGAGTGTGAAGAGCAAACAGGAGTAACCACGGGAGTTGACAACATGAAGGTAACTGGCAGGATGACTGTATTATTTACTGTCCAAATGATATATTTACTTTATTTGAGAATAAAAGAGAGTGTTACTGAGAATCACACTGAAACAACTAGTATGACCAGAGATGTCTGAGGAAAACCAGACAGTGGTGTCTTTGAAAAGGGTTTAAAGAAAAATTATCTAAAACTGTGCTGTTGAATACAGTAACTACTGGCCAAATATAGCACTGAGCACCTGAAATGTGGGTAGTGGGAAATATATTATAAAATCTGTTCATACCATATTCTGAAGATTTGGTACAAAAAAGAATGTAAAATATCTTTTAAAAATGTCTTTATACTGATTACTTGCTTAAATGACAATGTTTTACATATATTGGATTAAGCAAATACATTAGTAGAATGTTAAAAAAAACTAGATGTCAAAATAAAATATTCTTAGTGGTATATATTATGGCACATAATTTCCTTTATATTTTTTTATCTTTTTATATTTTTCTTTGTCTAAGCTATTTGTAGTTTCTATATCCTCTTTTAAACTCCTTATGTTCTTAAAACATCTGACAAAAGCCAAACAACTGTGTTCTTTAATCATTGCTTTTAATTAATGAGTTCCTTTTCTTAACCTTAATCCTGAACTTCAATGCAGCTAAACTGTATAGTCGATTTCAATTATCCAGTGTTAAGTGAAGGGAAAGGAGCTAAAGACAGAAAAAGAGAGGCACAAAACAAGTTTATATTGAGCTACAGAACAGAGATCGTTTGTGATTACTATTGTCAATTCTTGTCTGCTTACCTATTTTATTATACAGCCCAGAAAATATGGGTGCTGTGACAGAAAAACCACTGGACTCATTCTGAGTCTCAATCACATTCATTCAAAGCCAAAACTTCTCTGCTTTAAATTCTTTTCTCTATTTATGCCAATTTGGCTATATCTTGCCAGTTTAAAAAAGTCAGATCTTGCTCTTCACCTTTAGTAGCTATCCACTAGGCAGACTTATTTCTATGTTCCAAGATGCTAATGTGATCAAATCCAGCTCAACTCCTTTATATCCCTTAATTTTCCTCATCATCTGGACCTTTGCATGAGCATGACTCATCCATAATTCGTTCAACAAACATTTACTGAGTGCTACTAAGTGTCAGAATTGTTAGACATTTGGAAGAAATAAATAAGGCACAGCCTAACAGAATGTTCAGACATGGGCACAAACACAGGTAATAAGTCCTTGCTGAATGAATAAATGTTTCCTAGCTTGTGGAGCTCAAATTCTCCACAAGGATAAAAGTATAACTTAGCAGTGAAAGCACAGACAAAATGCAGTGGAAGCAGAGAACTATGCCACCTACTTAACCTGGAAAAGCAGGGAAGGCTTCACAAAGCAGGTGGCGTATAATTATACTAAATACTTGAAGGCAGGGGGTCCAGAGTTTATATTTGAGCATCACCCCAAGTCAAATAGACAAATTCCAGGCTGATTATATCTAAAAGTATGATGAAAAGTCAAAGCTCACTTGATTTATTTTGTTTACGTTTGGGGCTGCCAACAGAAGCTGCAAATTCACTAGGACTCGGGGGTCCTATTCCATTTCGGTCCCTCCAGTTATCAGATTCACTTCCACTTCCCAAGTGTTCACGACTGTTGGACCTTGAGAGGGACATTGATGAGCCCTGTAAACAGTCAAAGCCAGAGGAAGACATATTTAATAAGGTAGGTTTCCTGAGACTTGAGAAGAAAAGAATCTACATTAGACCATCACCAATTACTTCTATTGTTAACCACCGCCATTACCCACACATGCTGACTCTCAGGAAGAGTCTGTGGTACCTGTCTATATGGCCTATGTCCTCCAGCCACCAAGGACACATGGTAATATACACAGTGAAGTCTTTCCCCTTCATTATCAGAGTGCTCAACAGAGTTCTGAGAGCCCCCAGTATAAAAGACTTGCTCCTATAAGGTTTGGAGCAGTGGATACTAAGAGTCCTCTCTATTTTGGGGAACCACAAAGCAAATATTCCATCTGGTATAGCAGAGATTCTCTGCGTTGGGCCACCTACAAAGGACACATGGGAAGAGATGTGGCTAGACCCAATGCTTTCCCAAGAATAGAGCTCCCAGGCTAAGTGAGTCAGAGTGGAGAGAAGGTTGTCATCTCTTCCATGTTACCTTCATCCAAACAATGATAGGATGTTTCCAATTAATTACAAATATCTGGGAAAATTTACCTTTTTAATTCCCCCCTCCCCAATAAAAATTTAAAAGATCTCAACATTTGCACTGAATTTGCATTTATTTATTCAGTCACTGGCACTTTATACTATATCTACAGTATTCAAGTCAGGATTCTCAGATTTTCAAAGTAGCATATTTGTGGGGGAATTCTAAGAGAATCTTTCCCTATTCAATAAACACTAAATCTCACAGCAGCAAAATCACGCCTTCCCCTTTTTACACTTTTTTCTTCAAGTTATCATGAAGCCATACTCCCCAGGTATTCCACTGACTCCCTGTAGCCTTGTAGGATCTTCCTCCCCTTTTCCACTCCAAAAGTCACATTACCCTGGGTTTGGCCCTAGCATTCCTTCTTTCTCTATACTTTCTCATTAAGGAATCTCAGCCTCTTTCAGAGCTTAATGACAAACATGACTTCCAAAATTTTACCTTCATATTTGACTTCCCTATTGAAATTTATAATCACGGAACTGCCAATCTGACACTCTATTTTACTGTCTTGTAGGCATTTAAACTTAAGAGTGCTTGAAATTGAATTGTTGATTACCCATCCCCATCAGCTGCACCCACACACACTCCTCCCCCAGAATTCCTGTATCTCATCCAGTTCCTCAAGCAGAGCTTCTGAGCTGTCCTGTCCCTCCTTCCCCTACCACATCAAATCCATCAACAAATTGTATTGATGTTATTTCTAAACATATCTCAAATCTACCCACATCTCTCCAGCTCCACAACTGTCACCAAGAGTCTCCTTATGAAAATTTTATTCTACTCTTGCCTCCTATGCCACCAATATCCATTTTCCATCAAGTACCTGGGTTGACTTTTTAAAAGCAAATTAGAACAAATGATACCTTCTGTGTAAGGTCTTATAATGCTTTTCCAGTACTTTGCCATGAGCTAAGGTGCTCCCTACCTGATCCTCTGCCTCTCTCTCTCTCTGTCTTCAATACTCTACCACCCTACCCAACTTCTGCTCCATGAACTTACCAGCTGGTTCTGACTTCAGGATGATCATGCCAGGATGATCAAGGCCTATTACCATTTCCCTAGATCTTCACAAGGCTGGCCCTCTCTTGTCATCTAGATCTTAGCTTAAATGTCATCTGCTCATAAAAGCTTGCTATGACAACCTAATCTAAAGCAGTCTCCATTTCATATTTATCAGGGATTTTTATTACTTAATGACTTATTTATTTTTTTGTACCTCTTTGTACCCATCAAAAACAAAGTCCTCTCCATGAAACCAAGAACCTGCATTCAAGCACTGTATCCCTAAAATTGTGTACAGAACACAAAAGGTGCTTAATAAATATCTGTTGAATTATTGAATCTATGAATACTTTCCCTACATCTATGGGATGCCCTTAGCTAACTTTTGGAAAGAAGCAGAGGGAAGGAAGGCTCCTGAGATCAAAGAAATGGTGTTTTTAGTGAAAACCATCTTTAACATTGTATTTCAACCAAGATAAATCCAGTGTGGCAAAGAGAAATAAGAACATGCTCAGAACTGGCAATTAGTCAATGAGATCATTACCCCAATAAAAATTTTAAATATGTGTATATTTAAAATTCTGCATCTAAACTCTTTTTGAGTATAAAAGTACATTCACCTAAGATCTAAGCAGACTTAATGTACACAGCTATATCAGATCTGGCTAAACATGGTGATTTCTAAAAACATCAAGTAAAATACAATCTTGTGATGTCTACCAGTTCATTATCTACTCACTAAAGTATTACAAAATACAGTTCAATTCCAGTTTTGGATTTTTAAGACCTTAAATAATCAGACAACCTTATTACTCTTAGTTGTAAGGAAATTAAAAATCATCTTTGATTCCCAATGCCTATTTTTATTTGCTTCAGAGAATATGTAGCAGAGATGGTGGCAAGCAGAAAAGGAAAATCCCAGACCTTTTGTAGTTCTGTTGATGCAACAGAAATACTGCAGGTCAAAGCAGCCTTTCATTCAACCTTTTGTGTCTCAGTATATGATCAAGGGTCATATTTTCGAGTCTTGGAGAAAACAAAAAATGTCTCAAGCTGCCTGTTTCTTATCTGAAGGAGCTCTTTGCAATAGGCTAATTTTTCAAAGCTGCCCTAAAACTGGAAACAACTGCTCAAGTCTAGCTTCTCAGAAATCTGAATAAAAAGCTCAAAGCATCAACTTCTTGCCTGAAGAAAACTTCCTAGGGCAGGAAATTCCGTGTGCCTTGATCCCTGGCATACTGAGGGAGCAGCCCATGCCCATCAGAACCCACTGACTAAACATGCTTCTTTTCATGGATCAGCATTCCACTTGTCCATTTGGTTTTGTTTTGTTGGAAGAGAATAAGGGAAAAAAATATTTCTTGCCACCTTCTAATTTCAAAATATTAGTGCTATAAGCAGAGATGTGGTCAATCCTTTAATAAAAGGTTTTTAAGTTCTATTTTTCCCCAAGTCCTTCTCTATCCCACCCTGTCCCCATGTCCTAACCCAAAGAAGCAATCCTCAGTGCTCAGTTTTTAATTCTTCTGAGTTATAGCAGAATAAAGGGAAAATCATACATGTGCAGATAGCAACTGCTGCATAATATTAGACCTTACTCTTGTAAAGGACCCTTCCATCCCCTTTCAATGAATTTGGGATGCATGAAGAAAAGTTCAAGTTCCTACGCAACACGGAAAATCTAGAATAACATTACCAAAAAAAGCTTGGTTATATCTTTTCTTCAGTACTGTTGAAGGGGTCATAAATAAAAACAGGTTACATGGTAAAAGCCCATGCCCTGATCTAGCTGGTCCTGCCCTCCCCTCTACCTTCCAGTGTGAACAGGTTGCTAGATGTTACCAGGAGAGTAAAACAGGCTAGCCCATGATAACCAAAGCAAGAAAAGTCACCAGAAGGTATTCAGCCACGGAGTTGGGACCTTGCATATTCCTGCCATTTCCTGCCAGAAACTGGTCTATTCATCCTTGGACAAGTGCTGGAGCAGAAGCATCTTTTAGGTTCTGAAATAATTTCTGATCATCCTCCTAGTGTTACACCCCTTTAGAGCAGTGTTTCTAGAAAGGTATCTGCATCAGAATCATACTAAGCTTTTGCTGAAAGATGTAGGTTCTTGGTTCTTAGTTCTTGCTCCCTATCTGGTAAACGAGATCCTGGAAGAAGTATGTGCATGTCTACCAAGCTCTCCAAAGTAAATTTTGTACCTGTTAAGTTACAGCAACATGGTTCTAGATCATTTGCTTATCACTTTTGCTATGTATCCTCTTGGGTTAACCACGTGAACTGTAAGGAAATTTTGAAAAATAAACTCAAGTCCTTTCTGTGACACTACGGCCATGACCTCAAGTAAGACACTTAACTGATCAGGGCCTCTCTTTCCTCACTGGGAGCTTGTGGCTTCAAATAAGCTTGTGGATGAAAATGCACTATATAAATCACAAAGAAATAAATTATGTGATTTAAGAAAATTGTTTCTAGATCATTATGTGTTTATACAATACTCTGAGGTATTTCTTTGGATATCAAAAAAAAAATATCTGGTTTGAATGTGCAGTAATACTTCCAGCAGTAAGCTTTCATATACATAATCTCAACTTTCAGCCAGTGTGTGGTTTTCTTCAGAGTAAAGTTCTCCATATGAAAGAGCTGTAGCTGCTCAATATTACTGAGAATTTACCATATACCTTGTTACGTACTGGATGCTTTCTTCCATGTCAACCACAAAACAACTCAAATTAGAAAACAGGTTCAGAGAGTAGATGTCACTCATCAAAGCTGTACATCTATCAGGGGTGGCTGTCAGACACCACAGCTCCTTCATTCGACCACTACATTATCAAAACGATCATCATTTCAACCAGTCATACTGCTGGTCTTTGAGAACACAAGTGACTTAGCATTTCTAGAGTAAAATATTTCATCTCAGAAACTACAGAAACAGATCAATGACCTAAACACTCCATTCTGCCAAAGGCAAGGATGAGTGAAACGATGACCACAGGGGCATCAACTAAAAGCCTAAGAATTAGAACAGCAAGTTTTAAGGTCTCTGCCAACAAAAGGAAGGCTTATTTTCTCTGAGAGCTATAATGGCAGAAAGAGCAGTATGCCTCCTAGAGCCTCAAAATTTTTCATAATGTTCCTACATTCTAGCTGCTGACAGTAACTTCAGTCTTTAGATACAGTAGCAACCTGGCAGCCTATAAGTCTGACAATAAAATTCACAAGAGACTGTTCTTTTTAGTATTTTCTTTTACACTTAAAAACAATGGAAAAAATTGATGTTTGCTTTTGCCTTTCATCAACAGTCTAATTTATTGCAAGGAAAATTGCTGGAGAAAAGGAGGTCAATCTACAATTGCTAGTTATTAGACTAACAATTATGAAACCCTTAACCAGTATTTGTTTTTCAGCATACAGTGTTCTAATTGAACACTGTGATTCTTGGATTCATGATTTTTATTCACATTTGGGTTTGCATATTCTCCCCAGAACTGTGTGTGCATGCATGTGCTCTGATTCCACCCCACCTCAGAAAAGGCTTACAGCCAAAATTTGATACTGTCAGATTGAAAAGGCCTTGCTTAGCAAGTCACGTGCAGCATGGCTGAGAAATATGGAACACTGGATCCCTTCCGCATGCAGCAAGGATGCCAGCTTCCCAGTCTTACCCTGAGCAGTGCAGCCAACATCTGGGAAACATAAAATTTTGGAGCTCTTGTTTATGATATTTCCTGCTGTGTTCCTGGCACATCTGAACATGCTAAATTTTTTAACTCGTATCTGAAAACTTATTTTTGTTGAGTATTTGCCTCTTCCCCCCTATGGTGGGCCTGCTAGTGATACCCTTAAATAAAGGAATTCTTTATAGATTTTTATGGAATATTACAGCTGTCCTTTGCTTAATTTCAGCCACACTCTATCATTTGTAACACTCTCCCCCCAACAAAAACACATTTATCCAAATTTTTATCTCTTTAACAGTTGATCAACAACTTTGAGGAAAGTTACATAAAGACCATAATATATTAGATTGCATTAATTTGATTGTAATATGTTTATAGGAACGGAAATTAGAACAAATCACAATTAACTTTTCCTTATGTAAATAAAGAATGGTACCTCTCATTTTCTGAGAGAACAGACAGGAAGAATGGGTAAGGCATGACTCTACGAACCTCAAAAGTGGTTGTCATTGTGGGCTTATAGGACACATGGTTGGCCCTTCTCAGCTCCTTTATAGTTTCAGCTGGCATGGATTTAGAAAACCCCAGGCCACTCCAGGTATTTGTGGGTGTTCTGACTTCTGTCACCACTGGTTTCTTTAACATAGCTTTGGGAAACAGCATATAAAACAAATGTTTGGTATTTTTAAAGTTTTTCTTAAATAAAATATTGGTGAATGTTGTTTCTTTGGTATGAATAAAGAGATTATCACTGAATATTATTTCTTAACATGAAATGCCAAAATGCCTTAAAATATATTCACAAAACACCTTATAACAAAGTAATAGTAAACTGAAAAATGCTACATTATTTCTTAATTGATCTAATGCTAATGTATTCAACAAAACACATTCATTCCCAACTAAATTTCTGCAACTTGAACCTAAATATTCTAGGTTTCTCTTTATGAAGGTCCAATTTCTCAATTCAACATAAATACTAGAAAACCTTTTATGGGTGTTCTAGAAAAAAATCAAAGTATAGATCATTAACATAGCACATACCTTTGGTTGCTAATAGCTTCTTTTGTTCATAGTCAAATGCCTGAAAATAAAACAGAAATTATGTTTATTGCCAGTCTATCCAAATGTCTTCCCAATACCCTGTAATTAGAGAACAAAGGTTTTGACTATAGCCCATGAATCTGCCTGGGACACATGCTAAACTATGCACCATAATGTGACAGTAATGTAGTATAAGTATGATAACTATAAACATGTTTTCAAACTAATTAATTAGAATAAGTTAACTAGTTCTGACATGAAAGTGACAAGAATTAAAAATTTTCCTTCAAAAGGGAAAAAAAAATCCTATTTACTGTGAGTATTTAACACACCAGGACCAATATATGCTAAAGTAGAGTGAATAACTAGTAATAGCCTAAATTTCAAAATAACACATTACTAAAATGCTTTCTGGTTATCTACTGGCCTCTTGGTTCTCCACATCCCCTTCTCACTTAAGTAAAGCATGGCCTGAAATGGGATGATGTTAAGATAACTTATTAAGCCTAATTGGCACAGTCTTTGCTTTTGAAGTGAGATAAATGACAAATGTCTAGCTTTGATCTGTAATGACATTAAGCAATACAGTAAAATTAAACCTAGTTACTTTTTATTGTACCGGACCAGAATGCCACCATTCATTCTTCTGTTCACAGAAAGTAAGTGATTTCAGTGACAGTCAGATCTACCAGGACCAAGGTAGGTCATTTTGAAGAAAGCAGACAGAGCTACATCTCAACTCAAGCCCAGTGTTCTCAGCTCTCCAATTAGGGACTAACTGAGGCTTGATTTAAGAATGTCTCAAAGGCCTACCAGGAGGGCCAAGAACCAACTGGTGAGAGCTCTTTGATTCTTCTAGGAGGAGTATACCATCATATATAGGGTGCACATAAAATTTACAGTCTGAAACAGGGTATTTCTAAGAGTGAAAGGTGCTACAAATAAAAATTAGGCCAGAATTATATAAGTTAATGGTTGATGTAGACAAACTAGGATGTGTGATTAAGATCATGACGGTAAATCAGGAGAGCTAGATTTTTAGATAACACAGTTTGACAATGTTTTTGAAATCCTAGGTGTAGGGACACCTGGATGGCTGAGCATCTGGCTTTGGCTCAGGGTATGATCCCAGAGTCCTGGGATCGAGTCCTGCATTGGGATCCCCAAGGGGAGCCTGCTTCTCCCTCTGCCTGTGTCTCTCATGAATAAATAAGTAAAATCTTAAAAAAAAAAAAAAAAAAAAAAAAAAAAAGAAATCCTAGGGCTAAAATCATCAGGAATATTTAGCATCTACTTTCAAAAACCTAAAGTTTTACATTAGTTATTTTGAACTATCTGAATGACACCAAATTTATATCCATTAAGTAGGTAGAAAGATAATTATATTTATCCAAGACTATGTTATGAGGCAGTAATACTTAAAAATAACAGCCTTCTACATTTATCTAAACTTTAAGTAACAGAGGAATAGTATTTCATAAGACATAGTGACATAGACCATTTTATGCCAATTTTAATACAATACTTTAAATAATTTTTCTCACTTAAGCTAACTTCTGCTTTTCATTTTTAATGTTTATGGCAAAACCAATTCCTATATATTTAAATTTAATTTTGACTAGAGTGCAGAAGGAAAACCAAATTTCTATGCTATTGCTAAATACTCACTAATTCTCCATTCCCTAACCCTACCACCCTACATTTGGATGAGTCTCCCATTTCTCATCATTACCTGCATGTTGACATATGATGGGCGTGGGGCCAGGCGAGCTCTTTCAGAATTTTGCTGGGCGGCTGCAGCCCTCTCTGCAGCACGCTCACTTCCGGGAGCCTTCTTGTCAGCCAAAGGGCTTTCTGTGGTACTCAGTTCAGGGTCTGAGAGCAACCTGTCAGTGCTGCTGTGAAACAGTTTGGAATTTAACACTCCATGTTTATATGCCAATGTACTGAACGTTTCCTATGTGCCACACTTACTACATGTTTACCACTGTCAACTATTTACATGCATTATTTCATTTAATCTTCACCACACAGCTCTGAAGTAGGTAGTAGTAGTATTCCCATTTTACAGATAAGGGAAGTACTTTACCCAAGTTATACCTCTGGTAAACAGTAGAAGTGGAATTTTAACCCATGCAAATGACTCTAGCGCTGGAGTTGAAACTATTTCATGATACACTTTCACAAACATTATATGCAGTATGTATGGCATATGTCTATGGTACATATGGAATAGACATACCGTCAAGATTTCCAATTTGCATGTATCAAAGAGATAGCAATGACTCACACATATGCAGTCTAAGCAGAAACAAGTCAATCTGCAGGCATGCAGATGACCCAATTCCTGTGTGTGAAATGCACATGGTATTGCTAACAAACCTACTATGATACAGGTATCAGATAAATAAATATTTTCCAGCACCCGCTCAGGGTGCATGGATGAACATAAAAATGACTCTTAAAAGAGAAAAAAATGATCTGAATTACAAGATTAGTAATGCCCTATACATGCACCTCAAATTCAAATCCAATTGCATGTTAAGCTCAAGTAAAAGAGAAATAAGAAACAGTATTAGTCAAAGAGTTGATCAGATTCATTTATTCTTTTATCATTCACTATCCCATTGTTCCAGGGGAATTCAGAGGAATTTAGAACAGGCTTTTGGAATATAAGAGGAGGAGCAATGAACTTTGTTTGCTTAACAAAAGTTCGCAGTGGCTTCAGACAGGACAACAGAACTGGAATTTAAAGGGCCTCTGCAGGCTCACCAGTGTAAAGGCCAGGAGAACAGCATAAGCAAAGGAAAAGAAGCAAGCAATGTGGATGATTGGTGTATTTAAAGCCAGAGCGTAACAAAATCAGACTTTTGTGTTCAAAAAAACTGCTGGAACAAAAATAAAGGACTGTTTGAGCTGCTTAAAGGGTAAGGGGCAAGAGAGACCACTCTAGAGGCTGCAGCTTAATTCAGATGAGAGGTAAGTTCAGAACATATTTAATGATGAAAGGAACAGGCATACCCTTCAAATGCTTCCATACAAGGAACAAGGCAAATTTACTTCCCCAACCTACGTTGAATAATGTTCACTGTGGCTACTAGTACCACGTAAAGGAAAACACAGATTAAAGCAGATCTGTACGAAATGAGAACAAGAATAATTAACTGACCAAAGAGTTTATAAAAGCAAAACAGATTTGGTAAGGACAACAGGAAGTAAAAACAGAAAGGCTATTTTTGTCTGAAGATACTCTCCTTTGTAAGGATATATAAGAAAACTAGTAAGACAGTAGAGGAAACTGGGTGGATGGAGATGGATGGGAGCAAAACTTTCCAACATAGAAGCATTTCACTCACTGTATCACCTTTTTTAAAAAAACTGTGAATAGACTGCTTATTTGAAAAAAATAAATAGAAGAAGAAAATAAAGTAAGGATAACACATTTGTAACTGTGCTACAGAAAGGGAGAGTTATAGTTAATACAATATATGTATTTATACTCACTGTGGTTTGTAATACATAAAATCATGAAGCTGTCAAGTATTTATTACCAAAGTTAGCAATTAACTACTTTGGAACAAGGAAGCCATAGTTTAAGTTAGAAAGTCGGGGCAAAACAAAGGAGAATTCGCAGTGGGAAAATTTCCCCAATAAAACTCAGAAACTAAATACTGCCCTGCTCAAGAGCATTTTCAGAGCAGCAGAGATGGTTTAGAGAATCCAGACATAAACTCAACCACTACAGAGAAGAGAGAGGACTGAAAATTACCAGATGCTCTTCCTTAATACAATTTTTAAAAGGAAAAAGAAAAGATAGTTATAATGAAAAATAAAAAACACTCTTGGAGAAGATCAAACTTACTTGAACCAAAGAATACCAACTACTGAGTTTAAAACAAATCCAGCCTGTTACACATTTTCTTTCAAAGGGTCAAGGACTTTTAAAGATTAAAATACATACTGTAAGTGTGAGTTTTTTGTGCCCTGCAACAGTTCTACTGTCTGCCTCTTGGCACAGGAAACTTTGGAGGGACCCATCATCTGTTTCAAGTCACCAGCATTCCCAGAATGGGAAGGGCTTCGAGGCATGCCTACTTCAACAAAAGCATCGTTACAACCTGCAGAAGGGACAAAGTGAAAATCCAAATGTCACCTTATCATCAACAAACCACCTGCGATGGAAACAGATCAGAACCAAATTCAAAAGAGACCCAGGCATAACAGCTTTCAGCTGCAAAGAAGACTTTAAATTCAGGCTGTCTCAAATTTCATTCAAGATGAAATCTAAGGAGAAGACCCTCACATTTTTAAAAGATTATTAGGGGTGACAGGGTTTTAAAAAAAGAAATATTTGGAAAAAATTATATGTATACATTTAATAAATTGATGCTTTCCTCTTGCACAATTACATCCACTTTAATTTAGGAAGTGCCAATGTAATGGGAAGTGATTCTTTCTGTGGAAGTGTTTTTAGTTTATCTTTCCCTGTGTTCTTTGGAATTTTATTCAAGATGTCTTTCTGCATACTTGAGGCAGGATGCATCCTAACTGGTTAGCAAAACCAACTTGAAATCACCACACAGACTTTACAACCCCCTTTATCCAAGTAACAGACCAGCATGAAGTTCAGAAGGAAAGTTACCTTCTGTGGGGTTTGATTTGGGAGATGCCTGCTCAGGTCCAGTTGTCTGTCTAGATGGATCACCATGATTCCCACTCAGCACTTTTTCTCCAAGTGATGAGGTGGGTATTGCACCATATTTTATATTTGGAGACTAAAATGATAATAGAAAATAACATACAGATATGGTCACAATTCTAAAATTCACTTCAGGTGAAAGTTTATACACATTATCAGTGGCTTATCTCTTACAAACAGCATAGATCACACTACTCTGGCAAATGACATTACCTGTGCATGTCCATTTAAAGAAGCAGAAATTTTTTTGCCTTCTGTCTGCATAGTGTTGATATGGACATCAACAGGAGTCAAGCCAGGAGGAGGAGATGGAGCTGTGTGCCCATAGGTGGGCACGCCAGACAACAAAATATTAGTTAATGTGGCTTGGGCAGTAGATGGAATCATAAGGTGTGGTATAGCAGAAAAACCTACAACGACATTTCATGGCAGATATTAGACAGGAAAAAACTCAGATTCAACAAATACTACTTTATTATTTTTAGTAAAAACAGAAAACTTCATTTTTGTTGCTACAAATTCAGTAGAGAATTCAATTTTGATACCTCTCGATAAATAGGTTTAACATTACTATAAAAACACAAAATAATGTTTAAATGGAACAAGAATATTTAATCTAAGCTCTTTACTGTACTGATGAGGAAACTAGCTAGATTTACTATGCCCATATGACTACCAAGCACATTTGTCCAACTGGAACTACATTTCTTCATTACCCGGTCAGTGAGTTTCAAGTGTCTTTGCCACTGCTTTCTGCTCATCATACTCTTTCTCTTGATCTGTTTGTCACGTCTGAAGATTATATTCTACTTTTAATGAAAAACACACTGCTTTGTCATGCTTCATTTTAATTTACACACTGGGAAATTTCTGTTTAGCTGCAGTATACTTTGAACCATTATTTTTCCCTAGGGGAAGAGAGCCACTAGTACATTTTATTTAAAAACTGATATCTAACATGTCTTTGATTGTACTTAAATGATACTCACCTGTGGCACTTGAAGTGTTAGCAAGTGGGGGTGCCCATAATGTGGGGCTGGGTGTGCCAGAACTCGGACTTTGCAAAGGACTGACTGAGCTATTAAGAGCATTCAAGAGTGAGTTTGGGCTTGTTGATGTGTTTAGAGATAAGGTGGTAGGCCCCAAAAGACCTGCAATAAATGAATGTCAAGTCAATATGCATAAATTCAAGACTTAAAAATACAGATGGCACCATACTGCCATTTGGAATGCACACTGATATAGTCTGATATTTTCCAAGTACAAAATGAGTGGCAGATTACCTTCCTTCAAATATTCACAGGAAATATTGCATGATACAACTCCAACACAGAAACCAAACTATCTACAAACAGATGCTGAAGAAAATGGAAGACAGGTGTATGCAAACCAGCGAGGTGGTCAGGGTCACTGAGCAATGCCAGCTGTTTTGTATCTATTGCAACTGGCCAGGATGAACACATTTCTGCTCAAGTGGAAACTCATTTTTATTTCTCTGCATAACTCACTTGTTTTCTGTTTCCAAACAAACTGTTTCCAAACCATGTACAATTAGCAGAGAGTAGGGGATTTTTTTTTTCCTACAGTAGAATGACTACATTAGGCCCATTTATGGAGAGGCCGAACTACCTGGAGCAGTTTTTGTTCATATGTTAAAACAAATGACTTCTCTTTGGTCCATCTCAATGAGAATGAAAACTTTTCTGAGAAACAATTTTTTTTGTTTGTTTTTTGCTTGTTTTAAGGATTTAATGTTTGACTTAAATAATGAAATTTCCCTTCAGGTATTTAAATATATTCTAAAGTAAAATATGAAATTATATATAACTTTCCAGAAATATTTAAAGTATTAAATATTACAAGATAGATACAGATATAAAAACATTTTAAAAATTGAGTAGCTGAATCTTTGCTCACTTTTTTTCTCTCAAGAAAGGAAGAACTTGGTTCCTGCTAAATTATCTCACTGGCACTTCCTAACTAACATGCATGTGTTGTGACTGTTCAGATCTCCGGTGGAAGAGACAATTTTGGAAGATTAGGGGCCAAGGGGAAAAGAGACTCTCTTTACTGTAATGATTTCTAGACATGGCTATCTGGAATCTTAATCACATTATAATCATATTATAATTTTTAAAAAAACAAGAAATAGCTGTTAGAAAAAAATTATAGAAGGCTGAGAGTATTTTTTGTCTCAGATCAATACTGAATGAGGCAAAATTATTTTCTAAATTTATTACATTCACTTTTTATATTAAGGCTACTGAAAAATGTGCAAAAAGTAGTGAATCTAGGATAATTACAATATCGCAATGAACTCTAGCCTGTAAATAGGAATCCATAGTGAGGTGGTACATATCACAACCATGAAATGCCTCACCTCACTTTCTCAAAGAACTAAAGCAATGAGGGGATGATGCTCTTTCATCTTCTATTCTTTGCCTTAAATATAAATACAGGTCCATTTGCTCCATTTGCTCCTCTTGGTAGCTGCAGGCTAGATTTCCTTTGGACCTGGACAACACAGTTCTGACCACTGGGAATGGGGGTTCAGCTCATTTTCACCTCCCCCTTCCCTAACCCTCATACAGATTTCCAATTACTTTTTGAAAAGCAAACTGGATAATCTTTACCTCTAGGGATGGATGGCAATATTGCAAATGCAAGAGAGAACAAGCACATAAATTATAGTCAGACTGCTCACTTCATTCTCATGGCATTCTTAATTTAGAAAGCAAACATAGCTACTGAAAATAAAACAGTCGGACCTTGATTATTTATGTCAAATAAAAAGAATCTGGGTAACAAAAGTCTATAGAGTCTAACAAACCTAAAATGGATTGATGTGAGCTTTGTTGCTTTTTCATCTAATCTGAGGGCCTGACAACGGAAAAAAACAGCCTTTAAAATGTAGTCTCAAATGGTAGAAAGAAAGCAAACCAGCTAAGCAATCCCCCCAGTGACTGAGAAGCACTATAATAATAAATTTTATACCTAGTCCAGTGAGTCCAAGGCCTGCTGAAGCTAAGATGTCCAGGCTGGGACATGCCAGGCCGGCAGGGCATGATGCTGGGGATGGGCTGGTTGCTATGGTAACCCCACTGCTTTCAAGTCCGAGGAGACATTTCCTTGCTTCATACATATTTAAGGCATTTCGCTCAACACTTTTCACAATCACAGACTATGAAAACACATAATGGAAAAGAAAAAGGTGACATGCAAGCAGTATACAATGAACTGGGGAGTGGGTGAGAAATGAATATGGTAATAAAGATTCCACTCAGGGAATATATTGAAGTGGTTTTAAAAATCAACTAAAAAGTTCTGTTTATTTCTTATATTTACTCCTGTGGTAAAATCATGAAAGGTTAGTTATAACTTACTGAGTGTGCCTTGTGTTCCAGGCACTGGGATAGAAGCTGTATATAAATCTAGATGCTTGTCGGAAACCTTCTGGATGGGCATTATTATTCATATTCAGTGAGGATAAAGGATCTACTCATGGTCACAGCCTAGCTGTGGAGGAGCAGCGAGAGGACTGGACCTCAGGCTGTCTGCCTCTATAGCCCATTCTCTTTGCATCCTCTTGCTTTTACATTAAAGCCTTCTCCCCTTTATCTAATCTTTACAAAACAACTCAAACTTGTCACTATATATAGACTACATAATAACAGTCACTTAGGTTTGACATTTATGGTCTGCTAGTTAACTAAAAGACCTTGAGGTACCACTATTCTTCACCGATGGCATATCAATGGCAAAGCTTATGGTAAAATAAATTTCTAAACAATATATTTTTTTCTCAATGGACTCATCTAGAAAATTGGACGCGTAAACTCAAGAAGGAGAGCCTCCAATGGGCAATAAAGAAAATTTGTGACTGAAAAAGCAGTTAAAGCAGTAGTCAGCATCGGGGCCAGCTAAGCAGAATTAAATGGCCATGGGATGCTAAAAGGCTCTAGAATTCTCACTTGCAATCTATCTTCCCCTGACCTGTTCTCATTTCTTACTGAAATCTGGGGGTTCCTCTTGTGCCTAACCCTCCATATATGCACTGTCTCGCCTGTCTTTATCTTCCAGTCTTGGTATCCACAGTGACGCCAGTCAACTCAAATTAGTTAAGCATGAAGCTTCAAGATACATAAAATTAATGTCCTGTTCTCTAACTTAAAACTCAGTGTATCACGTTTACTTAGAATCAAACCTATCTTTTCCCAAACAGTTGTGCTTTCCATTTTTTAATTTCTATAAAATAATAGGTATCATGGCATATGTATAATGGCATAATATAAATGATTTTTATATATGTAAATACATAAAAACACGGTGTTCAGTGTCCAACTTAAGAAAAACAATCATGCCCTCTTCAAAAGAAGATAGGATTCTAAGTGAACGTGATACACTGAGTTTCAACCCTATCTTATCCCATTAAATTTTGACTATACATGGAATTATTGAAATTTTGCCACATCTTAGAGAAGAGGTTCCAAGATAGCTGAACTGGGGACACTTCGTTATTTACTTTTGATTATCATTATTAGCTTATTATTTCATTAAAGAAAATGGACATCTATTATTTAAATCTCCAGGCCTAGCAGAGTCGCTCACAAAAAACATGTAAACTAAATATTTTTAAATCACATTGGATACATACACATACACACTTAACACAATGTGTAGCCTTATCAACTCTGATAACTTAATAAAGCTGAAAGTTACCAGGTTGCAAATTAATAAAAACACATATTCTCTTTCTCATACACTTGTAAAAAATAATCATAAAAATGGACTCCAAAACCAAGACATAAAGAAAATGATCAATAATGAATGTTTTTACAAACTTATGTATTAAATAACTAAGTATAATATATAATGACATATATAGAATACTTAATTCCATGTATATGCAAATACACACTTATATGAAAATAAATCTAGAACATAATATGATACGTGGTTCTCTGGGTCCAGATTGTGAACCAACCTTGCTTGGTTGTTTCGGCTTTGGTTTAATACTGATGAAGACATCGAGCTGTTCCATCAACTGAGCAATGAACTGTGGATCAACTTCAATTTCTTCCTTCATATCAAACATCAACACAAGGGGAAGACAGCCCTAAGAAGTGTCACAATAGAAAATATAGGAGGTAAAATATTACTCATTTAAACATCTAGTAATTTAACATGCCTACAAACAACACAAAATTCTATGGACTGGAAGAGTTAACCAAAGTAATAAAGCTAATCCCAAAGCTCGGAGAATTGGGGTGGAAATAATGCTGAGAACACAAACTACTTTTGAATGATAAATTACACATGTCTGAAATTGCCTATTGGATCTGAATTTTTTACCCACGTCCCACCTTGGAAAATTCCTCCATTCTCTGACTTCTGTTGGTGATGCCAGAAACTAGATCTTGAACCACATCAAGGGTACTGATCTTGTGCTTTTGCTCAAAGATTTACCACACAGGTTTTTACTGTGTTCTGAATGAAACCTAAACATGTATCAATCAGCACTTAAAGATCTCCCCATTTTGGCCCAGCTTTGCTTGTGCAATCATACGCCTGTATGTCCTCACATCTGCCCCTTCCTCAGGCTAGACCAGCCTCCTATTTGTCTTTTTTTTTTTTTAATTATTATTTATTCATTTGAGAGACAAGAGAGAAAGAGCACAAGCAGGAGGAGCAGCAGAGTGAGAGAGAGAAGCAGGTTGCCCACAGAGCAGGAAGCCCTATGTGGGGTTCCATCCCAGGACCCTGGGATCATGACCTGGGCCCCAGCCAGATGCTTAACTGACTGAGCCACCCAGGCACCCCTGACTATTTTTCAAACAGATACTGTAGTTTGCTCTCTACAAAAGGCTTCTTCACCAGCTCAAGTCCTACCTCTCCAGCCTTACCTCTTTCCTGGAGTAAACCGCTACACTGTTTCTTCTCTTAGCTTTCTCACTTTTTAGCTTTGCAGCAGTCAGCACTTGGGTTTTTTCTCTGATGCTTTCTTCCTGGCCCCAAATCTACTAAGTATAGGAATCCCATATCTGTACTGATTCTCAGGATACTCAGTACTAGCCCACTGATTGCTGGGTTCTGTACGTAAGTATCAGAAGTAACAGTCAAATACACTGGGATTAAAATGAAATCACTGTGTTCTATGTTCCTTGTGAATAAAGGTAATTTTTGCATTTAAAATGTAGGTTAAAGCCTTTTCTTTTTAAAGACATTATTTATTTATTTGACAGACATAGTGCACAAACAGGGAAAGCAGGAGAGGGAGAAATAGGTTCTCCACTGAGCACAGAGGCTGATGCATGGCTTGATCCCTGGACCCTGAAATCATGACCTGAGCAGAAGGTAGATGCTTAGCTGACTGAGCCACCCAGGAGCCCCACCTTTTATTTCTTTTAAAGATTTATTTATTTGAAAGAGAGAGAGAGAGAGAGAACGCACACATGCATGAGGGAGGGGAGAGGGGCAGAGAAAGAGAAACTCAAACAGTCTGTGCTAAGTGTGGAGCTGACATAGGGCTTGATTTCATGACCCAGGATCCTGACCTGAGTTGAAATCAAGAGTCAGACATTAAACTGTCTGAGCCACCCAGACACCCCTACGTTAAAGCCTTTTAATTTATTCCTCTCTTCCTCACTTCTTTCAATATTGTGCAATAATGTCTCATTGCACAATTATATTTTTGATAGTTATGATCAAAGTATGAATATGAATTCCTAACTGTACCGAACATCTGAAAAAGTTCACTTAAAATAATACCTAAAGAAAAAAGAAAAAAGAAAGTTATGAAGAGTAATCATAATAACCTTTGGAAACAAATATGCTACCCAACTAGGTGTATATTAAAAGTATCCTTATAAACTAAGCTTGGCTAAAAAAAATAATTCACAACAAAATAATTATATATTATAATCCTTAATGATAAATTTTTGTCAGAAGAATGGAATCAACAATAAAAATTTGGGTTTTCTGGGGCACCTGGGTGGCTCAGTTGGTTAAGGATGTGACTCTTGATCTTGGGTCAGGTCATGATCTCAGGGTTTTGGGATCCACCCCGTGTTGGACTCTGTGCTGAGCATGGAGCCTGTTTATCATTGTCTTTCTCCCATTCCCTCCGTTCCACCCCTCCCTGCTTGTGCTCCTCTCTATCCTAAAAAACAAAAACTAGATTTTCTGAAACTTTCTCAAAAACAAATTCTGAAAAAAAAAAAAATAAATAAATAAATAAATAAAAACAAAAAAAAACAAATTCTGTGAGTTACTAATAGCAAAGATCACATCTGAGGCTTACTATTTCAAATGTCATTAAAGGTCAAGTTCTTGAAGAGAAGACTACAGTGTTTTTTTTTTTTAAATAAGAATATTTGTAAGTTCACATTATGTCAATCCATTTTGTTACTATGTATCAAACTACACACTGTTTTTAAATGAATATAGGAAGGACAGAAATACTGCAAATTTTAAATCAGGAGCAGTGTTGAATTACATAACTGCTATTTTCTTCAGTGTATTACGACTCAAATTCATAGCTTAAATCCCATTTATTTAAATTGTATCAGAAATCTGTGAAATGTTCACGTTTCATGCTACTGAAATTTATATTTTTAAGGATAAAAAAAGTATTTTTACTTTTCTGTTTAAACAGAAGACTTTGTCAAATGCAAACCAATACTGCATGTCAGATGAAAATAATCAATTACTTCATTGCATCCTCTTCTGTGTTTAGTTTAAGTAAAAAAAAAATACTGCAAAGAAATTACTCACCTATGTAATAAAATTAAGCTTGTGAGGTACTACACACCTTACTCTTACTTTATTTCCTTTTACTATGAAACTTTTTTATTTAACAAAGCTTCCAAAGTATTTTCATAAATACCACAGTAGTAAGGTATGTGCAGCCAGGTATACTGTACCCAAAGAAGTAAATAAAATAAAATGAAACCATAACACTGATTTCAGTAAACCTACCATGAGATATTGCCTTGCAAGACAGACAGACTCAATGGTGCCCTGGAGGTAGACGGTGGATTTCTTTTGTGGATTACTGGGGTCAGGAAAGTGGATCTGAGCACCTGTTCTTTGCATGATATGTTTGATGTTGCTTCCATTTCGACCCATCATAAAGAGATGATGCTGAGCTGCAATATCTAGTTGCGTGCTCACAGGAATAGCTGATGCCAAGCTCCCAGCGAGATGTTCCAACAGTGTGGCAGTTCCTTCCTATGAAGAAAGGGTGGGAAAGGAATAATCCTATTAAATAACTGTCCACATACAAGGAAAGACTCCACTGTACTTCTAATAGCTATGAGGAAATTCAACACATTCTATAAACCAAGACAATACATGGGAAAATTCTGAAAAATTAGTTCAAAATCCTTTAAAAATAAAACTTGCATAATCTTGCATTGTACACTTACAATGTTCATAATTATCTCAATTGCTTACCTTCACAGCACTGGTGTTATTCTGAGACCCTCGTACTATTACAGTAGCACCATACATTCGGGAACGCTGTTTAAATGACACTGAAATGTTGTACGTTTGTGATATGTGCTGAATTGAGGGGGAATTAGGATCAGGAACTGGTTGAAGAATCCCAGCGATTGGTAGCTCAAACATCAGCACCAAAGGAAGCAGCTCCTAAATGAAAGTATGAGAACCCAAAGCAGACAGCTGAATCATTGCACAGAGATGTGCAGAGCTCATTCTTTTCTGAGGATGGAATTCTAAAACATATATTGCTTTTATTACAGACATAAGCTTGGGTAGCCTTTATAAAGTTTCTCAAATGAAAGGAGCCTTTTGTGAAATCTGAGAGTTTTGTAACTTAAACTGTCTGTGGCATTCTTCTTTGGGCCTCTTTTTCATCATTTCAAAATCATCAGAGAAATGGAGTCAGGTACAATCTGGAATATCTCTAAGAAACACTTTTAATAGACTAAAACAACTTCTGTCACTATTTCCTAACTACTGAACATATGACTTGATTATAAATTGATACGTTAAGATATTTTTATTGCTTTATGATGCAAACATTACTGACATTGATTTACAGTATTAAAGTAATACTTACCCGAATTCTAACTCGGGCAGATTCTACTCCTGCTGGTTGTCCTGCTATAGATACCTGCAAAAATAAGAAAATACAGAGTTAGATTTTAATTGAGCCCACATCTGCTTTTCCAGTTATCTACACCCTTGCCACTCAAAATGTCATCCCAGAAAAAAACAGCATTGCCATTATCTGGGAGCTTATTAAAATGAAGAATTTCAGGCACCAACCCAATCCTACTTAATCACAATTTGCATTTTAATGAGTTCCTCAGCTGATTTGTGTCAACTAATTTACATCAACCGCTGGACTGACCTAAAATTTCTCAGTTCCCATAATGCCATCCTGCCCACTTTTTAATTTCTCTTGTTCACTGCATTTTCTACCTGTTGTTTAAACTCTGCATACTGTGTATTAAGTCTGTACTGTACATCAATATACAATGATACTGCTGCAGTAAGTACTCAAAATTATTGAACTACTGCATACATTACCTGCAGCTCTCTCCTGGGATACCCTGAACTTTCCCATAATCTTTCAACTAAAAAATTAATACTGGCATGAGGGTAAGGGTATGGGGCTCCAGGACACTGTTCCTGATGACCATATCCCATGCTATACCAATTGTCAAATATTTTGAATACTGTCCTTGCTTTCTATCTTCCTAATGTGTCACTGTCACCATTAGTCCCCATTCAGAAAAGATTGTTATCTTATTCATCTTTGTAGCTGACAGTTTCTACTACTGTGATTAGATTACAGAGAAAAACCCAAGTAACACAAATAATATAATCTTCAAATACTGAAAGTGCTTTGTATGGACAAGTGAGTTTCATTTGTTTTCAAACACAAGAACTAGAAAATATGCATAAACTAAAGAGAGACAAAATTCAGTCAACATGAGGAAGATGGGCACTCATGCACTGCCTCTTAGAAGGTGATGTGATTTACCCTGGAGAACCACGTGTGTGATGTTACAGACAGAATCCCCACAGTGGACAGTGCTTGGACCAACATAATGCTCTCTGGGCCTTGCCTAAAGGACTTCATTTTATGTTGCCATCACATTTATGTTCCTCCTCTCTCTTCTACAACTACTTAGAGATTAAAAGTTAAGGCCTACCTGTAGGCATCTCTTTAAAAAAGTAGAGCATCTCGGTCTCCATGAAAAGGCTCATACATTCTTTATTTTTGAGTATAGTTGACACATAATGTTACATTAGTTTTAAGTGTACAACCTTAGTGATTTGGCAAATTGAGAAGTTATGCTATGCTCACCATAGCTGTTACAATACCACTAACTATATTCCCTATGCTGGGCCTTTTATCTCCAGTGACTTATTCATTCCACAACTGGAAGCCTGTAGCTCCCCGTCCCCTTCACCCGCTGCTGCCCATCTCCCAAGCACCCTCTCCTTTGGGAACCATCAGTTTGTTTTCTGCATTTGTGGGTCTGCTTCTGCTTTTTGTTTATTCCTTTGTTTCATTTATTTATTTATTTTAGATTCTACATATTAGTAAGATCATATGGTATCTCCATGATTATTTTTTTGCTTTCATCTCCCCCCAAAAAATAAGCATATGAAAAATTATAACTTTACTTTTTTTCGTAACAGTTCATGTGAAAAGACAAAGCACCTGGTTGCTTTTTTCTGCTTGGTTATTCCTGTTGGAATCTGGAAAGTGGATGTGACATCCTGTTTCTTCCATCACTTTTTTAATATTGTTGCCACCTTTGCCAATTACATGGGAATGTTCTGTATGTGAAACATCCATCTTCAAGGTGACTCGATTGCTCTATATGGAAATAATGTATTAATTCTTGATGCATGAAAAAGGAAGAAAAAACTCCTTAGAACTCTTCTCCAAGGGAACAATACTGACAATAAGACTCGGTGGGAAATCTTACAATTTTTTTGGTAAGATCATCTTAATCTATAAATGCATACTTTCTATTTCTCTTCGGCGATAAAAAAGAAATTCTCATTTTAAGATAAATTTGTCAGAAGAAATTAAAAGATACACTCTTTACCAAGATAGCTTTTTGGAAAGCAGCATTTAAATAAAGTCAGGTATAATTACAAATAAATTACTCATTTTTAACAGACATTATTCATAAAACATTTAATTCAAATAACTAAAATCAGATGAAAATAATTACAAGACTGAATATATGTAGGTTAGTAGGACTGTTGAACTGTGACAGAAACAGTAAAAATAAAACCCAAAATTGAATTAAAAAGTCTTTGGGAAAAAAAAGTATTTGTAAGCACTATTTTCACAACTTGCCTATTACTGTAGGTCAAACTTTACACAGCAGACCTGTTATTTTCAGTGGCAGGAAGAGAGCTCCAGCAGTAACATGGCTTACATAAATCAATACAAAGCATACGATTAGTTATAATAAAGCAAATGTAAAATTCTAAGACATAATGAATAATTGTGGTCCTATTAGAATCTGTGTATTTAATTTTGGGAAATTCAGTACTGTAAAATTATAAAGATATGAAACCTTTCCTCATTTATAAAAAATTCTTCAGTCCTCAGAAGGTGAAATTAAAAAGTCAAAATAAAACAAGATGTTAAAGATATTGATGGTTTTTACATAGTCTTATTTCTTAAAATTTAAACATATCCATTAAATACTGTGATTTTTAAACTTAGTTCTTTAGTTGAACATTTAAAACACAGGAAAAATATATTCTTTTTTTGGGAAAAGATTCTAGAATATTTAATAATTGTAAGGTGAATAATTCTTAGGGAAAAAAAAAAAACAAGAGAAAAACAGGAAGAGATCAGAAAACATTTCAGTGAAATACCAGGTGGCAAAATACAGTGGTTAAGAACCAGACAGCCTGGATTTAAATCCCACCTCTCCATTTATTATTGGATTTTGGGCAAATTCCCTAATATCTCTGTGCTGAGTTGGTTATGAGAATTTAACAAATATTTGTAAGATGCTTAGCAAAGTGCCTGCCATATAGTGATTTAGAAATGTTTAATAGAATAAATTCTCACAAATGAGTATATATCTTTACACATCTAAATTTCCCTATTATCTCTCTAACCTAACCTGCAGAGAGAGAAAGAACTTAGAAGATAAAGTATCAAGTTTCATGCCATCACACACAACTATACAGAAGATCATTCTGGCATCATAAAGGCAAATATACTAATTCTTCCTAACTTCATTAATTGCCCTATACTACTCAGGGTCAATGTCTATATCTGAAGATAGCATACATACGTACATATGTGGGTAAATACACACACACACACACACACACACACACACACACACTTGAGTATGTATATATAATATTACTCAATTACCCAGCTTGAGAGCTCATTTAAATTTTAAACAGAACTTTACATCCATTGTAGAATCACACATATTTTAAAACCCACCATTACTTTCTTGTGGTTTTTCTTCTCCAAATGGTTCTTTTCATAACAGCATGAAGTAGCCCTTGCAGAGACAATGTTCTGACATCTGAATGTCCTTAACATTCACTTACTTTTGTGTCTAAGACAGACATGATCATTTCCTTGGCCTCCTTAACATCTTCTTTCTTTCCAGAAACCTTAATATGGGGATCTAGAAGAAAATAAAAACAAAGGGCTTATATGAAACCCCCAAACTCTTTGTTTTAAAATTGATATTACAATATAAGAAAAGAGATTCCATAAGAAATTCAGTATTTGATTCATTCTAGGTATGCTAACATTGTAATTAAAACAGGAACATGGAAATCCCCAAGTTGTACATTTTTCTGAATAGCTTTTTTCTTCTGAAAGCTAGCTAAACCATTTAACTGCAAAATAAGTTTATCAAATGTAATTATTTTTTAAACAAGTGAAGAATCTATAAATTCATTTTATTACTTACTACATTCTTGCTACATTCCAAGTCCTGATCTACAGCTTTCAATGCATTAACTCATTTAATCTACCCCACAGCTTTGCAAGGTTGTTTCCAAAGGAAATTAAGGCATAGAGCAGTGTAATAACTTGCCCTAGAAAACCACTCAGAGGCTCATTCATTATAATACAATGTCTTCCACCTCTGGATCCACACTTTTAAAAACATGTGATAACCTAACTCAGAAGGTATCTTTATACATCAAGGTTAACAGAGTAAAATATTATCTTCATTCAGGAATATTTAATATTTATCCAGAATTATTGTTAAATGGCTAATATATGCTACATGTATTAATGATTACTGCCATGGAATGTGATAAAGGAAAACATTAATTCATTTAGCAAGTATTTTCTGAACTTCTACTATATACCAGTCACTATTCTAGGGGTTGGATGATATATCAGTGAAGAAAAAGACCCTTATCCACATGGAGCTTACAATTTTGTACAGGGAAACAAAAATGAATCAGATAAACAAATTACCTAGTGTATTAGAACACAACTTATGAAAAGGAGAACAGATAGAAGGAGGAGTACCAGCTGTGGGATGAAGGTCTGGGCATTAGGCCTCATTGGGAAAACGAGGTCTGAGTAAAAGCTTAAAGGAGCTGAAGCAGTTCCCCAGGCTGGAATCTTTACAGCCAAACTTGGGGTAAGGATGTCGTTTCAGTTCTTTCTTTTGTCAGGTTTCCAAGTCTCCCCAACAAAAGAGTGTTCTATTACCCCACAGGTCAGCCTGAGAGACCAAGACCATTTGGGGGAAGCCAGATGTTCCATAACACTAGCTTAAGTGATAAAGTGGAAAAACAGAGAGAAAAAAAAAAAAAAAAAAAAAGAGAGCATTGTCATCACCATCACTGGTGATGTCAACCTTACTGCCTGCCTACAACACACCATCTTTTCTGCGGAGTCCTTCTTATCCTGAACTACACTTCAGATCAGCAATGGGGTCAGGAACTGTCTGAACACTTTTCACAATTAACAAGCAGGTCCAACTCAGTCCTTCCAAACCATCAACTCTCTAAGATAAGAAAAGAGAATCACCTGGTGGGAATTTTATCAAACTACACATATTTCCCTGATATTGTCACTTACCTATCCCCATCCAACAGTCCATTTGAAAACCCATGCCATGATGAGCATATTATACTCATAAGGTAAAAATAGGCAATTGAAGAGACAGAGGAAGGGAGAGAGGAGGGAGGAAACACTGTCCTAAAGCTCCTGGCTCTTAAGATCAAGGTAGAACAATCAGAGTCAACAACAGAGCACCAGCAGCCTTCAGAGCTCAGGAATGCCTCTAGCCTCCTGGGGAGACATCCCAGCAGCTGTGCTTAATTTGAGTCAGTGCTGTCACCTCCAATCCCCCCGCCCCCATTCTGTCCCGAGATGGTCTCCTGGGAACTGCCCTTGGTCTTAGACTCTTCTCCTTACCCTGTTCTTTAATCCTTCCTCTTATGTTTGTCAAGTCACAGGGGCACTGCGAAGATGAAAGATCTTAAGATTGCTTTAAACCTTCTAAAATGTTTAAGCGTCAGGTATCATAGAGTAAGGGGCCTAAAAGCAGGGCAAAACAGATGTCAAACAACTTCAAGTCAGTATGGCATCATGTTACCACTGCTTGCTCCTTATTGCATCCTAACAGGAACCACTTTTTCTCTTTAAGATTCTCACCAACCTTAATGCACTTATGTAAACACAGTATTTTCTTCAATAATTATTACATCCAGTATAACTCCTCTAGGCAATATTTACATTAAGTCTGTCTACATTCATAATTTTGATCCCAGCTGTCTTCAACTTTGGTTTCAATTACTGTACGCTGGCTTGAACATTAATCTCCACTGAAAATGCTTACTCCTAGGGGATTAGAACCTAGCACTTCTCAAAACATACCTGATTGTACTCAACTGTAGCACTTGCTAGAATATATATTCCTGGGTCTCCAGGATCCAGTAATTGGCATTTTGTTTGTTTCCCAAGTCATTCTTCGATCAAGTATAGGACACAGCAAGTGAAACCACATAAAAAATAGAATTGTAGTGTTTTATGTATCAGTCAAGTACATATAACATAAAATGGTTCTACAGGGAAAAATATATTTTCATACAAAATAAATTAACAGTTAAGTATTGAGTGGTATGCTAATCTGAAAACCTGTTACTTGCATAGGTTGGATAATCACATTAAAATTCCTATGCATCTGTAAAGGGACAAGAAAGCATCAGATTCAATTTATGAAAGAATTTGATTTTCCACCATCTCTGTATCAACTGAATAAAATAAAAAGCAAAAGCCTCAATGGAAAATATATTTTATTTCAAAGTGAAAGAGCACCATCTAGTGACCCAAAAGTATAAATTATCAATGGACGTAGAGATACACAACACAATCACCAACATATAACTCCAGGACCCAAATCAGCACTTGTTTGGAAAATGATTCTTTACATAATCAAGTCTCATAAGTATAGAGAAAAATAATCATGATAAAATTCTGGTTTAGATTGTTAATGTGGCCAATACTAGTATATTCTTCATTTCCTCTATTGCCCTGCTTGAAAGATATCTATGGGATATGAATTCTTACTCCATCCAGGCTGAACTTAATATGCTTATTTCCAATCCTGAAATCCAGTTCTCTACATTCAATTAATGCTCAATGTCACAGCTTAAATGTGTCCTGCAAGGGACTGGGGTTTTATTCAGACCCATTCTGGAAATACTAGATGATGAAAAAAGCCAAAGTACTAGCTTTATTAATGAACATAAAAGAAAAGGGACAGCTATGAAGACTCTTGGAAGATGGCAGAGTCATAGGCAATAAGTGTACTGTGTCTCCCACTGCCTCAAAATAATTGATTTGGTCATGAAAGCTCTGAGATATTTGCTTTAAAAATAATACCACTGCTTTATAATCAATCTTCAAGCTCTCTAAATACAAGGATTTTCTTAATTGGTTTTTTTAACTTGCATGGTGCCAAACAAGTAGTAGATACTCATTAAGCGGTAGGTGAATGAACAGAAGGTGCCCTTATTTTTGGAAATGGCTATACAGAGGGAGGAGATGGAAATCCATGGGAAGAGCCTAAACTTCATATCTAAGGCGACTGATTATATGTCCTATACTTCCCACAACAGTTTTGACCTTAAATATTTTTATCTCAGTACCACTTTAAAAATACAAAGAACTCTCAGATGTCCATCCAGACTTTTGGTTTTTAGACTCATGCCCCATCAATCTGTTCACATCTCTGTAGTGTAATCCTATGGAAGAAAGGAAGACAGAAAGTGATCCAACCTTTAATAAGTTATATGAAGCGATATGGATACAGGTAAGAAATGGGCATTTTATATGTATATACTGCAAAAGAGCTAAACTTTTGAGCAAAAAAAGGTTTTTATGATTTCCATATGGAAATTAATACAGAGTTGATAAGGCAACACTTGTTTTTATAAGAACACATGCTAAAAAACATATTTTCAGTAAAGATATATATTTAAAAGAGTTGGGATGTTTATGTGAGCTTAAGTGAAGTTTAGCTATGGTTTTAAAAGATTATCTCTTGGTACTCTGCTTGTACCCTCTGGTTTCCCATCCTTGGAAATATATTCCCATTCCTGGAAACATGAGTAAAAATTTTTATTGCCTTTTCCTTTTCTCCTCAAACTTAAACCTCCTTTCCATTTCACTCCTATACCAGAGCAAAATCTATACAAAAGACTTATGTCAGCCATTTCACTGTATTTATTATGCTACAGAAAGTAATGTGTTATTGACATATGATGAATTTAAGCCATCACTATTTCACCAATGATCTGTTTATAGCTCCTTTCCTGTCTCCATGACTGAATGCTGTTGCAAAAAGATTCAACACCAAAAATTCAAAGCAATGCTTTCATTCTCAGCATGTTCTCTTGGAGAGAAAAAACAACAGAAAATCGCTTATTTAACTAACCTGACTGCTTCCACCCACAACACTCAAAATAAAAGGCATCATATTAAAATTGCACTTTTATTTATGGGGAAAATTTCCATATCATGGCCTGAAATCAAGATGGCTTTGGTACACTTTATGAATTTATATCAAACTGTCAAAATGGCCTCAAATCCATAAGAAGAGGGCAGTGGACCGAATTTACTTTCTTTTGGCTTGGAGCTTTCTTTTATTTCAAATTCTTCCTTAAAAGTTTTAGCCTTCAAAACTGTCTAAGAAGAAGGACATTGGCTGGGGCTGTAGCTGGGTCTATCTAATACTGTTAGAAGTAGTCAGGGTTGACAGGCAGAGAGATATCTCTAACTTCTCTGAAATTCCCTACAACCACTGGGAATATATCCACAGCTAACAAGTAGTTTCAAAGTACTTTTTGGCAATTTTTTTTTTTTTTAATAAGGAAGACTGTGATTGAAAGGTAAGGATTTTATCAAATAGGCAATATAAACCAAGACTCAGAAAAAGCCCTGGACATCTCACTGGGGCTTGGATCACACAGGGAAATGCTATGAAAAGGCAGCAGATACCACACAAAATGTATTACAAGTTTTAATGACTGACTCTGTAGTAGATTCCTTTCACATCATGGGGAAAATACGTAGATTCCACAATTATGATAAATTCTGAATCATAAATAAATCATAAACAAGATCTGTGACCTTGGAAAAGTCACTGAATCTTTGGAGTAGAGTTTCTTCAATGAGGGAGTTTGGTCAGAACATTATTATACTTTCAAATAAACTAAATATCTTTGGTGTGAAGCAGTACTACAACATTCTTAAATAAAAAACTAACCTCATAAACAACTTTATTTTCCAAGTTTCTGGTATTTCATTATAAGAAGCTCACCTAAGACATCACAACCTAAACGTTTCCTCATTTAGAACCTCAAACTGAGGCAGTAAAAACAAACGTGTGAAACAGTGATTTGCCATGATCCACAACTTGCTTCAGAGACAGCAGCTTGGGCTTGCTTTCCTCATTTTGCATACTCCAGGAATTTGCAACTCTGCATCAATATAGATGAAATTCGAAAACAAACAAACAAACAAAAAACTAGATGAAATTCAATATTCTTCTCCACTGGCATTTCCTGAATAATGTGCTTATAGGCATCGAAAAAATGCAGTGAAAACACCCATATAGAGATAGGAGTCTCCTTAAAACCCTATCTGAGCCAGTCACGGTTCAAAATTAGATACCACTCAATCCATGTGCTACTTTGATCACCATTCCTTTAAGCTGGCAAGTCACTGATGATCAACAAAAGTGAATCTGACTCATGGGTCTTGTGGCCACGGCCCATATTTTTCTGTGAAACAAAAGTTTCCTTCTGATCTCTTGAGAAATACACTTTCCTTTTTAAGCAAAAATGTTATGTACAGGACAAATAACACACCAATATCACATTTTTAGGTGAACATATATACCAGCCAAGAGATAAAGAAAACCTTAACTGATTCATTAAATTTGACTGGAAATTATTTCAAAGGAAATGGAACAGAATGATAGGAAGTCAATACACTTTAGGCTGATTTTGTAGCCAGAAATACAGACTCCAGATTATTTCAAAAATGCTCTTTGATGACAAGAATCCTAATAAACTGAGTTAGAATAAAAAGGTAAAGGGAACATTGGGAGAGTAGGTAGAAGAATCCCAGCAAAATGTTGGTGAACAGCTAAACACATCAGATATTACAGGTAGGATTCAAAAAACACAGACCTAAAAACAAAACAAAACAAAACAAAGGACAAATCTCCCTGTTGCAGATATTCCCCAAACCAACTATGTTGCTTTAGCATAAGGCATAAAATAATCCTTATTTATCTTATTTTAAAACAGAAGAAAATCTCCTTCCTAGTTAATTAGAGGGGGAGCGAGAAGAGAGAAATGCAAAGCAAATGAGTTTTAAAATAAAAAACCTAGTTTTCATGAGAAAAAGACGTTTCCATTGGTATCTATGACCACTTTATGCACCATGATGCCCCAGGATAACTTCCTATCAAAACTCCACTTGGCAGAATAAAACTTAATACTCAACAAAGGAAGTGTGTTCTTGACATGACACTGGCATAAATGACATGAACAAATCAAAAGATAAAAGTATGACAAGTTCTTTAAGACCTTTCTCAGTTCAACTATTTGGCAATGATTGGAGATGAGGTGCCCTCACCACTATGATAAGCACTTTCAGGCAGGTTTTTGGTGAATAAAAGGGTGTGTTCACATACTAAGATGGAGCCAATGGACCCTTTATCCACTAGGTAGAAAAGAGCTATTAGCATGAGAAAATGCACAGCCAACTAGAAGATACACAAGAACTTTTATTGAGGAGGAGGGGCAATATGGCTGAAGAGTAGGGTCCCCAAATCACCTGTCCCCACCAAATTACCTAGATAACCTTCAAATCATCCTGAAAATCTACGAATTCGGCCTGAGATTTAAAGAGAGAACAGCTGGAATGCTACAGTGAGAAGAGTTCGCGCTTCTATCAGGTAGGAAGACGGGGAAAAATAAATAAAGACACAAAAGGCCTCCAAGGGGGGAGGGGCCCCGCGGGGAGCCGGGCTGAGGCAGGGGCGAGTGTCCCCAGGACAGGAGAGCCCCGTCCCGGAGGAGCAGGAGCTGCACCAACCTTCCCGGGCGGAAAGGGGCTCGCAGGGAGTTGGAACAGGACCCCAGGAGGGAGGGGATGCCCTCGGGCTCCCGGGGACACTAACAGACACCAGCGCCCTGGGAGAGTGCGCCGAGCTCCCTAAGGGCTGCGGCGCATTGACCCGGGAGCAGCTCCGAGGGGCTCGGGCGGCGGCTCCACGAAAGGGGCTGCGGGGCGGGAGCGCAAATCCAACAGCGCAGACCGGGAGCACAGGGCACCGGGAGCACAGGGCGCAGGGACACAGCTCAGGATCCGGCCTCCCCCGGGACAGGCAGAGTCCAGGAGGGCCCAGGACAGCGAGGACGCTGAGCAGATCAGCGGCCCGCCCCGGAGCCTCCAGGCCCCTGCAGACCCAGAGCTCTGTAGTCACTGCGGGGGCTGACTCCAGGGCTCCAGAGCTGGCCGCTGCCACTGCGGTTGTTCCTCCTGTGGCCTCACGGGGTAAACAACCCCCACTGAGCCCTGCAGCAGGCAGGGGCAGAGCAGCTCCCCCAAGTGCTAACACCTGAAAATCAGCACAACAGGCCCCTCCCCCAGAAGACCAGCTAGACGGACAAGTTCCAGGGGAAGTCAAGGGACTTAAAGTACACAGAATCAGAAGATACTCCCCTGTGTTTTGTTTTGTTTTGTTTTGCTTTTTGATTTCTGTTTGCTTCCCCCACCCTTTTTTTCCTTTCTTTCTTTTTCTTTTTCTTCTTCTTTTTTTTTTCTTTTTTTCTTCCTTTTTTCTTTTTCTCTTTTCTTTCCTTCTTTCTCTCCTTTTTCTCCTTTTCCCAATACAACTTGCTTTTGGCCACTCTGCACTGAGCAAAATGACTAGAAGGAAAACCTCACCTCAAAACAAAGAATCAGAAACAGTCCTCTCTCCCACAGAGTTACAAAATCTGGATTACAATTCAATGTCAGAAAGCCAATTCAGAAGTACTATTATACAGCCACTGGTGGCTCTAGAAAAAAGCATAAAGGACTCAAGAGACTTCATGACTGCAGAATTTAGATCTAATCAGGCAGAAATTAAAAATCAATTGAATGAGATGCAATCCAAACTAGAAGTCCTAACCATGAGGGTTAATGAGGTGGAAGAACGAGTGAGTGACACAGAAGACAAGTTGATGGCAAAGAGGGAAACTGAGGAAAAAAGAGACAAACAATTAAAAGACCATGAAGATAGATTAAGGGAAATAAACGACAGCCTGAGGAAGAAAAACCTACGTTTAATTGGGGTTCCCGAGGGCGCCGAAAGGGACAGAGGGCCAGAATATGTATTTGAACAAATCATAGCTGAAAACTTTCCTAATCTGGGAAGGGAAACAGGCATTCAGATCCAGGAAACAGAGAGATCCCCCCCTAAAATCAATAAAAACTGTTCAACACCTCGACATTTAATAGTTAACCTTGCAAATTCCAAAGATAAAGAGAAGATCCTTAAAGCAGCAAGAGACAAGAAATCCCTGACTTTTATGGGGAGGAGTTTTAGGGTAACAGCAGACCTTTCCACAGAGACCTGGCAGGGCAGAAAGGGCTGGCAGGATATATTCAGGGTCCTAAATGAGAAGAACATGCAACCAAGAATACTTTATCCAGCAAGGCTCTCATTCAAAATGGAAGGAGAGATAAAGAGCTTCCAAGACAGGCAGCAACTAAAAGAATATGTGACCTCCAAACCAGCTCTGCAAGAAATTTTAAGGGGGACTCTTAAAATTCCCCTTTAAGAAGAAGTTCAGTGGAACAATCCACAAAAACAAGGACTGAATAGATATCATGATGACACTAAACTCATATCTGTCAATAGTAACTCTGAATGTGAACGGGCTTAATGACCCCATCAAAAGGCGCAGGGTTTCAGACTGAATAAAAAAGCAGGACCCATCTATTTGCTGTCTACAAGAGACACATTTTAGACAGAAGGACACCTACAGCCTGAAAATAAAAGGTTGGAGAACCATTTACCATTCAAATGGTCCTCAAAAGAAAGCAGGGGTAGCCATCCTTATATCAGATAAACTAAAATTTACACCAAAGACTATAGTGAGGGATGAAGAGGGACACTATATCATACTTAAAGGATCTATCCAACAAGAGGACTTATCAATCATCAATATATATGCCGCGGATGTGGGAGCTGCCAAATATATCAAACAATAACCAAAGTGAAGAAATACTTAGATAATAATACACTTATACTTGGTGAGTTCAATCTAGCTCTTTCTATACTCGATAGGTCTTCGAAGCACAACATCTCCAAAGAAACGAGAGCTTTAAATGATACACTGGACCAGATGGATTTCACAGATATCTACAGAACTTTACATCCAAACTGAACTGAATACACATTCTTCTCAAGTGTACATGGAACTTTCTCCAGAATAGACCACATACTGGGTCACAAATCGGGTCTGAACCGATACCATAAGATTGGGATCGTCCCCTGCATATTCTCAGACCATAATGCCTTGAAATTAGAACTAAATACAACAAGAAGTTTTGAAAGACCTCAAACACATGGAGGTTAAGGACCATCCTGCTAAAAGATGAAAGGGTCAACCAGGAAATTAAGGAAGAATTAAAAAGATTCATGGAAACTAATGAGAATGAAGATACAACCGTTCAAAATCTTTGGGATGCAGCAAAAGCAGTCCTGAGGGGGAAATGCATCGCAATACAAGCATCCATTCAAAAACTGGAAAGAACTCAAATACAAAAGCTAACCTTACACCTAAAGGAGCTGGAGAAAAAATAGCAAATAGATCCTACACCCAGCAGAAGAAGAGAGTTTATAATAAAGATTCGAGCAGAACTCAATGAAATCGAAACCAGAAGAACTGTGGAACAGATCAACAGAACCAGGAGTTGGTTCTTTGAAAGAATTAATAAGATAGATAAACCGTTAGCCAGCCTTATTAAAAAGAAGAGAGAGAAGACTCAAATTAATAAAATCATGAATGAGAAAGGAGAGATCACTACCAACACCAAGGAAATACAAACGATTTTAAAAACATATTATGAACAGCTATACGCCAATAAATTAGGCAATCTAGAAGAAATGGATGCATTCCTGGAAAGCCACAAACTACCAAAACTGGAACAGGAAGAAATAGAAAACCTTAACAGGCCAATAACCAGGGAGGAAATTGAAGCAGTCATCAAAAACCTCCCAAGACACAAAAGTCCAGGGCCAGATGGCTTCCCAGGGGAATTCTATCAAACGTTTAAAGAAGAAACCATACCTATTCTACTAAATATGTTTGGAAAGATAGAAAGAGATGGAGTACTTACAAATTCATTCTATGAGGCCAGCATCACCTTAATTCCAAAACCAAAGACCCCACCAAAAAGGAGAATTACAGACCAATATCCCTGATGAACACAGATGCAAAAATTCTCAACAAGATACTAGCCAATAGGATCCAACAGGACATTAAGAAAATTAGTCACCATGACCAAGTGGGATTTATCCCCAGGACACAAGGCTGGTTCAACACTCGTAAAACAATCAATGTGATTCATCATATCAGCAAGAGAAAAACCAAGAACCATATGATCCTCTCATTAGATCCTCTCATTAGATGCAAGCATTTGACAATATACAGCATCCATTTCTGATCAAAACTCTTCAGAGTGTAGGGATAGAGGGAACATTCCTCAACATCTTAAAAGCCATCTATGAAAAGCCCACAGCAAATATCATTCTCAATGGGGAAGCACTGGGAGCCTTTCCCCTAAGATCAGGACGAAGACAGGGATGTCCACTCTCACCGCTGCAATTCAACATAGTGCTGGAAGTCCTAGCCTCAGCAATCAGACAACAAAAAGACATTAAAGGCATTCAAATTTAAAAGAAGAAGTCAAACTCTCCCTCTTCGCTGATGACATGATACTCTACATAGAAAACCCAAAAGCCTCCACCCCAAGATTGCTAGAACTCATACAGCAATTTGGCAGTGTGGCAGGATACAAAATCAATGCCCAGAAGTCAGTGGCATTTCTATACACTAACAATGAGACTGAAGAAAGAGAAATTAAGGAGTCAATCCCATTTACAATTGCACCCAAAAGCATAAGATACCTAGGAATAAACCTAACCAAAGAGGTAAAGGATCTATACCCTCAAAACTATAGAACACTTCTGAAAGAAATTGAGGAAGACACAAAGAGATGGAAAAATATTCATGCTCATGGATTGGCAGAAATAATATTGTGAAAATGTCAATGTTACCCAGGGCAATTTACACGTTTAATGCAATCCCTATCAAAATGCCATGGACTTTCTTCAGAGAGTTAGAACAAATTATTTTAAGATTTGTGTGGAATCAGAAAAGACCCCGAATAGCCAGGGGAATTTTAAAAAAGAAAACCATATCTGGGGGCATCACAATGCCAGACTTCAGGTTGTACTACAAAGCTGTGGTCATCAAGACAGTGTGGTACTGGCAGAAAAACAGACACATAGATCAATGGAACAGAATAGAGAACCCAGAAGTGGACCCTGAACTTTATGGTCAACTAATATTCGATAAAGGAGGAAAGACTATCCATTGGAAGAAAGACAGTCTCTTCAATAAATGTGCTGGGAAAATTGGATAGCCACATGCAGAAGAATGAAACTAGACCACTCTCTTTCAACATACACAAAGATAAACTCAAAATGGATGAAAGATCTAAATGTGAGACAAGATTCCATCAAAATCCTAGAGGAGAACACAGGCTACACCCTTTTTGAACTCAGCCACAGTAACTTCTTGCAAGATACATCCACGAAGGGAAAAGAAACAAAAGCAAAAATGAACTATTGGGACTTCATCAAGATAAGAAGCTTTTGCACAGCAAATAATAGTCAACAAAACTAAAAGACAACCTACAGAATGGGAGAAGATATTTGCAAATGATGTATCAGATAAAGGGCTAGTTTCCAAGATCTATAAAGAACTTATTAAACTCAACACCAAAGAAACAAGCAATCCAATCATGAAATGGGCAAAAGACATGAACAGAAATCTCACAGAGGAAGACATAGACATGTCCAACATGCATATGAGAAAATGCTCTGCATCACTTGCCATCAGGGAAATACAAATCAAAACCACAAGGAGATACCACCTCACACCAGTGAGAATGGGGAAAATTAACAAGGCAGGAAACAACAAATGTTGGAGAGGATGTGGAGAAAAGGGAACCCTCTTACACTATTGGTGGGAATGTGAACTGGTGCAGCTACTCTGGAAAACTGTGTGGAGGTTCCTCAAAGAGTTAAAAATAGACCTGCCCTACGACCCAGCAATTGCACTGTTGGGGATTTACCCCAAAGATACAGATGCAATGAAATGCTGGGACACCTGCACCCCAATGTTTCTAGCAGCAATGTCCACAATAGCCAAACTGTGGAAGGAGCCTCGGTGTCCATCAAAAGATGAATGGATAAAGAAGATGTGGTCTCTGTATACAATGGAATATTACTCAGCCATTAGAAACGACAAATACCCACCATTTGCTTCAACGTGGATGGAACCGGAGGGTATTATGCTGAGTGAAGTAAGTCAGTCGGAGAAGGACAAACCATATATGTTCTCATTCATGTGGGGAATATAAATAATAGTGAAAGGGAATATAAGGGAAGGGAGAAGAAATGTGTGGGAAATATCAGAAAGGGAGACAGAACATAAAGACTCCTAACTGGGAAACGAACTAGGGGTGGTGGAAGGGGAGGAGGACGTGGGTGGGGGTGAATGGCTGACGGGAACTGAGGGGGTCACTTGACGGGATGAGCACTGGGTGTTATTCTGTATGTTGGTAAATTGAACACCAATAAAAAATAAATTTATTATAAAAAAAGGACCTTTATTGATAGAATGCCAAATCTCCAACATAATCAGCAATAAAAGCATTCAAATATAGTAACAATATGCTCTTTTAATTGTTGTGTTTTTCAACTTTAGAAGGAAATAAGGCATGAGAGAGGGAAGGGGTAAATTGGGCACATGTCTTTTCTCTGTTAAGATCCCTGCTTACTTTATCAATGATGTTTATGTCATTTGAAACAAGTATATGTACTCTGTAAAAACCTAGGAATAATTTCAAAGAACACGAAATGCAAACAAAGTATAAAGCAAAATCAAGGCATAACAGGTAAAATAATAAAAAAAAGATAGGTTTAAGAAGTGTGAGAATTAGGAAAGAGTAAACTACTTTATCTCACAAACCACCTTATCTTATGGAGTGTAAGCTAAACTTCAAGCATAACTACAGAGTTGCTGTTCAGAGAGAAAGAGGGCAAGAAAAATCCAAAGTACAAGAGAAATCTAGCTCTGGAACACAGAGTGTGGAAAAAGAAAGTTAAAAACACAAAGCTTAACTCAATTAGTTTCTGAAGCCTTTTGGCATCCAAGCCTTATATTCCAGAGATAAGGACAAGGATTCTGGCAAGGGGAAGGAAAGGAAACTTAAGTGCCAGGAGGAAATCTGGAATAGTCTGAATGATTTGTCTGTAACACTCTACTGAAAGCATCCACAGTGCTAGGTTACCACAAAGGAGGATGGGAATGTACATATGAGTGAGATACAGACACTCTTGTCACAGTGGGAACAAAGCCCAAGACACAAGGCATGACAGAAACAACACTGCAGGGACCCAGGATGAGGAAGGAGAACCCAAAATGAATGGAACAGGAGTCCCACTCCCATACTCAGTGGTCCATCTGATGAAGGGGGGAGCATTGCAATGGGGATGGAGGCATGTGCCAAGATAAAGCCTCCCCAGGAGACTGTACTGAGATAACAGCAAGTTACGCAACAACTTTGAGGAGCCAGAAGTGACTAATGGTCATTCTCTCTCCAAGGAATACTGATGTTCACAGTGTTCATGGAAGGTCCCAGTGGTATTGCCTGTGGTCTAAACCCAAAGTGCTGTTATCTATGGCCAGGGTAGACTGTTCCTTTTTACAACAGCTGGGACTAATCGTGAAAAATCCTAACACAAAACTGCTGGCTGCTGTTACCAAAAAGCAACCATGCATTTAAGGGTTCACATGCATTAGACAAGGAAAGTACCGTAAATGAAGACTTGACCACATCATACCACATATACAATCTGTTTGTTTTATTTAAAAAAAGAGAAGAAATTTAAAAAACTAGAAATTCTGTTTTTTGAAGATACATGAGGCACAGCTAAGGATGTATGTAAGAAAGAGCAAAACTCTTAGGAATTCAGTTCTAAAAGTAACTTGGCAGCTCAAGACTGGCAAAAAAATTCTCCACCTTTCTCATCTTTGTTGTAAGATCTACTGAGAAAGTTTCACAGATTGTACTGAAGAGCAGTTAATTAAGGTTCCATATGACTCCGGGTACTGAAGATTGTGTCAAGCTTGCTCATGATATCAAGTAAGTTAGTAATTTTCACAAAAATTAAAAGTACCTAATGTTAAGTACATGAGCCTTAAATTATCGAGAAAATCTGACAATCCTTTCTTCTTATTCCCACTTTCTACAGACTAGCTGAAAATCTGTTCATAGTTTTTTTTATGCATCACACATAATGAATACAATTGTCATATCTCTTTCACTATAACATTATTCGGTATATTATTTATTTACTTCATATTTTTTTTTTGATAACTTTTGAGTAAGTGGGACCCAAGGGTCTTTTTTTCTTTTTTTGGAACCAAGGGTCTTAATCTCTCAGTCCAAAGAGATTTATATCTTCTGGGGCAAAAAATTAAAAATTAAATTATTAAATAACTTCAAAATGGTCCTTTATTTTTCTTAATATCTAAAGTTACCTTGAACCCTAACAATTTCTAAATTACAATTTATCAGACGTTTATCCAAAGGTAATACTCCTTTGCCCCAGCCCACAGCAACTACCACTCTCCTTACTCCCTTTAAGATTCCAAGTACTACGACTCCTGTAAATTAAAAACAAAATTGAACATACACTAATGGACCCACAGAAAACTAGGCAAAAGGCACAGATAAATGATTCAACAGAAAAATGGTCAATAAATATATAAACTTGAATAAACTTCAACCTTACTAAATAATTTTTATTTATAAAACTGGAGGGGAAACTTTAAATTGTAAGGCTAACAAGGGTATAGTTAAGCCAACTAACATACTTTTGATGAAAATAAGACTTGGTGCAAAATGCCTGGAGAGTAATGAAGTACTGGAGACATTCAGAAAGAATCAGGTACTGTCATTTTATTTTAAGGATACACATATATTGAGCAGAATAAAAAGGAAAACAAGCTTAGAAGCAGGGATTACTTCTAAGTAATAAGGTTTCAGGTAATTTTTATTTTATTTTATGCTTTAAGTTCTTCCGTATTTTCTATCATGAAAAAGTATATATTTACAATGTGAAAAAAAAAACTCATTAACTTTAAATGAAGATTATCAGTAAAGTCCTGAAATCAAATCACATTCTTATACTTTAAATCTTGTCAAAACTCCTTGTTTTCCAAGCACAGTGTTTTAAGAATTTTCTTGAAAATTTAGACCTTTAAAAATGTTAATGATAGTGACAAGTATTTTCTCAATTTGAAAAATTCCTTCTTTCTCATCTACAGTTCTGTGACAGGCTTTTTGCCATGCAGTTTCTGAACTTTACCTCTATTTGTTGGGCCATTATCCTTGATATTTTATCAACGTGCTTTCTGGCTCTGAAAACAGACTTCCCAAGTGAAAATGGAGCAGGAATATATAATGACAGGGTTAACAGCAGTTGAAAGACATGTTTGGAACAAAGTCCAAATAGTTGGCGAAGGCCATATGTTTATGGCCACCACTAACTATACATGGAATTCTTTTAAACATTTATGGTCACATCTCTTTCTTTCTTCAGCAACTGTTTCCAAAATAAATGGAAACAAGAATAATCCTGGTAATGGGAGTTCAGTGCTCTTTCTTAAAAGAATTCTCCAATGTCCCCACAAGCAAGGACATTTAGAAAAGCATCATTTACGTATCATTCTCAGGGTGTGATTAAACCACCCATTAATACAACTAAATAATCTTAAAGGATAGTGCCCCTGTAACGGTTTCACCAGAATTTCTTCGTCTTCTCAATAGAGAAGTCCAAGAATTGAGAACATACCTGGTTACACTCCATTAGCTGCTGCCCAGGGCCATTCTCCATCCTTGGTCCTGCCCTTCTTTGTACCTAGAAGCTGAACCAGCATCTCTGGCAGCAGCTGTGCAGTTCCCTAAGCGCAACACCACTGAACACGCCCTTGCCATGGTCCCCTTCCATGGGGGTCCCATAATACTCTGTCTTCTCCTTGCCTTACAGCCCATGGGGGTCATGGCTTCTAGCTGTTGCCAGTTTTTGTGCCTCATCACCTGTTGTTAATAACTATTTGCTTGTCCTTTTACTCTGTCCTTCATTAGAGTTTATTTAAATCTTTTGGAGTTAATTCTATTTTCTGTCAAACCAAGACTGCTAACACGTTTTCCACCAATCCCTTTTCTTCTCTTGATGAAAAAACGTACAGAATGTTGGAGGCGGTGAAGTAGAGAAGTTCACATTCCATATTTGTGCTGTCTCCTTTCTTTGTAAAGGCACAAACTTTACAGGGTAGACTCCATGCCTTATATAGGTTAAGATTCCTAGGTCTCAGCAGATACTTTTTTGAAAATACTGATTTCTTATTGTTCAACACAAGTCAACTTCATAACTATAGCAGAGAACTATGACATGGTTTTCTCTCTCTTCCTCTCTCCTGTTTGTTCCTCTCCCCTCTTTTATCTCCTGACCCCAGAAGCTATTATACAAATGTATTTTTATCACATGGTCATGTGTATTCTGGCACATTAACTGGAAGTATCCTGGCACCTTCAGATATTCGTTGATAAATGTGTTGTAATGTTCATAGGATCTTTGAGAAATATGCGTAGATTCAGCAGCATTTAAAATTTTCTTTAATATTTCCTTGGCTTCCATACAACTTTTTACCTCGAAAGGCACTTGTTTGTATGTTCCACCCATCCCCCCCCCCCAAAAAAAATACTGTTTTGACTATATACATACATTTTTGGTGCCAACCTCAAATCTTTGGAAGTGGGATTTTTGCAAACCATTAAATGATTCTAAAGTCAGAGTTTCTTACTGAAGCAGGGGAGGTCTATGGATCATCTTTGTGGGGCTGGTGAACCTGCCTCTAACTACATTCAAAGACTGTGTACATGCACATTTTTAGTTTTTCTGAATGGATCTACAGATTCTCAAAAAGGCTGAAAGAGTTGAGAAGTCTTCATCTAAGCAGAAGAAATTTTATAAAGACATTAAGAGAGCATATTTTAAAATACTTTAAGGATTCAATTTTGGTTTGGCATTACTGCAAAGTGATATTTGTCTTCTATTTAGAAATATTCAACCATTACATTTTGGGACATAATTCAGCAGTTATATTTAAAACATAAAAGCTAACTAAAAAGATGTCACCAAATTTGTGTTTATCATCACTTTCTTTCAGTTATTCTAAGAGACACGGGAGAAAGTAGTAACAGAAAGAATGGAAGGTCTGTTAGAGAAACAACTATATCAATTCAAGTCCTTTAAAAAAATCCTACATATTTTTTTAGAGTAAAAATCCTAGAACTTTTATCATTCTGCTACAGAAATAGATCTTTATTCAATAAATGATACAAAATCTTGTTTCGGAACATCCCCTACAGTTATACCAAAGAACTTCAGAGCTGGAATGGAACAAAGTTCTAGTCTTCCTTCCTTTCTTCATCAAGGTTCATGGATTGTTCATCAGAATGGGCCAGGCACATCCCACAAAGTCCAGTCACTGAAGTGAGGACACCTCAGTTCAAGCCATGTAGGTGACCATAGATTTTAAAACCTCTCTACTCCCAGCATGCCTTTCTCCAAATGTCATCTAAGACTGCTGCATTTTTAGTGAGAGAAAGTGTGCCATTTCACAAAAAAGCAAAAGTTAGCTGTTAACCATAATTTCTTAAAACCATCTTTCTCATCATAAACCTTCCATGATTTCCCAACCTTCTAGAACTAAAAGTTCAAATTCTTTGTTGTGGTCTTCGAAGCCCTCCCGATCAGGACTGCACCCAACTGTTCAGCTTTCACTTCTCTTCGTTCCCTTCAGACAACCTGCTCTACAGCCAAATCTAAATGCTCCCCGTTGCAACAGAATGTCTTCTTTGCCTGAAGCTATCCAACACTGCACTGTTCCTACTTTTAGCTACATCTGTCCAATCCTCACCACCTTGCAGTTAACACAAATGTCCTATTTCTCGAGGTCCCTCCAGGGCAATGTAAATCTCTGTTGGCTTCTCTTATCACTGCCCAGTCCTCAAACAGAAGACAAGTATCAAGTCAGTCCTCAGTTCCCTATTATGTGTTACCCTATTGTCCACACACCTACTGTTAACTCTGCAGCCTTCTTGATTTATGGTAGCCACCATGTCCAGCTTTTATATCTTTTACTATACCTTCAAATTAGATAATATATGGATTTCCCCAGAGTCACTGATATCTGCTTCTTGATCTTTCTATGCATTTATCCCTTCCTCTTCTGCACTCAAGTGCCCACCCCCCTAGCACAACCACGACTGCCTTCCAACTCTGGCACAGCCATCAACTATGCTCCTGGATCATTTTATCTCCGGGCAATCACCCCCACTTGCCTCAGCTCTTCTTTCTATGAACTGATTTTAAGTGAAGCAACTCTAATTTTCTGTATCCTCAATCTCTGGCATAGGTTATGAAGTTAAAGTAGGTGTCCACACACACAGTTGTGAGAACAACAGTAAGTGGGATAGCTTAAGGGGCTTAGCATAGTGTCCTTATGAGAGTCCTCCATAAAAGTCAGCTATTATTAATGAGTGGTTACCATTCTAGCTCTTCTCTAGATATATTCTTTGTTCTTACTTCTTTTAGAGATGTGCTCTGATTTAGAGTCCAACAGGTCTACATAACCTCTAGATCTCCCTGGATAAAGCTAAGACAGCCCTTGTGACAGCATCACAGACACTCCAGCTGGTGCACACTGACTGAGCAACCAAACCTTCAGAGCCTTCTTACGTCAACTGGTGTTTAGCCCTGCATTTCCCCTCCCTGGACTATCAAGTGCAAACAACTTATCTTCTTTTTAACTATGGTTTTAGTATAACTTATATTAAAATGTCTCAGATTAGCCTTATTCTGTTAGTGTCTTTGTTTTTTTTTGTTTTTTTGTTTTTTGTTTTTTTTTTTTTTTTAATGGGAAACTCTTACCGGACTATTAGTATGCTCATAGAGACACATGATAAGCCAGAATATGATATTGCTGTTATTTCTGTTTTTTAGCGAAATTTTTTATATGCTATTGGACATTTGATATGTTTTACTTTCCCTCACTTTTTAAGGAGTATTAGGAATGTTCAGCATATCAGCATGGTAACTCCTTGATGAAGATAGGTTTTCTCTGTAGCTTGTGAGAGGAAAATATTTGAAAAGAGAAAAAAAAAGGCAAGAATAAAAATGGAATGTATTTACTTTTTCACTTTGCCATCACTTCAATGTTACTCTCAAAAGAAGGAAAAGGAGAAGGAGAAGGAGAAGAAGAAAAATATTAGGTTAAGGCCACAATAAGAATTCTAAAATCTGAAAAGTTATGTAACTAATTTAGCATAAATCTTTTTTATTTTAGTTTATGTGCTGCCAAAGCAAGCACTAGCATAAATCTATAACATCTCTACAACATGCATTTTCACAGCACAGCATATCAATGATACCTCCATATTAGAAACTACAGTAAAAGTATTTTAAGATTTTTTTAAGGTTTTTTAAAATTTTTATTTATTAATGATAGTCACACAGAAAGAGAGAGAGAGAGAGAGAGAGGTAGAGACACAGGCAGAGGGAGAAGCAGGCTCCATGCACTGGGAGCCCGATGTGGGATTCGATCCCGGGTCTCCAGGATCGCACCCTGGGCCAAAGGCAGGCGCTAAACCGCTGCACCACCCAGGGATCACCATTTTAAGGTTTCTAAAAAAAATTAAACCAGGTCATATCTGCTAAATATTATAAAAGATTACTTAGATAATTTTAAGGAGTTTTCATTTTGCAATTTTAATTTAAAATTTAAGAACTGATTTAGATAGCTTTGAATTAACATATAATAAAGACACGTAAACCTGAAACACTTTGTAGGCCAGCTTTCAGACATTTATTCAAAAGTTCACTCAATTCAGTACGCAGGTCCTCAGCCCCAGCTACTTAAATACTTCGTATTTTACTTCCCACATTTAGGAATTGAGGCCCTAATTAGAAACGACAAATACCCACCATTTGCTTCAACATGGATGGAACTGGAGGGTATTATGCTGAGTGAAGTAAGTCAATGGGAGAAGGACAAACAGTGTATGTTCTCATTCATTTGGGGAATATAAATAATAGTGAAAGGGAATATAAGGGAAGGGAGAAGAAATGTGTGGGAAATATCGGAAAGGGAGACAGAACATAAAGACTCCTAACTCTGGGAAAGGAACTAGGGGTGGTGGAAGGGGAGGAGGGCGGGGGGTGGGGGGGAATGGGTGACGGGCACTGAGGGGGGGGGCACTTGATGGGATGAGCACTGGGTGTTATTCTGTATGTAGGTAAATTGAACACCAATAAAAAATAAATTTATTAAAAATTTTTTAAAAAAGGAATTGAGGCCCTAAATACTGAATATCTTGGAATCTTTAGCTCCCTCGCTGTTAAGATATAAACAGGGTATAAGTTAGTGAAGTACAGTGCATGACAGGAGAACATCCAATTAAATTGCCACGAACATTCACAAAAATGTCTTCCAAATAAAAATAACAATTACTGAATCCTTGAGTTTAGTACTGATCACATACTGATCAGCAAAGCTGAGCCAACAGCAGTTCAGAGAATACTAGTTAATATAAAAGAATATACATTTGGGACATGCTACTTATATTTAGAATGGTGTAAAATCTTTCCTTAACAAAATGTGGATAGGAAGGTGGGGTTGCTTTGAAAATGATATGCTTTCATTGTTGAAAATGTATCTTACCAGTCTTGATATTTTTGGGATGATCCAAATTTTACTATGATTTACATCACTAAAGAAATGAAAATATGTATGCTGAGTCAGTGACATTTTCTTGCCCTCACACCCATTTATTCTCCCCACTCCATTTTCAAGGGAACAATAAATCAAAACACTATGCACATGGGGTCATTCTTCTACTGCATTATTCTGGCCAGGCAGTGCCCCTGCCATTGCCCTGGACTCCCACTCCACGGCTCTGTGTCCAAGACCAGGTGTGGCTTTAATCTGATTCGCAGACTGATTTTTCTTGGAATATAACTCAACATGAACCACTTCTGCAACTACCAGACACTAAGTGGTAATATAATTGGAGAGAACTACCGCTATCCTGCCAGAAATGATCCAGACTTTCAAACCAGCAGGAGGCAGTTTTGGAGGTGGAGCTGATGGGGTGACTAAGAACTGTACTGAGTCAAAAGGGAATATTTCTGTGTTGCATCCAATAACACAATGCATAGTCTAATGTTATTATAGACTGGAAAGATTTCATATGCCCTGTGGACTAACTTTATTGTGTGCCTGGAAAAGAAAAAGTACTTGGATTCACTGGCAGATTTCAACAGATCTACCCTTCCCTGTAACACCTGCTTTTATTGATTAAATTTTAACAAGCCTTTTCTCTTAATAGGTTCAGTTCTTAATAGAGTGAGAGGAGAGATACAATTGGTACCAGCTTTTCTGACATGATTATTATTAAGTACAAAAATATCCTTCTAGAGCAGGAGAAAAAGTATTTTCCCCTTCTGGGACCTTATCTTAGAATCCAAAATTTTAGTTGGACAAAAATCAAAATGCTTTGTTTGTGCCCTGATCATTTGAACTGTTGCTTAGATAAGTTTAAGTTTTCACATTTTCGATATTAATGGGATTCTCATGTCCTTGGTAGAGAACATGTTTTAGGATTCACATTGGAGTTTATTATGTGCAGCCTCATTAACATAAATGTCACTAATTTACAACATGAAAGTTTTGAGTTAGGCTAGGAGTTACCTTTTCTTTGGAAATGAAGAAAGTGCCTGATAGTAAATGAATGTAAATAAAAACGTCTGGGCTATTCAAACTCCATAAGGTCCTTTAGAAGCCAAATTTGTACATTTTAAACCACATAGTACCTATAAAATCATAATAACTAACCATGAACTGGTCTCCCTAGGAATGTTAGTCCATAATTTGGTTATGTAATCCAGGGGAGGGAAAGAAAACTTTCTTCTAATAACAGCCTTTGCATTCAGATTTTCCTTAATTGACACATTATAATAATCTTGGATTATTCCAGGTTGGTGATGATTGACTGAAATGTTTGTTCTCATATAATCTTCTGGTTATTGTGAGGCCGAATGTTGAACTTGCCCAAGTTTAGTACTCCATTTTCATTTCCTCGGTGTTCCTCAATTTTATCCCACCGATTTTATGCTTTTATCTACATCAGGCAAAGATTGAAGAAAATTAAAGGCATACAATTTAAAACCAACTCCTTTTCCTGTTTTAAGACGAAAAAAGTGGGAAATGCCCAACCTGGAACAAAAAATGGAAATTACTGACCAACTTCAAAGCTGTATGTTTCTCTTCCCTGAGCCAGGAGTGGGTTTTATGCTTACTCAGAGTTTTTGCCCTTCTGCTGTATCAGCATATATGCATATATCACCTTCTTCACTTTCTATATGCTTTTACAGCCTTAAGCATTTATTTCTTTCCCTTTTAACCACAAGTGAATTCCAGGTCCCTTCAAAGTTAATGGGTCTCTTTGCCAATAAGGTGTCCGGAAACGATACAGCATTCCATATAGAGAATTTTCTCTGTAATCATATAAACCAGATTTTTTCCACTTCTGTGGCTCAGTCTAAGGTCTCTGGGTATGTAAAGTGAATTATTATAGATCCTTGATGGAACTGTGCTTCTGGCAATTTTCAGTAATTTCTAGCTCTTTTAGTTTGATCATTTGTCTAATTAAATATTCAAAAGCTGGATGTAGGCAACTAGTTATTATCAGGTATGAGTCCTGGTTCTGCTAATATGAATTCTATTTCCTCACTCATAACATAGTTTTGATAATACTATTTCATAGTAAGTGCTTAGTGAACATTAGCATGTGTTACTGCACCTGTGTCTCCTGAGTGCCCCAAAACAGCACTAACATTAGCTTTGAGTTTTCACTTGGCATTCCTTCCAGTCTCTTTTCCTGCTTCTCTTCCTCTGTTCCTGGGGTACTTCTTTGGCACTCTTATATGTCATTTATGTGAATAATCCATCAACTCATGTAGCTTTATCCAAATGCTGATGTTTTCTAATTCCAATTTCCCACCCTTGGCCTCTCTATAGTTTCAGCCACCCAGTAAACTTCTCTTTATCCTCATAATCTCCAATTTCAACATGGCAGGCCCCAAATCCATTACTGTCCTCTGTCCTCTTGGCAGAAATGGGGATATTCACAGTTTAGACAGGAAACATGTGATCTTGTCTTACTCTAATGCAAACACTGATCTGTGCTCAGAACTAAACCCCTCCTGACTCTCTCCTATGTGAGTAATTCAACTTTAGCAGTACTGGCCAGGGAGACACTGTCCATTATTAGGAATCATCATGCTTTTTTTTTTCCTTTGAAAATTTCCAAAATTAATGGGTTCACTTATATTTGAAAACATTTTCTTCCTCCATGTAACCCTGATTTAACTTGTCATTCGGGATGGTGTCTTGGGAAACACTCAAGGTTATATTCTCAAAATTTTTAAATCATCTTTGAAGGTTAACCAACCCAAGGTATCAGCTATATTGGCTGGTGCCTAACAAATATTTTTAAAAAGAAAAAAGAAAGGAAAGGAAAAGGAAAAGGATGAGGAAAGGAAAGGAAAGGAAAAAGGAAAGGAAAAAGGAAAGGAAAAGGAACGGAAAGGTTACATATATTCACATATTTTAGGCAATAACTTTTCCCAAAGTCTCCAATATTTTTAAAGTAACTACTATATCTTTTCAGGGTCTATTCATTATTGAAAGACTATTATTTTTATCCTGGTAGAGATGGTCAATATTGTAAAAGTTTGAGGATTTGACAGAACTACATCTAGGTATTAAGAGGAAAATCATGTCACATTAACAATTCGATACTCAATGGCTTCCCTGATCTTTTCCTCATTCACAAAGGTAAAAGATCACAGGATCTTGAAACAAACATAAATACAGCTGTCTGTATGTATCTAAATGTCTTTACATTTAGAACTTATAAAATTCTTTTTTTTTTTAAGATTTTATTTATTTATTCAGGAGAGACAGAAGCAGAGACATAAGTAGAGGGAGAGGCAGACTCCTCACGGGGAGCTCCATGCGGGACTCCATCTCAGGACCCCAGGATCATGACCTGAGCTGAAGACAAATGCTCAACCACTGAGACACCCAGGTGCCCCTAGAACCTATAAAATTCTAATACATTCTCTATTCCATTGAGCCTGACGAATCTAAGATTTGCTGTAGCCATGAAGAATGTGCTGAGTGTCCTTTAGGAAGAAATTGCCCAAGTACTATCACATACCTATAAGGCTAATCTGGAAAGAGATTAAAACTCTTTGGTTTTTAAGGTTTCCAAAGTACACCTGCAAGTGTGACCAATGCCTATTAAGTTCCATTTCACAAAAAAAGCTATGTCAATTGCCACATAAAGAAATTTTTGAAAAGAGAACATGCAGAAGCTTAATGTCATGTGTAATTGAAAATGGCCCTTTACAACAACCAATCCACTCATTTGTGGGCCTTTCCTGGACCAAGGCTGACTCAGAACCCAGAGTTTATAAAGAGAAATGCTGGCCACTTTATCATCTATTCCTCTTTTACTATATAATGTAGAAAAAGAAAACAAAGTTAACTGCATTTCTGGCCAGATACTACTATATAATGTATCACGTAAAACCTTATGGATCTTGATTTTGGCACTTCCACTGCATGCCTTTTTTTTTTTTTTTCTGTATTCAGCAAACCTGACAACTACATTCTCTAATATGCCACAGACATCCCCGTCAAGCTTGGCTGCAAATCAAATCTCAATGTCTGACCATATTTCCTCACATCAGTGGCACCTCTCACATTCCTTTGTTTTGTTCTCTTCAAGTTTCCATGATTTTTGTTTTTCTATGTTTGTACATTCATCAGCTTTCACTTCATTGGCCTTGAATTTGATCAGCTCTGTGAGTCTCCCGGCCACAAGTTTCTGTTAGAATGAGAAGGAACTGGCCCATACAAGGTTGGGTGTGTAGCATGTGCAGGCTCTTTCCGATATAAATCAACAACAAAGACGTTTTGGGAAACTAGTATCATGAGGTAAAGTGGTGCCAAGTTAAAATGATTATTTGAAAAGGAGTTTGGTTTCCAACTGAAACCCAGACTCACACCTACAAAACAAAGTTAACTTCTACAATGCGACCTATTTTCATCTGACTTAGGCTCCCATTTCTTGTTTCATAAGAAATTTTTTCCTACAAAAATCATTGTGGAAGTGGTTGCTTTTATTAGTGACTGACAGGAACTTTAAACCCATCAATATTTAAAATGTGTTCATGACAAAGATTATATAGATAGAGGCTTTCAGCTATGGAATGAATAAGTCACAGAAATTAAAGGTACAGCAAGGAGAGTCAATGATAGAGACATAGCAATGTATAGGGACAAATGGCAGCTACACTTGTGGTGAGCAAAGCATAATGAATAAACTTGCCAAATCACTGTTGTACACCTGAAACTAATGTAACATTACATGTCAATGGATACTTAAAACACACACACACACACACACACACACACACACACACACACACCAAAACTGATTATATAGGCAGTTACTCTAGATTCCTGGAAGATGATGGCACATTCCCAAGAATCAAAGATTCCCATGCCAATGCTTGCTTTGCAATCTCTAGAAGAGAAGCCCAAATCACCTCCTTCATTTATTTTTTTCTCTCACACAGACTTAAGGAATCAGTAGCCTGAGCTAATAGTTGTTTCATTCTCAACAACTTTTACCTAGAGGAGCATATCTCCTTTTTCCAGCTGTATTATAATATTGAATTACAAACACTTCTACATTTTCCTAAGCACTTTAACAAAATAAATAAAGACAAACATAATTAACACAAGGGAAATCACAATAAACCATCTGTAAAACTCTATAGTGATGGTCACCTCTGACAGTTCCTTTAAAAGGAAATGGATTTAGGCCTCAAGGAGCTTACTGTCTTTCATTGACACATTTCTTAGTGTTTCTCTCTTGTAAATTTTAAATCTTGTCACTGCCCCCTGCCCCTAGGATTGGTATACTTCTTCTTTCAATTAGAAAGGAATGAACTTTCTTCCTGGCACCACCCTCCTCCTCTGTAGACAGCTACTATAAAGATAGAGGACCTCATCTGTATCTCAGCATTATCTAGCTTCACACAAACTCATCATCTTTCCATAAATTTCTTGTCTCTTATTTTACGAAATCTTAAATCATACTCTTAAAGGTATGATTACACATTCTATAAAAGAGAATGAAGAAGTCTTTGTCTGAAAGGAATTAAAATAACCTTTGCTTTTCAGGAAATAATGAAAAGAAGCCTATGTGTTACTTTTCAACCATTTCTTCTGGTACCTCTAAATGTTCGTTTATATCATTCATAGCTAATATAAGAAAATAAGCAAAGGATTACTGAATATCAGTAAGAGAAAACTACACATCATTTGGAAAATATGTATAGTTCCAGTTTCTCTGATTCCTTCCTTTGAATTATTTTATAACTCTTTAAATTTTATATAACTGGGAGCAAAGCAAAGTAAGTGTTACAAACAGACATGCAAATAAATTCTTTCCCTTGGTAGTTCAATTGACCCTCATTTCCGCTTTCATCATTCTCATTAATAACGAGGTAAATAAAATCCTTAACGTGTTCTTTTTTATCTATGCAAGAATCATGATTTTCCTTTTTTTGAAAATCATCCTTCAACACTAAAACAATTTCCAAAACCGTTAATAAAGATAGTTTAAATCCCACTGCTATAGATTCCAAAAAGCCTTTTCTGGTTAACAAAAACTTCCCTGCATTGAATATTAGTTTAAATAAATGGCTTAGAAAATCTATTCTCTGGTGTTTGGTGGTGGTGTATTTGTTGTGGTGAGATTTCACCTGCAATGAACATGGGAGCTTCACTGTGGAAGAGAACATAATATATGAGTTCTATAGTTTAATAAAAAGCATAACTATTAGGTATAGATATACACTGAGGAGCTAGGATATAGTAGAAACTGTCATTTGGGACTCAGCAATCTGCTGCATGAATGTAATTTACAGTAATTTAACACCCTTGATGGAATAAGGGTATCTTGAGAAAACCATTCCCATTCTCAGACCTGGCAAGAACCAGGCTCCTTTTCACACCATTCGCTCTTTCCACAATATACAAATTCACAGTGGACTTATTAAAACCAAAAAACAGAGCTGAGAACACATTTGCTTAAAATGTGTCTATGGAAAGCAGCTAACACTACGTCATTTTTCAAATGACCACAACTCCCTCCAAAGTGACCGAAGTTTTCTCACTCCTTTGCCCTTCTTCTTAATGTAATTCTATTTTTAGGATTCACAAAGCAGAAGGTCAACATTGAGTCTCTTTTACACCATAGTAAAAGAGTAAGCAGAAAGTATTGTCTTAAAATAAAAGAACAATTTAGCAGTTGACATTTCTTCCCTACTCTCATTTGTAATTTAATGAAGAATGCCTTATGGTACTATACAAATACATACGGTAAGTACCCAAAGCTGTTCATATCAATTAATTCTTCCAATGTACCAGCAAAGGGCTTAAAATGCCTACATTCCAGATATTTAGCCTGATGTTCTTTATCTAGAAAAGTTTGCAAAGATTTTAGGTTTTACAGATTTTTTTTTTCATTTTTACTGAAGTATGTTTACAGTTCTTAAAATATTTTAATGACTGATGCTGTTGTCCTTGGAATCTAAAACGGGCTTTCGCCAAGTGGCCAGCTTTAAAAAAAAAAAAAATCATTGGAATGAATGCTCAATTTTTATTTTCAGTTTCCTTTTTCTGATCACAATTTGCAGAAGAGCAACAGAAATTTTTTTAACAAGAAATAAAAGCTGGTACCATTTGTTCCATTATCTTGGACCTACAAATGAGGAGAAGAGATGGCTGGTAAAATATTTCTGACACTTGACAGTTTATGGTAATGATCTATAGGGTCCAAATGGAACTACTACCTAGTCTGGCAGTTTGGTTACTAGAATTAACCTCATCTTTACCAGATGGGGGATAAGAAGGAATAATGGGCTTCTTTTTTGTCATAGCCCTAGTAGGAAGGGGAGAAAAACTAGACAAACTATGTGCCATGAATTGCTTTGTTACCATCATACTCATGGTACAATATAATTGTCTCTACCAGAATCCACCAGGAAAGCCATTTTTATTTGGTAGAATGAATAGAATTGTCAGTTTTCGTAGGGGAAGTGGGCATCAGAAATCACCTAGCAGCCATTCAGCACTATAGTGAGAGCTTCTATCTGTGAGTACATGTGGCATACACTCAACACACATTTGGGGACCACAGATTTATGAACAGGTTACATTCTATAGGTGTTTTGTGAGTGACTGCATGAAATACACAATGTTTTTCCCAGATCCCCCCCCAAAAAAATCGTTTACATGATGGCTCTGATCCTAGATCTCCCAAAGGCCTAATAATCCATGGAGTGACTAAAAAACTAGATACATATTTTTAAGATAGAGAAAACATATTGCAAGTGCATATCAGCACATTTTGTGTTCTTCATAATAACTTTAGAAACCAAGCACCATTTATAATGTCTGCTGCATGCAGACTCTGAGCTAGGAGTGCAGCTTCTCAGTGTTGCCAACCTCCAAGAACTTCAGACATTTTGCTATGATAGTGAAAAGAGAAGCCTTTGATGTGAAGGCCAGTTGCCCACATCTAATCTGAGTTGGAGGTTTCAGGCTTAAAGACAGACTGCATTGATATTTATGGCATCTCTTGTTCTCACAGACTTTATTCACAAGCAACCTAAACATACAAATAAATAATTACTGATGGAGAGGCACCTGGGTGGCTCAGTCAGCTAAGACTGCCTTTGGCTCAGGTCAGGCTCTCTCAGCAGGAAGCCTGTTTCTCCCTCTCCTTCCTGTTCCTGCTCTATCTCTGTCTCTCTCTCTCAAATAAATAATAAATAGCCAACCAAAAAGAAAGAATGAGTCACTGATGGAAATTGTATCTTGGTTCCAGTCCTCCCATGTCCTTTACCCTCTGTAACTCAGAATACCTGGAATGACTGATCTGGATGAAGTTCTAGCTCTTCTGATGGGGCAGAAGTTACACAGGTACAGGCAGTTAAGAAAAGGCCTATGCCCTTCTTATTCCTCTTTAAGTACACGATCGCTTGAAGGATCTGAAACACTAGTCAGAGACTCTGAATATATACATCCTCTATAACATCCATTTATTGATCATAAGCTACTCTTTGGCATAGACTCTGATATTTACTTTTGCATCTTTAATGCATAACATGATGCTTACATAAGGTACTTTACTATTTGTTGTACTTTTGACCTCTCACATCTCAACTAGGGGCACATTTTCCTGTAGAAATAGCAATGTAATAGCTGGGCAGATGAGTTGATAGTACACTTAACGGTAATGTCAAATACTCTTCCTACAGAAGAGTGTAAGAAATGTGCTATGATTTCAAAGAACCCATACTTCTCCACTGAGAAATGTCCACTTACTCATGAGCAAATAAAAATTCACAGAACATAACATACGTGTAGTATCAAGAATTAAAGCAACATGAAAAAAAGCTGGAAATTTTAATGTTAGCACCTAATGAAAATTCTTTACAAATATAAGCATTCCTCACTATCGAAGTCTATGATGTTGCTGAAACCCAACTACAAAGGATATTCTGTTATCTGAATCTATTAGGTCCCTGAGTTTCAGACAGTATCAGTTTTGATAGCATGGTTTGCATGACACAGTACAAAGACTAGTAAGTTATTTCTTTTCTTTTGTTTGTGAGATGGTTCCATTTTTAAAGGCATCTCAATGTTGTTAAAATATTAAATCAGAAATAATTGTTCAAATACAATTTTATACATAAAATTGTCCTCACAAAGGAATTAACTGCTAACGTAATATGCCATTACAGTTACTACGGAGAACCTTCTGGCAAAAAGACTGCTAATAGGTGCTAAACAGTCCTGAAGACCAAGAACCTCTGTGAGAAGGGTTGTGATCACATGGAAAGCCTTTAGGGTGGGACCAGAACAAGATGAAGCAAGCAAACAAGTTCCCTGAGTGTCCTTCCAGGAAGGGAATGAGAGGTGAACTTAACAAACTAGTCCTAAATGTAGGAATAGTTTAAAATCAACAAAACGTTAACGGAAAGCCTGTGGGAGGCGAAGGCCAGTGACTCTAAATATTACCATGCCCCCCACATTCACCCACACACAGAATCACAAAACAGAGAATTTAATTCCACACAGGAATGTTTGTGGTTTCTCAGAGAAGTGGCAATCCAGTCTACTTAGAAAAAGCAAAAAAGCAGCCTTCCCAGCTGGTCCTAAAGGAAGAAAAGCTAGTTTCAAAGATGTGCAAGGGAACGGGAAAGGTCTCCATCCTGATGACGCTAGAATAGGTCACATGAGAAAGAAGGAACATCTTTCAAAAAGAAACATGCAAAACTTCAAGGCCCAAGGGAAAATGGAATAGGCAGAAACATGACGCTCAAAGGGTAGGACGAGGCAAAGGTACAAAGAAATGTGGGGGAAGCAAATATGGAGGAAAATGAAAAAGCAATGTCAAATTATCTCACGGTGACAAGAGAACTGAGGGGTGACTCGTCACCAAGTAGTGGAAAATATCCACACGCTGCCTCTCCAGTAGCTCAACAGCAGGTGTGCACAGTGTAGAGAAGCTTCCATTCAGACTCAGCCACTGCTAGAAAGATTTTCCCAAAACCCAATTTAAGTCACTTTCCCAAATGTCACTTAATACAAATGGGGGGGAAAAAGAAGATAACAAATTAATTAATTAATTAATTAAAATAAAAATGCAAGGATGTAATTTTAAAATGCCCTTTCAAACCTGAGGTGTTTCTTCATTTGTCCATTTAGAATTCTGGGGTTTCCATAGACTTTTTGCAATTTCTCTTTAAGATGTTAGATGGAAAATCCCTGACATAGAGAAAGCGGTACAGAGTTGCCAGAGCCTAAGAAATAATTCACCGAATGCACTGAACTATGTGAATGTGAAAACCAACCAAATGTAAACCAAAATCACATGAAGAGTCTCAGCTGTCCACCAAGGAACTAGCTTCTTTCAGTTTTTAAATTTAACAACCCCACTGACTTTGGGACCCTGGTGTATGGAACTATAAGGCTGAACACACTACGAAGGTAATAAGGACTCCATCTATCCCCAAGATGACCAAAAGCAAACATTAGAGCTAGAGAAAGAAAGAGGGTAGACACAAAAATGTGTGCCTTGATAGAGGGGAGAAAAAGAAGAAGAAAGGGGAATCAAACCAAATTTTATAAGGCTAAAATAAGGGTGTCTATTCCCTGCATTTGTACTGGTTTAAATAAGAGTCACCAAACGCAGAACAACTCCTCCATGAAAACAAAAGAAAAATCCTGTGATCTGGACCCAGTTGCTTTTCAAAATCTTCAGAGTCAGGCTTTTACTCACAGTTTCGGTTTACCAAGGAACTTTAAGAGAAAGCAGATGTAACCTAAAATACAATGACTGCAATACATACTGTAATTCGTCTGGTATTGCAAGCAATAAACCTCAGGTCTGTAGGGGACCCATTTGCAATTTTGATCTTCTAAAAGAGAAACAGTTTCACGTTTGGAGTAGTTTCCCAGCTTCCTTTTTTTTTTTTTTTTTTTTTTTCTGTCCAAGTATTTGGAAGGTAAACAATTTCAGCTTGGAAATCAGAACTCCAGTGGAGTGTTGAGTGTGCACGCATGCGCACACACACGCATGCAGAGGTCTGTCCCTCAAGCCCGTACTGTAAGACGGCCACAGAAAGAACATTTCCCAGCCATGCCGGAGGGGCTCCCCCAGGGGGACCACCCACTCTAGACTCAGAGGAGACATTCCTCAGCTCCTTCCAGCGTGGGACATCAACTGCCTAGAAGTTCCAACCTTTGGCAAGTTATAAAGAAATTAGAATAGAAGTGCAAGAGACTCTGGACTTCTCTCCAAGAGGAAAAGCCCATTTTAAAACAGCTGCAGGCTTTTTTCCCCCTAACAACTTGAGACCAAAAGTGCTTTTACTCCTCTGTGACCGTTTTTTGTAGATCCCCACATTTTTGGTTTCAGGATTATCCAGTTTGTTAATGGAGTTTACTACATTTATTCAGTCTTCCAAGTAGTATTCACCTGAACAAAAAAGTTACTTTCTACTTGAAAGAAAAGAAAATAGGCTCTTGTTGGGTCACTCACTCTGAATTCCCAACACACCACTTTTCAGTCCGATAAGGACCGTGAGGAGACAAGAGCAGAAAACAGCAACATTGTACAGAGCTGTTACAGCTGCAGGTGCGCACTCTGCTCCCATCTGGCAATAAAGTAAAACCAACCCCAACCAAAAGCTTCTAGTGTGGCCAGTCCATTGTGATTTTCACATTGCTGTGGTTAAGGCATTATTGTTGAATCTAGGCTTCCTACGCATCTGATACACTAATTACAAATACCACTGGTTTTTAAATTGGTGATCAATGAAAAAGAAACCCAACAGTCAAGCCCTATCACATAGTGAGTGTGCAGAGACCCCATCTACTCCTGACCTGTCAGTGTTAAGATAGGAAAGAGAAGAAAAAAAGGAAAAGAAAAAACTAGGCTAGAACAGAATAGAAAAATGGAATAAAAAGATAGATAAGGGCAGAAAAGAAGAAAAAGGTCCTTGCCAACCATATATTAAGATATATTACAATGTCCAAGGCACAAAAGAAACAAATTCCCAGAAAATATGAAGAAGGAGGAGACAAAGCAAGTGAGAGAGAATGTGTGTGTACAACTTTGTTAATGAGAAAAACAACATCACAAATTACTAGGAAAAGATCATCAAGAAACTAGTGCTGAGAAAACTGCCTCCTTTTATGTAAATAAAATTAGATCCCGAACTTACATCACATACAAACCACACTGCAGACCAACACATAAAAAACAAACAGAAAACCCCCTCAACAAACTGAACTATTAGGCTGGTAGGAGACCACCAAAAGCAGTCTAAATTTCTAATAGCAGAGGAAGGAATGATAGGACTATGCAGCTCTTCACCCTCCCCACTTCTTCCTGACTGCTTAAAGTGGCAGCTATCATCCTGCAACCACATATTACAAGCATAAATAAAATAAGCACATTACAGAGAGAATGCAAGCACCTGGGTCCCTGGTCACCAATGTCTTGATCAGTAGAACCAGCTCTGAGCTGATCTCCAGATCTTTTGTGATGTGATTAAAAAGCAACCTCTGCATTTGGAAATTTATGCTGACTGATTCTTCTGTTCTTTGCAGCCATGAGTGGAAGTGCTGGATCTAGTAAATGTTGTGTACTCATGGTAATAAGACAATGTCTATCGCTATATTTCTGGAAATGTCTCCTGATATAAGGGACAGATGTGCTCTTGAAAATAATCAAAACTTATTCTACAATCAACAGTGCCCATAAAATATTTAACAGAGGATCTGACTATCGGAGGAAGAGACTCATGAAAGAGTGGCCTAGCAGCCCAACAAGCTAGGGGCATTAGAGGTAACATGTTCCTTTACTGCCCCTTGCTGAGGCCTGATTCCACTGCTGCTAAGCCAGGGTCTGCTGGTATTCCAGGTGGGATCAAGCTTTGGAAGGACGGGAGATGGTAGGGGAAAGTCTGAATCTTGCATTTGTGTGACAGAATCAGGACCACACTGTCTAACTGGGATCTTTTGCAAGTAGATATTCAAACTCTGCCCCTGGGCACTTCTGGTTTCAGAAAGTTACATAATCAATACACTACAAATGCCAACAAAAACTTTGGTTTATATGTTTTCCTCAACAACTCCACGATAGCCCAAATGCTACACAGTGGACCCATCCATGCGTCAGATAAGCTCTTTCAGACTTTTTTGTACAGTTGAGAAATGCCTTAGATTCAGAACTATATACCAAATTGCTTTTTGTCTTTGCTATTTTCCCTTTACTTGAAGAGGTATTAAAAAGAAAAAATGCACACAAAATTCAATTCTAGGTCTAAAAATAAGCAAAACTGAGAAAGTTTAATTGCTCATGCTAAATCATCATGAGGTATGCTGCAGAGAAGGTTATAACAGCAAGAGTGGCTTGTTTCCATTTTAACATCTTCTTTTTACTTGATTTCCTGGAAAAAATAAAATGCACCCTGTAGGCATGTTACAAGTACAGTCTTAATTCCCAAATGAATTAGATCACCTAAAAATACTGAGCCTGTGGATTTTTGGTTCCAAACCTACATGTGAATGAATAAGTGCTTCAGACACTTTAAAAATAAAACTGCATCTCACTTGCCTCTTAGAAACAAAATTTGAAATATGATCCAAATAAGGAAAAATAAAACATAAGAATATGCAACATGACTAGCTAAACCCCAATTATATTCTGGGCTATATTATTTCCTGGGCCTTGAATTATTTTTCTCCAGCAGTACTGATCTAATGAAATATTTTGCATCTTAACTGATTAAGTATTGTATCTCATACACACAGAGAGAAAAAGATGAAATAGTTCCTACTAGGCATGTTACTACCTAAATACAAATACATCCCAGGTATTATTAATGTAAGACTTAGTTAAACTTTAAGGAAATCTATGGTTGACATAGTTTCTTTACATCTCTATTTTTATTAAAAATATTACCAGTAATTACCACAAAACTGGCAGCACACTAGGGTGACTTCAGTTAAAATCACCCCAGTGGAGACAGTAAGAAATGGCTGTGATCAATGTTTTCAACTATACCATTTATGCCAGAATCACTTTATTAATAGAGAAATAAGGAGATTTCAGATATGGTGATAAAAAAAATAAGAGCAAAGAACAAACTTGATCATTGGGAGCCTGTGGCCCTTAATGATTTTCCTGAATTAATGATGGTTTCTGGAAACCCACAGCCCTCTACACTGCCATTGCTGATTTGGGTAGGCACATCTTCCATTTCAAACCCCTTCAATCAGCCCTATGATTAATAGTTTATTCTCTAGGGTTGTGTTTCTTCTTCATAAAGTCTCAACACTTTTTTGGAGGAAAAAAATTGGAAAAGCAAAAGACTTTTTCAAGAACATCACAAACATGAAATAGGAATCAGCTGTGTTCAATGAAAATCCTTCATGTAAGAAAATATTTGTGGCTTCAAAAGAGTAAAAACTCCAATTAAAAAGCTGATGCATTAGGGGTGCCTGAGTGGCTCAGTCAGTTAAGCGTCTGACTCTTCATTTTGGTTTGGGTCACGGTCTCAGGGTCCTGGGATTGAGCCCCAAGTCAGGCTCTGTATTCATTGGGGAATCTGCTTGTGGCTTCCCTCTCTCCCTCTGCCTCCTCTCCTATTCATGCTGTCTCTAAAATAAATCTTTAACAACAACAACAAAAAGGCTGGTGCCCTTTGGATTTCTAATACTTAGGTCTTAACAAAACTTTTCATTTGCAAATGAGAACAGCTGGATGGTAATGGTAGCTATGATCTAGCAGTTCAGCTTCAAATATCTTTTACTGAATCCAGTTTACAGGCAGAAGCATAATATCCAGCATGTAGAATTTTTTACCAATTGTATTTTCATTGGTTCTAAGATGCACATTTCAACACCAATGAAGAAGTGATGCATCTTCAAACTGACAGCTATAATAGCTCTTGGTCCTATGACAATCGTTCCAATGCCTGTGCATACATAAACTAGGACATAAAGGTTCATATTTTCACATTTCTTGTGTCAAAACATATTTAAAAGAGCTCTTGTAAGTTTAAAATAATTACAAATGATAATAAAGCACTGGTGTCATAGCTTAAATGGTAGCATTTTTTTTCTTTCTTAGTATTCTATGTTTCTAACATCCAATGGCATTGTAGATTAAGTGTAATAGGGCATGAATATAACCCAGATACGTTATATTTGTCCATGGCTGGTATTTCAAGTTGTCTAACAAACTAAGTATAATAAAGCTTTTCCACTAGCCATCATGGCCCCACACAACAGAATCCCAAACACATTTACTAGGCTTTTCTCTCACTAGCTACTCTTCTTGCTGTCTTGCTGTTGGGAAGAAACTGCTTGAGATGCCTGAAATATCTGTTCCATCCACCTGCATTCAGTATTTTCTCATGTGCTCACTTGGCAAAACCCACTATCCTAACACTGTTCTAGATTTTGAACCTTTATGTATCTTCAAAGTCCATATCAAATACCAACTTATCTGAACAATTGTTCCTAATCTTTGCATCTGAATTTGTTCTCACCCCCTATCCTGTGAAACACTCCAGACACTGTATGTACTTGAGAATTATAAACTGAAGGCTGGATGTTGGAATTCAGCTGGTGAACATAGGTTTTGTTGGTCCATATCATGTTTTATTTTTAACTTAAGCAACATTTTTAAAAAACTCACAAAAATTCAAACTTTTAAGTACTGGGTGCCCAGTTCCTTAGATATTTGAGTTTTGCAGTCCTTGCCTTATCCATCTAAGGGTGTGAAAATCTCTTAATGGTAGAAATTCTTACATATTTTTCTCGACCCATAGCAGGTATTTTATGAACAGAAGTTGAAATGCATATTTACTTTAAAAATTAATGTTAGGCCTTTGGGGGAATGCTCAATAAAAGTCGTATTTAACAAAAATGTCTTGAATTATACTGAATTAAGTGCATAAGTTATTTTATGTAATGGAACACAATGAATTTTTGTCTACTTTATTATGTGAGTTATTTAGTATTTACTTATTTTGCTGTACATTTAGACTCAAGGAAGGAAACAAACCATCAATGAAGGGTTTTTTTTTTTTTTAATTTCTATAGAAACAACACTACATATTGTCATGAGTACATGTTATAGTTTTAGAGTTTTGACCACCAGTGGAATTAATACTTAATACAAAATGGAATTTAACAGAAAACCAATAGCAACTCAGGAAGAGGAACTTAAGAAGCATCTGTCCTTCTCTAAGTTTAGCTCAATTAAACAAATCAGTATTAAGCACTTACTGCACACCTCCATATGGTGGACTTGGGACATGAAAAGGAAGAAATCATGAACAATTATGGCTTCCACCCTTGGAATTTAGTGTAATTCTTCTAAAGAAACCATTAAAATATAAATCTATTAAATGGAAATCAATCCATGTGATCAAAGCAAGTTTAAAAAATCTTTCTTTGGAAGCTCTTCTTCAGTAAATAGCCCTATATATTAAGTGGCCATTATGACCAAACTATTACTTAGTGGGATTTTCCTAGTCTAATTCAAAGAGCTATAATACTTTTTCAGGGAGTTTAAGAATACTGGAGGAACTGGTAGGAACTAGAATCATGTAGGGCAGTGGTTCTTTAAGTGTGGTTCCCAGGCCAGCAGTAGAGCCGACCTCAACTTGCTAGAAGTGAAAATTTTCAGGCCCCACCCAGACTCACTGAATCAGAAACTCAGGGGGTGGGGTAGCAATTTGTTTTAAGAAACCCTCCAGGTGATTCCAATGCACACTCAAATTTGAGAAGCACTGATAGAGAACAACCCTTGACATGTTGCAGAAAAGTTAAAAATCTTTACAAGGCCATTCAGCCAAAAAGAGACATAGCTTTCCTGTTGCCCAGTTACCCTTCTACCATAGCAGAACACAATATAATATACACTGTCACCCTATATCAAAGTATAATTTTCAGCCATGTGTGAAAGCTCAGAGAAAGAATTATTAGCTTGAACTATTTCCTTTCTCCTTTTGCTCCCTCTTAAAAAAATGTGAATCTCAACAGAGATGAAGATACTTAAGAAAATTAATTTATTGCTAAAGACAACACCAGTAGTGTGAATCCCTCTGTACATAATATAGCACACCAGGCACTATATGATATATGTTCATCTCTTTATTATCTGCCTGCTTTTCTAGGCTGTAAGCTCTATAAGGGCAGAAATTTTGTCTTTTTTGTTTACTTCTATATCCTTAAATGCTTAGAACATTGTCTGGCACACAGGAGGCACTCAAAACCACTTAATTGGAGTCCATGAGTAAATTAAATGTGATTTGTACTATCACTTGAGCTCTAGGATATCTCTTCTCCAACTAATACCATAAATTATTAGAGACTCAGGCTTGAATAATTTTTAAACCCACATCACCCAGTATGGTGTGATATACCTTTCCTGTCTAATAGTTGGCAATTTTCATATGTGCAAAAAGCCAGATAGTAGATATCTTAGGCTTTGCAGGACTCTATTTCCACCATTCCACTCTGCCTCTATAGCATGAAAGCAACCATAGATAATATGTAAATAATGGATGTGGCTGTATTCCAATAAAATTTTATATACAAAAACAGGCAGTGGGCCAAATTTGACCTGTGGAATGCAGGATGTCAAAGCAACAGAAGTAACAACTATTACTAGTTTTACATTTTAAAATATGATTAACTTGGACAGATACAAACAAAAGACTGTAAGGAACTTTCAAATACCTATTTTTAGAGAGAGCACATTAATGTTTATGTTATTTAAAATCTATACCATACACCCTAAGAAAATGAATAAAAAAAGTTGTGAAGACTTACTTCTTATATCAATTACTTATTTGCTTACTAGTTTTCTTTAAATTAGTATAAAAGTTCGTTCCTACATCTTTTTGTTTTTTTAAGACAGAACTATAATCAAAGAGGATATGATGGAAACATTGCCTTCTTAATTTTACTGACCTATACAATTCAGGGGCAATGAAGATAGTAGTAAAATGGCCATAGTTTATTAAATCCAAGTTTACTCTGGCACCCCAAGGCTAAAGCTAATCTTCTCCATAGCATAGAAAAAGGTTTTAATAACAAACAGATATATCACTTTATATTTTTCTTTTTAAAAAAAGAATACTTTCTTTGTGATTATAGCCACAGGAAGACAGACCTGGCCCTCCAATCACACTGTGTGGTCCCATGAACCTCTACAGCTGACAAGAGCAAGGATAAATCACGTGGTTCTGTTGTTGGGGAGAATGTCCTTTGGAAATGGAAGGAAAGGAGAGAGCCAAAAGTTGAAAGTGACGCTCTCAACCGCTATTCCATTGCCAGAATCACAGCTATTGTTATTGGCATTCACTTCTTCAAGAGAGAATGAATTATTTCCCTGCTGTTGACATATCAAGTGACTTTAAATTTTTTTTCTTTGGAGTTTTATGAACTCAGAACAGATTTCTCCCTCTACCCCCTTCTTATTAAATGCAATCATTGAGTGTGCTGGTTAATATACATTGCACTAAAAAACAATGTCTTAATATATTCATGGCCCACTTTACAAAAGGAAAGGAATGTCTCCCTCCCCCAACATGTTCTTGCAAATCAATTCACACCAAGGAACAGAACCAGGCTGAGATAGAAACATAGATACAGCCAATGGGCAGCCATCACGTTTCTTTTTAGTTTCTCTGGCTGCAAAACTGGGAACTCATTTACTCATTCATTTTTCCCCCTTCCTAGTAATCACACTTCTGCCAAATTCTAATTAAGGGAGAGGTAGGTGTTTTCTTCTCCCTGTCCTCTTTGGCAGAAGAAATGAGCAAGCAAATCTCTGGAAATGAGTGTTGTCTAGAAGATTTGAGCTGTTCACTTCTCAAACTGTTGACAGGCTCCATAAAATAATTTTTATAAAAACATTTGTAACCTGTGAGACACCTCACAACGCTAACATATTTTATTTCAGAGTTTGAGTCTTTGCCCACTCTAAATCATAATATTTGATGTATTAGTTCACATTCTATAGGTATAAAAGAAAATAGGTTTCAGCAGGAAAATGACCTCTCACTGATAAACAGACTAAATGTCCATATCTTAACTGTTAGCAAACCTTCAGAGGCAATGAATGACCAAAGGGGAGACCAATTTGGAGGTCTATAAAAATATGACAAAGGAATTATCTACAGTCTCTCTGGCTGCAAAAAATAGCATCAGCACATAATTCTTGCCACTGCTCCCTCTCTTGGGCCCGCTCATCTGCTTGTGGTAACACATCTGCTCTAAAATGGAAGTATGAGAAAATACAAACACCTACCCTACAACACTAGGACAGAAGAGGTAAAAAGGGAAAGGAGACAGAATGATGGCACCTCCAAAGACTTCCACATCCTTACTTCCTAGATCTGGTGAATATGTTAGGTTACAAGGCAAAGGATACTTAAGGCTGAAGATAGAATTAAGGTTGGTAATCAGCTGACCTTCAGATAGGGAAATTATCCTAGATTATGTAAGGGGGCTCAGTATAACCACACATCTTAAGGGGGCTCAGTATAACCACAGAGGTCCTTAAAAGTAGAAGAGGGAGGCAGAATAGTAAAGTCAGAGAGACATGTGACTACAGAAAAGAAAGCTTTTGAGAATACAGAAATGGGGCCATGAGCCAAGGGATGTGGGTGGCCTGTGGGTGCTAGAAAAGGCAAGAAATAAATTTTTGAGCCTCCTAATGGGAACATAGTCCTACTGACACCTTGATTTTAGCCCAGTGAGACTTGTATTGGAATTCTGACCTAGAAAACCATAAGACAATAAATCTGTCTTGTTTTAAGCCAATAAACTCATGGTAATTTGTTATAACAGAAAACACAGTAGATATTTTTTTAAAGATTTATTGATTTTTGAGAGAAAGCTGGTGCATACACAGTGGCGGGGGGGGGGGGGGGCAGAGGAAGGAAGGGAGAGAAAGAATCCCAAGCAGACTCCTTGCTGAGCACAGAGCCCAACTCGGGGCTCAATCTCATGGCCCCGAGATCATGACCTGAGCTGTAATCCAGAGTTGGACACTCAACTGACTGAGCTACTCAGGTGCCCCATACACATTTCTGATCATATTAATTCTTTTTTTTTGATCATATTAATTCTTATATAATCCTATGAAGTAGGTATCATTATCTTCCCATTTCACAGATATAGACACTGTAACAAGAGAAGTTAACAACTTGTCTAAGATCACACACAGAGCTAACAGGTGGGAGAACCACGATTCAAACCCAGGTAGTCTAGCTTGTGCCTACATCCTTAGCCAGTACTTTGCACTACAAAAGATACAATATTGCAGAGAACACCTTAAAGACAACAATATCCTGTGGTTAGAATGTGAAGTTTTGTGGAGAGTAAACAAAAGATTAAAGATTAAAGATATCATGTGGTTAAAGGAGATCAACTGGTTTGTTATAACATCTAATCAGGAATATGGATGTAGCAGAATAGTGTCAGAAGAGAGGACAAGAGAAATCTAATTAAGGCTTGAATGAAACTATAAAAATAGACCAAAACAAAACAAAACAAAACAAAAAAAAAAACAAAAACCAACAACCCAAAAAACAAAACACCCTTGTAAGATCTCCTAACACTAGTCAATCTAATTTCTTCCAGGCCATCAATCCTATCCATTTGCTATAATTAACTTCTGTCCCATGGTTCAGTTCCTATAGTTAGCCCTGCTCATCCTCAAGTGTCTTTAACCAACCCCCCAATATCTTGGCCATGACTTTCTGCATCTATTCCTTGAGCCATGGTCCGCAAGTGGATGCTGTACTGAACACCAGACAGAGAGAGAGATTTAGATTTAACAAGGGTGATTCTGTAAAAAATGATTTCTTACTGAAGATAAGGATAAAGATGTCAAATCAGAAGAAGTCCATCTGGAATTGAAGATTTTATGCTTTTTTCTCAATGGCCAATTGGATATAAGAGAAAATTTAATAACAAACAAATACAAGAAAACTAATTCTCAGTTTTAGAAAAAAAAAAAAGAGCCCATTAAAATTCAAGTGATACTGGTTAATGAGTAAACAGCTTATTCCTTAGATGGTACCTCCTTCATTATGTCTCAGTATCAGTTTAGTCCTTTGCAAAGCTTTAAAAAGTACATATTACAATGGCCATTGAACTAAGACACTAAAACTTTTTTTTAAAAATTGTATATTTAACAAATGTATGACTCCATAAGGTATTTGCTTGAAAATGAAACTTTTCTTTGACAGAAAAACTGGGGAGGGGGCGATTATGCCAAAGTATTGAGTTTACTTATTACACCACAAAATAAGCAATATTAAAACAGCAATCTTTAGCTGGGTTTAAGAAATTTAAATTTTTCTATCAGAAAACAGTATTATTCTTTCCAATTGGCAACTGAAATATTTCCTTGTTTTTTAGGTGAACAAAACATCAATGTAAGAATACAATATATCATATCATCACTCAGTTGTTTAACTGTTCACTTATAATTATAATTTGATTAAGCTCTTAAAAATAATTTTGAAATATTCATCCATGTAACACCTTGAATAAGCTAAATTTTTCTGCCTTTGTTTATTAGAGTAGCATTAAGGATCAAAGGCATTCTTGTGGCATGACTGTTTCACAGCAAAGATGATACTCAATACCTGCACTGAGTTTTGTTGTCATGGGGACCATCCTGGGAGAAACCATTTAAATGCCAGAATTTCAAACTCCCTAAAACACTGCCTTCAAGTCTGGCTTCACTTATAACTTGGAAATCAAAACTGTAGCAACCATTTTTATTTTTAAAAATGCATAATCCATCTGCTTCAAAAAAAAAAAATAGTATTGACTTCACCCTTTAAAAGGTATTGAATTTCCTTTCCATGAAAAATTGAGGCTAGAGTATAGCAGCCTGGGGGGGATTCTGCTGCCTAGCAGGTAGCCATGGAAACAGAAGCACACATCAGGAGCCTACACTAAAGCTAGTATGATAAGACCATAACTGAGAAGTTTAGCATATGTTTTTTACATCTGCTGTCTCCTTGTTTTATTTCTGTTTGTATTTGAAAAGAAATTCAGCTAACTTCATCTTTTCCTTTAAGCTTATTAGAAAATCACCATCAAAATAGAAAATTTGCCCAAACAATAAAATCAAACGGTATTAGAAATAAAAATTCAAGTGGCAAGAAGGGAAGAAGACCTGGTTCCCAATTAGTTGGAAGCATATGTGCACATTTTATCAGCTCCCATTTCACTTGGCCTAGTAAATTCACTTGTCCACAGAAGGGTGATAGCCAGATCAGTACTGACTAAGACACCTGGAAACTGTATTTTCTTAAGAAATCACACATCACAAAATCCTCCTTAATCTAGTTCCAAACCACCTATTTTTTTTTAAATTTTATTTACTTATTCACGAGAGACACAGAGAGAGGCAGAGACACAGGCAGAGAGAGAAGCAGGCTCCACGCAGGGAGCCTGATGTGGAATTCGATTCTAGGACCCCAGAACCACGCAGGCGTGCCCAACTGCCGAGCCACCCAGGGGTCCCAAAACCACCTTATTTTAAGCCTGTCTCCACCTACCTATTCCATGAACTCTGCATTCCAGCCTCATTTTCCTGCTTACTGTTCCGTACGTTTGCTGTGTGTCCTTCTGACTCCCTCACCATACAAACCACTTGAATGCCCTTTGAGCCCTCATCCAGCAAGAAACAAATGATCTGTAAAACCATGACCAATGCCCACTTAGCAAAAGTGCCTTCTAAACTGGCAAACTGTTTCATTTATACTGCTTACTGACATTTACTGTATGCCTCCCACAGGGTGCAGAGGTCACCTCACTTCTTAACATTGACCATTCTAGGGGAGAGAGGATTAAAGATCTTAATCTAATAGCCAGTTTTCCAGTAACGTGGTGACACTAATAATAATGGAAAGGATGGCAGAAAATTAAGAATATTAATTTCAATCAACTAATATCTAGTAATGTTGAAGTATAAACCTTTAAGCAGACCAAACCAAAGCTGTATGAGATACACTATTAGCAAAAAAGTCTTTTTGAAAATCATATAGACAATCTCATGGCAGAGGTGAACAACTCTTGAGACTACCCCTGAAATACAATTCATTCAAATGGACACTAACTGGTGTCAAGAAATCTTTAAATTACCTCAAAAGGGCTACCAAGTATAATTTACTCTAAAGAAAATTATTGAAGATTTTTCTCCTAAAGTTTTCTACAGACCACTTTCTGGCAAAATGTACACACACAAAATGAAATATGATACTTGGCTATGAAATAATAACTGTGTCTAGAAAACAACAAAAGTCTTCAAAGTGTCTACTTTGGCAGTTCTGGACATCACCTTAGAAACTTTTATTTAAAGACATCATGAAATTGAATACTTAAATTTTAATGGCTCATTTTATAACAAAAAAATGTTACAGTTCTTCAAGTCCAAAAATATACCTTTCATTTTTTTGGTATCCCAATTATTTACTAGACATCTCCACCATGTACTCAAATGCAACAAGTCCAAAGCTGAAATGATTATCCATTCCATTCCCCCCCACATAAAAACAAAACTGCTCCTTCACTCATTTCCTATTTTAGTTAAACATACTGACAACTGTGGTCACTCAAACCAGAAGCCTCTAAGTTAGTCTTGACTTGTTTCCTAGCCTCAAACCTTAAATCCCAACAATTTCAATAGGAGAACTGCATCATTTAAAACAAACAGCATGGATTTAAATATAAAGGGCTTCTTGGGAAGCCTGGGTGGCTCAGCAGTTGAGTAGCTGCCTTCATTCAGCTCAGGGCATGATCCCGGAGTCCCAGGATTGAGTCCTGCATCGGGCTCCTTGCGTGGAGCCTGCTTCTCCCTCTGCCTGTGCCTGTGCCTCTCTTTCTCTGTGTGTATGTGTATCATGAATAAATAAATAAAATCTTTTAAAAATAGACAGGGCTTCTTATGAACTGTAAAATCCTTGAACAAGATACGTAATCTTTAGTCTCAGTTTCCCAGTTTGTAAAGTGAGAATATAATAAGACTTCTCTCAATATGAGTCCTAAAAGAAACTTCTTTAAAATCAAATAAATAGGTTTTGAGATATATTTTAATTATTCTACATTTTTCTCTTGGAATTCACAAAGCATATCAGACTAAGGTTTTTTTATTTTTTTATTTTTTTATTTTTTTTTTTTAATTTTTATTTATTTATGATAGTCACAGAGAGAGAGAGAGGCGCAGAGACACAGGCAGAGGGAGAAGCAGGCTCCATGCACAGGGAGCCTGATGTGGGATTCGATCCCGGGTCTCCAGGATCGCGCCCTGGGCCAAAGGCAGGCGCCAAACCGCTGCGCCACCCAGGGATCCCCCAGACTAAGGTTATAAGAAATAACATTATTAGAGCAAAAACTCTTTCTTTACTCTCTTCCAAATTTATTTGACCTCAGTATTCCTTTTTAAATTTTTTTAAATTTTAATTCCAGTGTAGTTTATAGTGTTGTATTAGTTTTGAGTGTACAATATAGTGATTCAACAACTCCATATATTATTCAGTGCTCATCATGAGTGTATTTTTAATCCTTTTCACCTATTTCTTTTTTTTTTTCCTTTTCACCTATTTCACTCATCCACCCTCTTGTAAGCCCTCTCTCTGTTCTCTATAGTTGAGTCTGATTTTTGGTTTGTCATTTTTTTTCCCGTTTGTTTGCTTGTTTTCTTAAATTCTGCACTAGTGAAATTATAAGTCTGACTGACTTATTTCATTTAGCATTATACTCTCCAGTTCCATCTATGTTGCTTCAAATAGGAAGAGTTCATTCTTTTTATGGCTGATACATATTTCGATGTGTATATACATATACACATCTTCTTTACCTATGCATCAAAACCACAATGAAATATCATCTCATACCTGTGAGAATGGCTAAAATCAAAAGCTCAAGAAATAACAGGTATTGGCAAGGATGTGGAGAAAAAGGAACCCTCTTGCACTGTTGGTGAGGATGCAAACTGGTGCAGCCACTGTGGAAAACAGTATGGAGATTCCTCAAAAAATTAAAAGTAGAACTACCCTATGATCAATAATTGCTACTGGGTATGTACCCAAAGAATACAAAAACACTAATTTGAAAGGATACATGCACTTCTATGTTCATCACAGTATTATTTACAATAGCCAAGATATGGAAGCAAACCAAGTGTCCATTAATATAGTATTCTTTTTCAAGAAATATAGTAACATTTTGTTTTAAAAAATTAGTTGCAGAATACTAACCTATTTAGTGGGGCTGTCATGAGGTTAAGCTCATTATATGTCACATGTATCCCATACATATTAATTGTAATCCTTTCTCTTACAAATCCATCCTATCGCCTGTGTCCCACTTCTGACCTCTTTTGTTCCTACTCCTGTCACCACATTTCATGCCAACACCTTCCAACAACTCATCCATTCTCTCACCTCTTCAGCTCATTCTCCCCCCAGAAAACCTTTATGAAGTGCAAATCTGAGCACTGTCTTTCAGTAAAGAACCCTTCTCAACTTGGCCCCAAAGGCTTTCTCAGTGTCTTCTCATACCTCTCCCATTTAGGGACACTCCTGCCTAGTTCTGGGGGCAGCACTTACATTGCAACATCTTAGGGATGTTAGGCAGCTAATTTCTCTGTTAATGAAATATGTGTGCTTTCAAGGCTCTGTCTTTTCACATGTTACTTTGTTGGTCTGTAAAAGCCACCCCACACCCGTCCCTTTCTCCATCTGGCAAATAATTCATCCTTCAAAGCCAACCCAAATGTCACTTCTATGAGGTCTTCCAATGAGTTAGTCACTCCTTTTGTGGACTCCTGTGGCACTTTGCTCTCAACTCTGTCCTGGAGAGCTATTAAAACTCAGGAACAAAAGTTAAAAGATGTAAACAGTGATTTAGAAATTGTTAATTCCTAAAGAGTTTTTTTCACCCAAATCCTACCCACTACATACTATTCTTGATTTTGCTCATATGCACATGCACACACACATGATTCAGGGAAATACAGGAACAAAAAGCCTCATCATAATCAAATAAATTCAGAAACCATCAGAGTCATTCAAATGAATCAGATCTGATCTCATTTTGAAATACCTGATGGTGTCTTGACAACTTCTAAATGTCAAAGGAGTTTTAGGAACAGCCAAAAAATTTTAAGACTTTCATAAGTTTCCAAAATATAATTTCTAAATTATAACTGTTTTCTTTATACATGTGCAAAATTTTTAGAATTCAATGGGGAAATAAACCTTCATTTCAAAAATTAACTTTGAAATTGGGAAATAAAAACATATGCTATTTCCAGGCACTGGTCATAATAATAATAGCTACCATGCGCTGGGGGCCTAGTGCCAGAACTCCTCAGGGCACTCCCTGCAGATTCCTGCATTTAAATCCTACAGCTACCCAATGAAGGAGAAGTCATTATTCTTATAGACAAGGAATTTGATGAAAAAAGTGAACTCAGCTAGACACTGTTTAGTGAGGACCTAAATCCGGATCTGACTCCCTGGCCGACCTGCATATTCTATAAGCTACAAGAGAGTATCAAAAAGCTAGGCCAATTGGATAACTTCTCTACAGAACAAACAACCAAAGATTTGCTCAGACTGTGAACTTTGAGAGGGTAGCCTTCTTTAACCAGGGGGATTTAATAGGATCTATTCACCTCAGAGTTATATACTAATCTCTTACAGCACTGAAAGAAACTATTGTATTTTTATACAATAAATATAAAAAGGGAGAAAGTAAAGAACTACCTTAAAAGGGATATATGTCTATTTTCTACTTATTTTGACAGACCTATAAACTCAATTTCTGGAAGATTAATTCTAAGGACACAGGAGTCTGTTAAGCTAAAATTTATAATATCTCAAAAAAACAAACAATAGGGGGGAATCTTGCTCTTCATGTAAGAATTGCTGGACAACAACTGAATTTGTAAATAAAGTATAGAAAATATTAATTCAAGGTTTTGTAATCCAGGTTTATTTTCTTTACTTCTTCAATGATCTCAGTGTTTCTCATTCTGCATCAACATAGCAATTTTGATTTACATTTTCCTTGTACTACTCAGCTCCCTTCTCTTTGTCAAGCACTGGATAATGGAAAACAAAGACTCCTATGATTTAATAAGTGCAAGAATGCTGACAATACTGGCTCCATCTTTGGCCTTCCATCTTGTTCTGTTCACCTGATAATCTGGCTTGAGACTAGTGTTCTGCATCCCTTAGAGATTAATATACAGAACTTAAATATGCCAACCAAGGCTGGGATGGGGAATGGCTTGTTTTGGCCTCCGATGACTTTGTTAGAGATAACATAGCCTATCCCCTTGCTGACAAACAGGTGGTGCCATGAGAACTAAAAGTTATCAATTAGGTGGATGAAAACCTTCTGAGGTGCAAGTAAGCCCTTTGATCTCACTACAATGAGAACTTCTATGTGTCCTCTAGCTCTATAAAATCTATGGACTAAGGTCTGGACATTGCAGAGAATAAATGCACAGCTGTATTGTCACCTGCCCAATCCCTCCTGTCAGTAAGTTACCCTGAGTAAAACTATACAAACTATACAGAATGGCCTGCTTCCAGTCTCAAAGTGCTTTCTCAGTTTGGGGGATATTCTATTGTCCACCCCCACCTTCTAACAAATCTTCTGGTAACCCAAGAATTCTATACCATAACAAGGACCTTGTATTTAACTATTTTGTAAATACATATTTATTTTCATATGGTCTTGAATAAGAATGGAGGTAATTTTAAGATACATCTGCTTGTTTATACTTCCTAAAGCCACAATAAATCACAGAGATATCCAATGGAAAGATGGCATTGTAGTGTTTGTCAAATCTTATGGAAATTTAGTCAGTCATAAATACTCCAAACCAACCAGTATTTTCACCTCTGTGATGGCTCATTTAATTTATATGGCACTTGATTTTTCATAAAAATAAAAATGCAAGAAAAACACAGCATGCTACACCCGATGGAGTGCTGAATAAAGCAAGAACGAAAAGTAACCACAGAATTCTGCATATTGCTTAGTTTTTTGATGATAGAATATTTGATAAGCAAGAAAAATTTCAAAAAATATTAATACTATTTCCATTTTAGCGAATCAATATCTGTTTACTGAGTGCCTAGTATGTGCCAACATACCACTCCCCCTTAGGGATGCAGTAGGATGGATATGTTACCATCATGCTACTCAGGCTATTCACACAGGAAATAAAGACAGCAAACAAATAATTGAAAATGTGATGGATGCTAAAATGGGAGAGAAATATAGCATGCTTTGGGTTTGCATCACCAGAGTCTAGATTGGTAAGAGCTTTTCTATGGAGAGACCTATAGGATAAGATCTGAAGAATGAACAGGAGTTAAGTAAACAAAGTAGAGGGAAACAGTGAACCTGAGGGATGCCTGGGTGGCTCAGTGATTGAGCACCTGCCTTCAGCCCAGAGCGTGATCCTGGAGTCACCGGATGGAGCCCTGCATCGGGCTCCCTGCATGGAGCCTGCTTCTCTCACTGCCTATGTCTCTGCCTCTCTCTCTCTCTGTTTCTCATGAATAAATAAATGAAATCTTTAAAAAAAATTAGTGAACACGAAGTTTAAGTGAAAGAAATAACAGACAAGCAGGCCCAGAGGTTTTAGGGAGAAGTCAAGTGTGGCTGGAGAAGAGCACAAGTGGTGAGCCAAACAGATCTCCCTATAGGACTGAATGGCTCTTTCCCCCAAGATGCTGGGAGTGCTGCGGGCCAACAACCCTCAACTTTAGAAAGCTACCCTGCCTGCTTGTGTCTCTTTCTAGTGGCATTTAGGGAGTATCCCATGCAGTATAAAATCCTGGCCACTTGGAACAGCTCTGAAGGGCCTCCCAACTCCAAAGCCTCCACTAGGGGAAGGGGAGAATAGCACTAGGACTATCCTGAGCTCGACTTCTCCCTAGAGTTTCTTCTCCACCCTTCCTTCCCAAAGGTGTTGACCTCAAGGGCACTCCTCAAATTCTTACACAAGAAACTCCCTCTCAGAGTCTGTTCTCCAACTCTGGGATCTAATGTGAGCTGGGATGAGATGCTAAAAGGCAGACTGAGAACAACTCAGTTAGGACCCCATCTGGAATTCAGCCCAAGAGTTTATATTTAAATTTTTTTCTCAAGGGTTTAAAATAAAGGTATGACAAGATTATTAATTACAGTATTAGACAAGAGAATACAAAGAGCAATATGAGGCAAAAAAAAAACCTATCACCCACTCCATAGTGGTATATATACTCATAAGCCTTGAGGCCTACTGAGCATTGTAGTGGACATACCTGAAGCCTTTTATGTAAAGGAAATTACCTTGAAATTCTGATGTAATGAGACAATACGTTAGTTTGTGTACTATGCATCCATCCCTGGCTGTCGTACAGGTATTATGATGCTCCTAGGCTTTAGATAGTAAATACTAGAAGTATAAGACAGTATTCATTAAAAAATTCTTATATGGGGATCCCTGGGTGGCGCAGCAGTTTAGCGCCTGCCTTTGACCCAGGGCGCGATCCTGGAGACCCGGGATCGAATCCCACGTCAGGCTCCCGGTGCATGGAGCCTGCTTCTCTCTCTGCCTGTGTCTCTGCCTCTCTCTCTCTGTGTCTATCATGAATAAATAAATAAAATCTTTTAAAAAAATAAAATAAAATAAAAAATTCTTATATGGAATTACATGAGGATAAAACAGATTCCATTCATGTGTCATAGCATGTATTTTCTTGTGAAACACTATGACAGAAAAGAAGAAGATAAAAGAAAAGAAGAACAAAGAAACAAATCCTTAAATAAGACTTTGGAATTTTAATATCTTATGCAATGTAGCAATGTAAAACCCACACCAGAGAAATTTGAAAATTTCTCCCTGTTGCCATCAATTAGTATTGTAAGAACTCCTTTGGAGGCTCAACTTCTTGGCGTACAAGTTACCTAAAATGTGTCAGCAAATAAGCCATAATTCTGCCAAGGATAATTTATTAATATGACCTGTACAAATCCATTTTAAATACAACCTTACCTCTAGCTTCTTGCTACCAAGAAGCAACTTTTTGATTTATTTGCATTTGTTAAATAAAGCCAGCATCTTTTTTTTTTTTTTTTTAAGATTTTTTAATTTATTTATTCAGGAGAGACACACAGAAAGAGAGAGGCAGTGACACAGGCAGAGGGAGAAGCAGGCTCCATGCAGGGAGCCCGACGTGGGACTTGATCCCAGGTCTCCAGGATCATGCCCTGGGCTGAAGGCGGCACTAAACCGCTGAGCCACCCGGGCTGCCCTAAAGCCAGAATCTTAAAAGAAAACAAAGGGCTGTAGCATAATGGATGAACTAGAGTGGAACATAAACAGGGACCCACCATACTGGCTGTGGATGAACAGACTGGAACAGTGGTGGCAGCTGCTCAGGGGCACTGTTTCAGAGCAGCTGCAAGATGGCAGCTAGTGGACTGTCTTCAGCTGCAGGGCCTCGGATGCACCTCAGCTTTTAAGCCCACGTCACATTCTTCCCCAGTAGCTCCCCAGCATAGCAGTGTATCAGGATCTTGTCATTTCTGCTCAAAACAGGAATTTTGTAAAGGCGACTTCTGCTCCAGCGTTCCTGCTGGACCAGCTGAGGTGTTGTAAGATCCATCATAGTCTGAGGGTCTTGGCTCAACCCTATCCTAACCCAACCCCTCTCCCACCATGTTTCCTTTCACAGGAGTCAGATCTGAACTGAGGGCATTCCTCTCAACACAGTGATGAATCAACATTAGTCCTGATGAAATGTGGGCAGTGAGAGAAAGAGAGGTCAAGAACAAATCTTTGTGCAACTGAGATAAGGGATATACAGGTAGGGAGATATTAGGTCCACCCTGAGTCAGGCTAAGAATGAGGTACCTTGGAGAAATCCATTTTTATCCACTGACTTAACTGTACAAAGGGTACAGTTTGGGACAACAGACTGGAATTCTGTGAATTTCTTTCCAGCTTGATAATATTCACTAGTGACTTTTGAGTATTTCACTTCACTATGAATTCCAGTGAGGTGGCTGATGTGGTATATGGGCTTTAAATTCTAAAATACACAGGTTTGGGAATCCCTGGGTGGCTCAGCGGTTTAGCACCTGCCTTTGGCCCAGGGCATGATCCCGGAGTCCCCGGATCGAGTCCCACGTTGGGCTCCCTGCGTGGAGCTTGCTTCTCTCTCTCTCTCTGTCTTTCATGAATATATAAAATAAAAAGAAGGACTTCCTTCACTTAAAAAAAATAAAATAAAAAATAAAATAAAATAAAATAAAATACACAGGTTTGAAGACCAGCACCAATTAGTGGGAGAGTTTCCCAATCATAAATGGGAATGGTAATTCCTATCTGACAGGGTGGCTGTGACCCAGCACACTGGCAGAGATACAACAGGCAATTAAAAAAAAAAGTTTATTTTCTTTTCCTATCTCAATGAACATGCTTGTTAAGCACAAATAATACTAACCCTTCATTAGATAGCCCTAAATGCACATGTAAGGACTGTGCCCTGTAAAGCTTGGCTGGCACCAAAATGCCTTAACAGTGTGTAGCATGTCATAATTGAAGGTGTCTCCACTTATAGAGCAGCTAAGGCAGAGAGGGTAAGTATTTCCAGTAACAAAAGCAAAAAGAAGAAAACACCTCCCCACCAGGGCATCTGAACAGGAGACTACAAGTTCCAAGTAGTATCTACTGCAGTCAGAAATAAAAACAGCCATGAAAAGAACACAGTCTATCACATCATAGATAATACTTACTTAGAAGAAACTCTTACTAAATTTTTTTTCTTTTTCATAGCACAAAGAAACAAAAAAGCAATTTACTTCTGCTTAAGGGTGCAAGTACTATATCCTCATACTATTTTTCACTGTCTACCTTTGTCAGAAAGGCCACTGCAATTTATTTACTAGAGAACTAGAATTTGTATGCAACCATGAGGGAATGAAAATACATTCCATAAGATCTGCTTGACTGATGCGGTTACAGAAACCAAATCTGCTTGCAGATGTGGAAATACACACGGCCAAATGTTTTTGTGCCCTTGCACTACATACCATATACTACCCAGTCTTCCTAAAATATTGATTTAATATTTAGACAAAGAAAACAATTTCTTGATGTGCCAGAAGGTCAAGTAATGCCTGAAGCCACTGCAGACAACTTGGCAGCAAATTCCCTTGAAAAAGTTTTTCCTATGAAAAACGGATCACTTGCCTCTTCACTGAGAATTTTAAAATTCACTTTTCTCAGCTATTATAAAGTTACCACTGATTTCCTGAAAATCCAAACAGTTTTGAAACCACAAAATTATGATGACACAGAAATATTTCCAACTCACTTCAGCATCAAGCTAAATGAAAAATGTTCAGAATTCCCAGAATCATAATCATTCCTCTTTGCCCAGTTCATATATAGAGTAAGGAGAAGCAAAGTATTTATCGAATCCATATGGATACTTGGAAATGTTAGCAATTGTGTTTAAACAAAATAAATTCAACTATGTCAGCATTTCAGGAATTTATAGCCAAAGACCACAGTCAAAGCATGCCAAAAATCTCATTCTAACCAGAGAGCATTTTCAAACTTTTCCAGAATGAACATTTTTATCTTAATGATCATAGACTCTGAAGAGTTTAATTAAACACTGGCACCTGGATGGAAATAGTGACTTAAAAAGTCCCTGCCAGGTTGGCAAGTCAAAAAGAAAGGCTCCTTAATAGTTGCAGATGATGAAGGGCAGTGACAGATGAATAATTAAATATGACCCTGGCTATGTGTTAAAATCTTCCTCATTTTTGTTCAGACCCCTGTGCAGAGTAGCGACAATACTCAAAGACTTTTCCCATTGATGGAAGCATAGCTTCTCCTATCTAAGGCAGACATCAATACAAATCCTCTAAAAAGTAACTACTACTTAAATTTCTGTTTTACAGATGAGGAATCGAGAGATTTACAATGAGCCTACTGCCCACTGTTTCATTGCTGATAATAACTAAGCCACGAACCCAATATATGCAATGCTGGATCAAGATACCAGGCTCCTGACCATTACCTGTACTACAGTAAAAGATCTTTACGGCAAGAAAAAGTCTTTCCCGGACAGTCAAGGCCAGCCAGACACGTATTCCCAAAGCCAGGATGACTGACCCTGCATCAACCTCAGTGGCCCATTAGCCATTTTGACTTATTTAGCTTTAACTGAATCTCAAAAGGTAGGTAAGAGGTCACCAAGAGAATAGCAGTAATAGCTATTTGGGCAACAAGCCACTGCAACAAGCTAGATTGCATGGCATCAGACTGTCCAGTGAGCTGAAGCTATTCCAGGTGAATTTCATTCTACCAACACCACTTCCCATAATATAAATCTCCACCAAAATTTGTTTGCATTTTGTGCCTGGGATTATTATTCTAGTTTGAAGCCTACATGTTTTCTGAGCACGAATCTAAATATACCAGAGTAAGGACACAAGGAAGAGAAGCAGAATAACTGCATGGCAGCAAAAGGAGGTGTTAAGCTCATGGATTCACACATCTACTCATTGATCTAGGCATCAATCACACATGCTCCCATTCATTCACACGTGCTCTCACAAACATTTTGAACATCTACTCTGCACAAAACACTGCTTCAAGGGCTGGTGACTGTTTCACAAAGTCTTATTTTCAGTGATTCGTATATTGAGAATTAAGGGTTATGCTTATTTTAGCTACATCATGATTGCCCATCCAATCTCCCTATAGTTTGTTAAGAAGTTCTTAAATGATATTATTCAGATATGCTGCTAAATAAATATAAATCCAGTTTCTAAAGACTATTTTCAGGGGATCTCTGGGTGGCTCAGCGGTTTAGCGCCTGCCTTTGGCCCAGGTCGTGATCCTGGAGTCCCGGGATCGAGTCCCACATCAGGCTCCCGGCATGGAGCCTGCTTCTCCCTCCTCCTGTGTCTCTGCCTCTCTCTCTCTCTTCTCTCTATGTCTATCACAAATAAATAAATAAATCTTAAAAAAAAGACTATATTTTCAGTATGAAAAGGGATCCACTTTTTAATTAAATTTTGCTATGAATCCTTCTTGCAATTCGAAAGTATGAAAGCCATGTTAACTACCTGGTTGCACACTTAGCACATTCAGCTTCTTCAAGAAGAGAATGCATAAAATATAGGCAAAATCTGGCATTTTAATTAAGTATATATTTTATTACTATCCCATGGGAAGTTCCATTTTCTCTCAGTAAAATTCAATGGAGTTTTGTAATGAAAAGAATACCAAATTCTATCATCTTTTAAAAGCCAACATTAACATTAGTGAGATACAGTTGTAAAGCTCTGCAAGATTAGCATTTACGCTTGGTTTTTTAAACAACTGCTTACATTTCTCAGCTAGCTGCTTCTCCTTTCCTCCATCTCCCACCCACACACATACTCTTTTCCTCCTAGACTCAACTCTGCCAAATTCTAGGAAGAAAAAGTTTTACTTTACATACCAACAGCCTGAAGATCTGATTTACCCTGGGGTAAACTTGTTGCTTTGTACACAGATGAAAATATATTTACCATCAATTGAGTTATTTAACCTGAAGAAGTAACTGCAGTACATTCCCTGGTACTGTGTATTTTCAAGATGATGCCCCCCGCCAAAAAAAAAAGGTGAGAAGGGGGCCAATTCCAATTGTTCCAAAGAAAACAATCTATTACTTTCATTTCAGTGTATAAGTATTAGACACAGGATGGATGGGGGCTACACACGTGAATATGATATTATCTGCTAAATCAGAAAGTGCTCAGCATATGCATGTGTCGTCTGAGCATACAACAGAGAGGGTCCAGGGCCCTAGTCTAGAAACTGTAAGCATTATAAATAAGATGAACCAAATGAAGTGGAGAGGTATATCAGTCAGGGAACCTGACATTATGTAACCATATAAAGTTGCCTGAGCCTCTATTTCTGCAGCTGAGGTGAGATGCTCACCCGGCAGAATTGTTATTTCTAAGAGTGAGATAATTTATAAAACACAATCCAATGCTTACTTAGTCCAATCAGTGATAGAAATTATTATTTTTACTTTATTATTAATATTACTGAAACAGGTTAAAAGATTAAACTCATTAATATAGTCTTACCTGGATGAAAATAGACATGCTTGTCATCTGATCTCATTTTACTTCTAATTCATCCCACTGAAGGCTGCAAAGACTGATTTTTCTAAAGTTGGTTAAACTAGAAAATTTTCAGTCTAATGAAAATCTTATTTTGCAAGGACCAGATTCTAATCAATATGAAAAAATACAAATTTTTTATTTTTTTACTTTTTTTTAAAGATTTTATTTATTCATGAGAGAGACACACAGAAAGAGGCAGAGGCACAGGCAGAGGGAGAAGCAGGCTCCATGCAGGGAGCCCGACATGGGACTTGATCTCGGGTCTCCAGGATCAGGCCCTGGGCTGAAGGCAGCACTAAACCACTGAGCCACCCGGGCCGCCCAGAAATTTTTTGAATAATTAAATTTTATAAGTAGAAACAATACTAACACCTACATTAAAGTTGGTCTTGGCATTTCCAATTATAAAGGGCATTTTAAATGCATTGAGTGTGTAAGCATTCCCCACAACATTAAGAAACATCAATAAAAACAGGGACACCTGGGTGACTCAGTGGGCGAAGCATCTGCCTTTGGCTCAGGTCATGATCCCAGAGTCCTGGGATGAGCCCCATGTCGGGCTCCCTGCTCAACTGGGGGTCTGATTGCCCTCTGGCCCTCCCCTGCTCATTCATTCATTCATTCATTCATTCATTCTCTCTCTCTCTCTCTCTCTCGTGCATGTTCTCTCAAATAAATGAAATATTTAAAAAAATAAAAAAACAGCAATAAAGAACAATAATAAGGCAAGTCTTCAGTAACTTTCAGCATAAAGTGTTTTTTGCTAACTTTTCCCTAAAAACATGTTTCTGGGAAACAAAGAACTTATAGACAATGTTTCCTCAGATGGTGCCACATTTATAGCATTAGGACTAGCCATCCACACTACCAAACCTGAGGCAACCAGGAGGTACCTTGTATCAGACAGGGGCCCATAATCTGAAAGATTCAAGAATCATTCGACTTGTAAAGGCAAGACAAGAAAACACACAAAAACACATGTTACTTAATTCCCAAAGTAACCCCTTTATGCCTTTTTATATGATGTGCTCATACCAGTAGTAAAATATATTTCTACTTTGCTCCTCTTAAAGACTGGCAGATGAAAGAGAAGATAACTTCACAAGCTAGGACCTAGAATCAATGAACTGTACTTCAAAGAAGCCCAAATGGAAACCTGAAACAAAATGAAGGTAGAGAGATAATTTGATGTTTTTAAATGTTTGCTGAATTACACTTGGGCAGAGCCTGGAGTCAGGGGACTGCAGTAGGGTGGGGACTGCCAGAAAGAGCAAAGTCTCAGACAGAAAAGAGCAGGCTATGAAAAATCTCTTGCTGCCCCACATATTTAAGTCTGCCACAAAAGCACATGTCTTGTATGGTCGACTTTTGCAAGAAGAAAATCTAAAAGAAAAGTTTGTGTCCTTGCCTTTAATACCTAATAACAGGCACAGGAAGAAAACAAGTCACACTTAATTTTTTTTAAGATTTATTTATTTTGAAAGAGATAGAAAAAGAGAGAGAGTGTACACATGGGGGGAGAGGCAGAGGGAGAGAGAATCTCAAGCAGATTCCATGCTGAGTGGAGAACCCAACGTGGGGCTCAATCTCATGTCCCCTGAGATCATGATCTGAACCAAAATTAAGAGTTGGATGCTTAACTGATTGAGCCACCTAGGCTCCCCATGCCACACTTTAAAAAAGACAAAAATGACTAGATTAAAGTTTCCCAAAACCCACCCCCACCAAATTGCTATAAAGGACTTCAATTCACACTGCAAATGGGGAGGGATGTAAGCAAACTGCCCTTGTATTTCAAGAAGAGTCAGTATACATCAGCTTACACCTGCATCAGACAGGTTTCTGAGTTCAGATGAGACACTAGGCAGTAAAGAAAGAGACAGTCAGGGCTGGCAATAAGATCCTCAGAAACTCTGATCTACCCTCATCTCTTGAACTACTTTCTCCACAAGGGAGGCTGGATCTCACAATGAGTAATCAGAAGTACAAGAAGAATCAAAAACTTCAAAGTACCTGTCTGCCGCATTAGGACAGAGGCAGCCATGGCTTCGGCAGACATTTCCAAGGACTGCCAGTCTGAAAGCCAAACCCTACACACCTTGGAAGCTGTCAACGGACTCTCTGCCTCTTCAAGCAACCAAATCAGAGGATGAGCATAAATGGCCACTGAGGCAGTGTCAAAAGCCAGGAATAAAATGAAATGCTGAGATTGTAAAGAACACTCTCTGTGACCCTAAGGAATCATGTGCCTAGCTTTGGGTGGCATAGGTCAAAGCTTTTGATGTTCTAGAAATAAAAGGAGACCTACATGTTCACTGGGATGCTATAAGAGAAGCAGCCAGAGACGTCAGAGCAATTCTATTTGTGTATTTGCAAAATCACACACACACACACACACACACACACACACACACACACACAGTTCTTTATCCAATCATTTTATTGAATTTCTATATGAAATATAACTTTTTCCCCTTGTAAGGAGTCATGAGATTACATAATGACTTCAGATTATGTAACTAGGAAGTTATGAAGTTCCTAGATTATGTAACATTTAAGAACCATGGATGCATTTATTTTCTTTCGACCTATGATGTAATCCTCACTGGAAAACATGCATAAGTTATGAGGTGTTTGCACATGTAACATTTTAAAACTGGCTAGCAAAAGCACAGCTCACTGTTACATAAGTCATTCTTCCATACATGAAAGTCAATTACTAAAGGAATATTAGCTTGGCTACTCAGCTTTAAAATCACATAGAATTTAGTAAACTAGAGTCATATTGACACTAACTGTTTCCATCTTGCTTGGTCTTAACTCATTGACAAATTTCTTACTGCTTTTTTAAAGAATCCTATTTAATTTTGCTAAACTATCCTAAAGGTGCCGAGAATTACTAAATTGTAAAACTGCTTATGCGTTAGTAACCCACAAACCCAGCCATGAAATGGACCTTGCTATAATCCCGACCATTCATTTTTTCATTTTTAATACTTCTAACTTGACACTTAACTTCTGTGGCTACAACCTCCTACTAATGCAACTCTTGACTACTCTCAACCCTATAAGTTCTCTAGGTTATTACGATTCTCAGTTCCCTGCCTCCTTCCAGCTTCCCTGCTGGCTTCACATTTCCCCGAGCTATCACACCCCAAGGTGGACCATTTTGCCCTCTCATCACACACCCTAAAATTCTTCATCTCTGCCTTTCTGCCCTACCTATCTTCCACCACAGGTCCCTCTACATTTTCCACGGCTGAGTAGTCAAAGAACTGGAAAAAAGCATATAAGTGTCCTAAACAACCTAACTACAAAGCTATATTATGCAGCCTTAGCTGGATACTAATTTGGTTTGGCAGGTTTTTTTATTCATCTCAATTGCATTTTCCATAAGAAGCTGTTCTAAATCTTCCATGGTTTCAAGTCTTCAAATCATCCCCCTATATTCATAGGAAATGACTTTATCTCCAAATAGACTAATCAAAATAAGGAAATTAATACTCAATTTTTTCCCCTTTACTTTAAATCTATCACAATCATTACTCTCCTCTCTTCCTTCTCACCAAACTCAGGAATATATATTCAAACCAGTTTAATAAATATTTTATTGAGAACATACTATATAAGCCAATAATTCTACTGAACATGTACCTAGCAGAATCAATAACTTAAGTTTTTAAATCCATGACCATATCTGACAGAGTCTAATGGGGACTAAAGAAACCAGAAATTGAAGTTATTTCATTAAAATGAGCACAGTGTCAGTGGAAAGAGTCACAAAGTGAGGTCAACAGTCCGAAGCTAATTAACCCAGCCCCAACACCTACTGACACCTGTACCTATCCCTGCCAGAGGTAGCTTCATCCTACGCTAGAAAATAGCTCCACCCTATTTTCTCTAGTGTCAAGCTCATCTCTGTATTTTCCCAGCTTAATTCACTTAAGTAACTGTTATCCTTCCAGAAAAGAGAAAAAAATGAAACAGTAAACTCATTTCATGATTGTGTCAAGTAACCACTCCACCTATTATTTCTTTCTTAGGTAGACACCCCTAAATATCAGTTGCTGTCTGTCCCTTTCTAGATTCTGTTGCTTCTCTCAAAGGTCACTAATGTGACAATGATTTAAACTTTTTTCAATAGAATTAAGTATCTCTAATAGATTTTAGGAGAATAAACCCCAATAAATGCTATTCCTTCCCTTCTAAAGTTTCACATGGAACACAAATCTCAGGAAAGCCAAGGCTTCATTTCTCAGAGAACGTAATGGACAGGACCACCCCTGTGTGGTTTCAGTCAGGCATCATGATGTTCCAAACTTGAAGAACACAGGTATGATTATTCATGGAAACCAGATGGATACACAGCTTCTTTTAGTTAGAGCAATTTTTGTGCCATTTATCTATAAAACTCCATCAAGGGCTGACTTTCAAAATATTTGGATGCTAATGTGATCATGAGGAAAAATAGGAAAAGAGTAAAATTCTAATGCTTATTACTGTCAAGTAAATATTTCAGAATCCCCACAGAGCACACTTAACAACTATATTGTTAGTAATGGAAATATTTTTCCTAACTTGGCTCAAATCACTAACCATTAATTTTAGAGAGTACAACAAGTGGACAGAAATGATCCTATGGCTGGGTCCTTTCCCCTGAGATCGATAATCAATGCTCCCTAACCAGAGGAATCACAGTATCGCTGCCAATGGCCTGGGATTCCTAAACTACCTGGATGATACCCAGGTGAGGGAGCACAGAGCTCCTGCCCTGCTGACCCACTGACATTCTTTTCCCTATCCTGCCAAAATCATGGGTTCTCAGATTCTTCTCTCTTCTTGCTTCTCCCGTTGGTATATATTTTTCTTTTTGTTGACAACAAACTGATGTGCCTGGAAATGGCTTCAAGTACCTATGCTCCACTTGGGATCATTTTAATACTTTTGCAGATGGTTTGAAGCATTATTTTTTTTTCCACAAAATGAGCCGTGAACTCTAAATCATTTTTGCTGGATTTCTGCACTGACATATAAAATACACCTGGGATGACTGAAGCCATTTTTTCAACGAGACAACAGTGTCGTTAATTAACAACAGAAAGTATACCAACTCCATTTGTCAAAGCATAATGACTATCCCAACCATCCAGGATACCTATCTTAGTTTGAGTTTCCCTGCAAAAGACACTGAGACAAGGACTTGGGTTACTGTGTGTTACCTGAGATAGTTCATTCGGGTGGTGATTCCAAGGAGCACCTGTTAGGGAGTAAGGAAAAACATGACCGAAAAGAGAAGAAAGCCAGTGAAGGGAGTGGGACAGAACAGTCACTGCTGGGAATCAGTCCCCCTGGGTATTCTAAGGAGACATGAATAATAATGTACTTCAGACCTGTCCCACAGACAGAAAGGGAAAATGGATATTTGTTTCTGATCCTAATCCTTCACTGGCTGAAGACTGCCCCAGACTTCACTTGCTAGCACTAGCATTTCTAGGCTGCTCTGAACCAGAAGAGTAAGCTTCCATAGTGCTGAACAAAGTGCTCTGGTAAAGGAGCTCGGGAATCCAGCACTTAACACGGGGAGCTGTCAGTGTGAATGGGAAATGCCCACCACAGGTAAACTCAGGGGTGCACTAAAAGCATATCAACATCATCTGCCATGGCAGCCAACTCCTCGCTTTTGTCAAACCACCATGTTCTGCTGATTCACCTTTTAAGAAGTCTCCTTGATCTCACCATCATCAAATACAATCTACTATACTCATCTTCTAGTCTTTATCCCACCCTACAATAGCTATCAATTATCTTCTGTGACCACCCCATCCCAACCTCCCCACTGTCCGCATCGTGGATGAGGCTCTCTTCTCGTAAAGTCATAGCCTTCACTGACTTGCCCTACCAGTTCCATCTTACTAATCACTAACTCTTCCAACTCTCCCTTTCATCAAACCGCCTGTTTTCTTCCCCCAGCAATGATCCCTCTCAGCTTTGAGCCTTTCCTATACAGAATGCTGCACCCCTGCTGGTCCTTTTGAGATCCACATAGGAACTATCAACTCTTTCTAAAGAGTTTCTTTGGTTGTGGCTTCCACTCTCCTCCTCTTCTGAACTATTCTAGTCCTGATGGCAAATAATGAGGTTAAAAGAAAAACAAAACAAACAAACAAACAAACAAAAACACATTTAAAGTGGTAGGGCAGGAAGCCCTGGCCAAACTCCTGTATCCAAGGGGCAGAAACTGAGATCAGTGCTTCTTTCTTAAGTTCCTCCAACATTCACTAGAGTGCCCACTAGCCAAATCCCACCAGGAACACATTTGTAGTAAATAAAGCAAGCTATCTTTAGCTGTCGCAAGAGGAAAAGTTCACTAAAGGAACTTGGGCATCCTAAGAGGAAATTACAATACGTTTATTATAGAACTTAATATCTGTTCTAAGTGATTCCATGGAGGGCCTAGGAAAGTAGAGGCCAGATTTGGAATAGAAGCTTTCAGGAAGTGGGGGCAATTCATGATCCTAGCAAATTTAACCTGGAAGGCAGAAGACTAAAGCTGACTTGGAGTGATCATTGGTAAAGCAGCAACAATCACTCATGTCAGTCACTAGAGAAGGGTGTTTAATTACTTCTGTGGTTGCAGTTTCCTTGTCTCCATCTTGCTTCATACATACTCAAGGAGTAGCCTTGTATGATTATTTATATTCTGTGAGAAGTATTTATGTTCAACTTGGAACTGCGGGCTAACTGCCTGAGCCATTTTTCACTTTCTCAAAAGTTATTTGAAAGATACCAGAATGACTTAAATCATTGTTGAAGTAATTTCAAATTTATTCTAAACTTAAATGCTAATATAAACTTTAACTTATAATGCATAACTCCACCTTCCTGGCAGGCATCATGCACATGGAAGGGAGTAACACATCTTGGCTTTGGACATAGGTCCATGAGCTCACAGTCCAGAAGGAAAGGCAAATGTCTAGGCTGACATAACACAAGCATGAAAAGTGCCAAAAACTAAGTATGGATAAGGTACTGAGTTATTGCATTAAAGAGTATTAAACTCCAGAGCATTAAACTCCATCTGGATGGAGGGTGGGTGAAGGTTTTCAGGGAGACATGTCATCTGTGATGGATGTAGAATGACTTAGAGTTGATCACCTGGAAAATGAAGGGTGGAGGATGCCCTTCAGCAGCAGACACACCATATATAAAGGTATGAGATGGCCTAGGGCTTGGGAAGCAGAACATACGTCAATGCTGATGAAACAAACTTTACTTAAAACTAAAAAATATTTTGCAATGGAATTTAATGAATTTTCAAACCTAGACTATGTTGTTATTACATTTTGCTGGTATGGAAAGAGAGAGTGTTACATGACCTATGACGTAAAAATCTATTGGGCATTGACCTAAGGAGAAAACCCAAGGGGATTAGGTTAGAATACACATATTTGATGGTGAAAGCAAAGGAAATAGGGACATACGCCACTTGATTTGAAATATTTTTCTCCCTGGTGGCAGAAAGTCCTCTTTCCTTTCTTCTGCCTCACTTTCCTAAATTCACATGTACTTCCAAGCTAAATGATATCAATCAGGACTCCCTGGTGTTGTATGTGATTTGAGAAAGAGCTTGGATCACCCAAAGAAAGGAAAAGGGTACTTCTGAAATACAGCAATGCAAACATGTTTTCTCATGTAAGCTGAGTTTTGAGAAGAGGAAGTAAATTATTCCAAAACATAAATATTCTTAATTATGGATCCTACTCTGGAAATGGTGTAGATAGCATAGAAACAGAATGCAAGTTAACCCAAAGTAATGTATTTAAGTGTCCTTCCCTTGACTATGAAAGACTGGAAAAATTTTCAGAAACTTTTCCTACTAATATACAAAATCCAAAGCCCAAATCATGGAAATAAAGGCAAACAAATTATAACATTATATAAGAGTCACTGAATTTTACATTTCTCATCCCTTGCCACATAAAATACACATATACATACATGTGTCTATGTGCATATAAAATTTACATACTGTTAATACTGAAAATCTAATATTAAAGTTTACTTTGTAAATACAATGCCCTAAAAGTTAATGCACTTTTCCACAGTCCTTCAAAAATTAATATATTATCACTATTTAGGACCAATTCATTTATTTCTAGTTTGAAATTGAAATGATCTAAAAATTAATGGTAAAAAAATGAGGGGTTTCGATACTACAATTAAAGAGAAGTATTAGTAATCTTAAACTTCAGAGTAGGAAAGCAATATTTAAAGAAAAAATTTCAAAATAAAAAACTATTTCATTAGAAAAACAGATGAACAACTAACTAGAACAGGGAAAGGATATGAATAAATCAACACAAAGTTAAGAAAAACAATCCACAGAGTAATACAAATAAGCGTTCCATGAACAGATGAAAAATGCTCAGCCTTTCTATTAAGTAAGGACATGCATGAGACACCATATTTTACACTATTTACGATGGCCAAGGATAGGAAAGCACACAGTTGACAAAGATGGAAGGAAGAGTCTTTTCCAGAATCCAGTCCCTTCCTGGTAGGAGTTCAACAGTCATTTTGGAGAACAAGGTGGCAACCATAAAAAATATTAAAGTTGCTCATTACCTGTGGCCTGAGAATTCTACTTGTAAGAATTTTTGCAACAGAAAAGCTTGTAAAAGTAGAAAATACACTTAAGAACCACTGTAGGAAAAAAAAAAAAACACAACCCAATGTCCATCAAAACAGATCTGTTAAAATATATTATTGATATATCTTTACCCACACATATACAATGGCGTTTCTTACATTACTTATGTGCTTTATATGGAAGATGTTCTCTTAATACATTTTAGGAGCAAAAATCCAATTGCAGAAATGTGTATGTGTATAAAATGAACCCAAAAATCCAATTGCAGAAATGTCTATGTGTATAAAATGAACCCATTTTCATAAAGTAATAATAAATCACTATTTGCATAGATCAAAAACCATACAAAAAAACCCCCATACATATGCTGTGTTTTCATTTTATTTTTATTTCATTTTATTTTTATGTCAGGTAGGACTTATTTTGCTTTAAGAGTAATTTCTGGCAACAACATATACAGAGAATGTAACTCCTCATTCTTGAAATCTCTCCCATATCTTTTGATAAAAATATCTGCTAGTACATTTGTATAAAACAGGTTTGTATAAAAATGTTATAATAAGCTTCAAGCCATGCTTTAGTAGCATAAAAAAGACCATTTGAAGAAATGATGATAAATGCCATTGTGATTTAAGTTATTTTCTTTAGTCAGTGAAAAAATGCCACATGATTAGCTCAGTGATGTTTCCAACTACACCATCATGGTGTTTAAATATGGTCACAAACCTCAGAAACTGTCACAGTTATCACAACTACATATTCCAGAAAAGAGGAATGAGAGACAGAGACAGCAGGAATTGGAGGGTAGCTGGTCCATTTCCTAGCATTGGAACCACAAGACACAACTGGGGACCCTGTTTGAAACACTCACGGAAAAAAACAAGCAGTAGTTAAAGACGTACAAACTACAATTTAAAACTGACAGTCAAGTGGCTTTTAAAATGTGTAGACCTGCCATCCTACCATGTTTATTTTGCACTGGAATTCTGTCCATTCAACCTATTACACTGGACATTCTTCCTTCAGGAGTCACTACTATCCTATCTCTAAGGCTGTAAAAGGAAGCCAGTTACACATACACTGAGTTTCATGAAATGGTCCAAGAAGGATCCAGTGCTATGCACAGAGCAGTCTCCTTATGTCACGCCTGCTCTTCCAGCCTAGTATTTCTCAACCTCACATGCTGACATTTTGCATCAGAGGATTCTTGTTGGGAGGGCTGTCCGGTGCTCTGTAGGATGTTTAGCATCAACCTTGGTTCCACCAACCACATGCCAATAGCACCACCTCCCAGTAGTGACACCAGAAATATCTCTAGACATTGCTAAATGTATCCTGGGGGAAAAATTATGCTCCCCAAATTAGGTTGGGGAGCCTGGGTGGCTCAGTTGGTTAAGCATCCAACTCTTGATTTCACCTCAGGTGATGATCTCAGGGTTGGCAGATAGAGGCCTAAGGCTGGCTCTACACTCAGGGGTCACCTTGAGATTCTCTTTCTTCCTCTCTGTATCTCCCCCATGCTCTCTGTCTCAGATAAATAAATCTTTAAAAAATAAATAAATAAATAAATAAATAAATAAATAAATAAATAAATAAATAAATAAAAATAAAAACTATGCTAGGGGGGCCTAGGTGGCTCAGTCAGTTAAGTGTCTGCTTTTAGCACAGGTCGTGATCTCAGGGTCCTGAGATGGAGACTGGTGTCGGACTCCCGGCTTATTGGGGAGTCTGCTGCTCCCTCTGCCCCTCCTCTCTGCTTGTGTTCTCTTGCTCTCTCAAATAAGTAAATAAAATCTTTTTTAAAAAATTATGCTACGTTGATAACTACTACTCCCTAAAGTATATAAATTCCAGTAAAACCATTAGTGGGGTTCAAAAGAAGAGAAGAAGAAAGAAATATACTGCAAAAAAAGCATAAAAATGATTAAAATAAACCTAGGTTGAAAGTTTTAAAAAGATGCATTAAAAGAAGCTTACTGGGGCACCTGGGTGGCTCAGTGGTTGAGCATCTGCCTTTGGCTTAGGGCGTGATCCTGGGGTCCTGGGATGGAGTCCTGCATCAGGCTCCCCTGCTGCTCCCTCTGCCTATGTCTCTGTCTCTCTCTCTTTGTGTCTCTCATTAATAAATAAATAATATCTTTTAAAAAAATCAGCAGCAGGTTACTGGATGCAGCATCCAGTATGCTTCTAAATGTGGATAAGGAGTTAGGATTGCCCTTCCTCTTGAAGATAATTAAACATATTCTGAGTTTTCTTAAGTGAATGTGTGGAATATCATTCCTTTAGTGACCAAACACACCTTATTTACCACCTATGTGCATGCTTATGGACTGGAAGGAAATACCTTGATTTTTTTTTTTTTTAAGATTTATTTATTTGGGAGAGGGGGCAGAGGAAGAGGGCCAACACGGAACTCAATCTCATGACCCTGAGATCATGACTTGAGCCAAAACCAAGAGTCAGATGCTTAACCGACTACACCACCCAGGCACCCCAAATACCTTGATCTTTGAAATCAAAGTTTATATTCTAATTCCATCACTTCAAACTCTATGACCTTGAAGAAGTTGTATCTTCTCTCCATATCACATACTAATGTGTATAATGGAAATGATAATAGCTTTTCATGGGGGTTAGTACAAGGATTAAGAGAGAACAGAAGTAACACTCCTAGCACAATCCTATTATAAGGTAGGCAAATAAATCTTTTCATCCTTCCTCCTCACAGGAGTTAACAGAGGAAAGAACTGCAGGTGGAAGGAGTCCTGGGATGGCACTTTCTTCACTAAAGGAAAGGGACTTAAAAACCTCTGTTCAAGAAACAAGAAGACCAAGAGAGAGCTCTCTCTCAAAAAGAAAGGCAGTGGCCATAGAGGCAGGTGAGTGATGAAGCAGTAAGACTTGGCTCTAGTCACCTTTTGGGAATATCAGCGTGATTCGCTGCTGAACCGTATTTCTTTCATTCTTAATTTCACAAAACTTGATCGGGTTCTTCAGAGATTTTATGGTTCTTTTAAAATTACATACTAAGGAGTTAGTAGGGATCATATAACTTTATCTTTTTCATGTAATATACCTTAAAATGCTGATTAAAATGTTGTGCTCAGAACCTAGGACCTTATTTTGTCAAATATACTTTAAGTTTTAGAGCAGTTTCAGGTGCAGAGCAGAACTCAGTGGAAAGTACAGAGTTTCAATACATGCTCCTTCCCATACACAGGTACCACCTTCACCACTGTCAGTATCACATCAACATCAAAACCTAGTCTAAGGTTTTTTTTTTTTTTTTAAAGATTTTATTTATTCACATGAGAGAGATAGAATGAGAGAGAGAGAGAGAGAGAGAGAAGCAAGCTCCATGCAAGGAGCCTCATTTGGGACTCGATCCCGGGTCCCCAGGATCAGGCCGAGCTGAAGGCGGCGCTAAACCATTGAGCCACCCGGGCTGCCCCATAGTCTAAGGGTTTTAACAAATACATAATGACATATATGTACCATTTTAGATGACACAGAAGAAGTTCACTGCTCTAAAAAAATCTGTGCTCTGCCTATTCACCCTTCCTTTCCCCCAAACCTCTAATGATCACTAACCACTAATCTTTGTGTTCTCTCCATAGTTTTGCTTTTTCCAGAATGTCATATAGTTGGAATCATACAGTATGAGCATTGGCTTCTTTCACTTAGTAATACGTATTTAAGGTTTCTCCATGTCTTTTCATGGCTTGATAGTTCATCACGTTAGTGTTGAGTAATATTCCTTTGTCTGGATGGGCCACAGTTTACTCATCCATTCACCTACTGAAGGACATCATGGTTGCTTTCAAGTTTGGTGACTATGAATAAAGCTGCTATAAATACCTGTGTGTACATTTTTGTGTGAACATAATTTTCATTTAGGGAAATACCAAAAGAATGCAACTGCTGGATTGTATAGTAAGAATATGCTTAGTTTTATAAGAAATTGTCAAACTGTCTTCCAAAGTGGCTGTGCCGTTTTGCATTTCTACCAGCAATAAATGAGAGTTCCTGTTGCTCCATACCCTCACCAGCATGGGGTAGTGTTAGCGTTTTAGATTTAGGCCATTCTGATACATTGCATAGTGGTACCACACTGTTTCAATTTGCAATTCTCCAGTAACACACAATGTTGAGTATCTCTTCATATGCTTATTTGCCATGTGTATATCTTCTCTGGTGTGGTGTTTGTTCAGGTCTTTTGGGCGTTTTTTAAATTGGGTTGTTCATTTCCTTACTATTGAATTTTAAGAGTTTTTTTGTATATTCTGGGTAACAGTCTTTTTCAGATCTAGCCTATGCAAATATTCTTTCCCATCTCTAGCATGTCTTCTCACTCTCTTGATGCTTTCACTTTTTCCATTCATTTTCTCACCCCTCTATTCCACTCTAAATTTGTTTTCTAATTAAGTTAATTGAAAATCATTTTTTTTTTAACTGACAGATATGTTTACTTATTTCAGGCTTAGTGGAAAAACTAAAACCATCTTCTGTGGACCTGGTAGAGGAGAAAGAGGACAGACTGGAAGGAATGGCTAGCCTGTAGCAGTTAGATGAACATATAAGCCAACGCCTGGGGGCTCCAGGAGGGAAGACAGGGGGGCCAGCTTTCCAAGCTCAGGTCCTTAGCTCTGCTAGTATATCAAATAGCATAAATCACCTCACTGTAAGACTGCATGTACACGCGGGTGTCCGTGTGTGAGAGTACACATCGTATTCAGAAAAGGTCTCAAATTTACATGTTTAGCAGTGTATACAAATGAAGTCATTCATGTACAAAGAGATGTATAATCAATTTTATATTTAAAATACACACTAATTTTATAAGCTTTTTATTAATTATACTGGGAACTTCAGGAACTAGAAATATCCCAGGTCTCCATCCTCCTCTGAGAGGTCTGGTTCTCTCTAACCAGAGTAACTTTTAGTACCCTGCATACAAGTTATCAAGTTTTTTGGCTGAATTCCTACTCTTGGTTCCCAATTAGCACTCATCATTAACAATATATACAAATATGTTAAATAAAAAATATTTCTCCCCAGAAGAAATACAATGGCTCCTAAGAAGGTCAAAGAAACTGCTTTCAAAGACTGAAAAGCAGAAAAGCAAGCAAAATTCATAAGACGTTCTGAGATTATTTTCCTCTTAATTTTAGAAGTTTAGTTTAATGACAAATAAAAAAGTCTCTTCCTAAGGAAATAGCACATGAAGATACGAAACACAAAGTTAAAGTTCGGAAACAGGCATATTAAAATGATATACATTTATGTATGGTTTCATGCTTTTCTTAAATCTACCCCCGAAAAAAAAAGAGGTGTTACCTACAAGCGTAAGGCTATGCTAAATATAGCCTACTTTCAAATCACTGTAAGTCCCAAGCACTGAGGCATTATGAAACTGATTATTACTAGTAGTGATTGTAATCAGCTGTACATGGGTGGCTATGGCCACTGAAGGGACGTCACATCTGAGAACACGCTGGTACAAGGAAAAGCGTTAAGAAACATACTGGGTATTGTACTATATGTTGGCAAATTGAATTTAAATAAACTATTAAAAGAAAAAAAAAGAAAGGTACTATCTCACCCAGGTGTATTTGGGGCTCTGAAAATAGACCTGAGTTCAAGCTTGGGGTTGCTACTTACTAAATATAAAACTTGGGCAAGTTATTGTCCTTCAAGCCTTAGTTTGTTTCCTGTAAACTGAAAACATCACCACGTAACTCATAGGTTTCTCTGGTCATTAAAGAAGGTAATGTATGTAAAATATTTAGCATAGTGTGTGGAACCAGCTGGGTCTCAGCAAATAGAGGTATTCAGTAAGACTGGTGATGTGTCAATTATGTAACAAACACTAATTAAAACAGCCACAACAACAACTCTGGAATAGAAGAGGCTGCATCTTATGAAGTTTCATTTACAAGCTTACTAGGGAAGGCAGAGAGCTTCACTCTCTCAGGCATCCCATGAATGACAGAGATGAAGTCATTTCCACTAAGTTTCCTTCCACTACTCAGAACCACTGAAAGGCGCTTTAGCCACACTGGCATCAGTTACAAATCATGTTGTACATTCATTCACTTAAAAGGTCTCCAGGAAAGACATCATTGGTCAGTGTTTTTCATAATAGTAAACGCCACTCCTGCGTGAAGGCCATGATTTTAAATCTTTCTACTACACAACATGCCTCAGTGGTTTATATCTCCATCTGTATCAGTGGTTTCACTATAACCATGATTGAGTTGAGCTGAGGTATCAGAAATCTGCAAATATTTACTGAGTGCCAACTATGCACTGGTTACAGTGCTAAAGACACAGTGATGAACAAAATTTTTACCCTTTGGGGAACTGATTACCTAGAATAGCGTTTTCCAATCTGTCTTTGTCATCATTTTACACCATGACCTAGTAATACTTATACAACATGACCTAGCAATACTTATACACATGTAAATGTGTATACACATGTTTATATACATATGTAAATAGTGACATGTAATATGACAGAAAACAATATTTTTACACTCTAATGTTTTCTTTCCTAATCTAGTTTTTCTTTTTTTTTTACATGCTGGTTACTACAACTAAAATAATTTTCGAGGTACTAATAGGTCACAGCTCACCATCAGAAACTGTGACACAGCTTACTGTGCCATGCCTCTTCTCTGCCCTCTGCACAATACTTGTTACAGGCCTCAAACAGTTCAATGTGAATACCCAACAAAAGTGTAAGTATGTTCAACAAAACATTTTCCTCTGGAAAAAAATAAAGTGAACAGTCTACAGTTTTTCTGAAGCTAAGATTTCCTATTAGATACCACTTGTTTTAATGGAATGCAACCAAAAATAATAAAGCCTCGTTTTAATGACCCTCTTGTTTATTCCGGAGGAAGAGAATGGCCAAAGTTGGTGCCAAATCGCCTCCAAACCCAGGATACATGGAGCAATTCAGCCACACCTTTCATTCCTGATCATCCTGAGGCATCCTGAACTGTCATAAAAGAAACAGTTGCATAGAACAGTTTCTATCACTTAAATTCTGTAAGACAACTCCTTCCCAGAATGAAAGGCAATAAAGCTTCATCAATGCTGACTACATTTATTTGGAATTTGGCATAAAAACTTTAAACAATTTTCACCCACATTCACAACTCTACCAGTCTAAGAAGAAAGAGACTGATGAGCAAATTAAGGGCAAAAGGAAGAATGTAAGAAAAATGTTTACCATATTTAAGAGAACAAACTCTCTAGCATCACACGTGGCACAATTGCACCAGTGTGATAAATTCTCATTACAAATCACTTTTATCTATTTAAGGTGGGTGTGGCACTGTTTGGCCAAACAGTGAAACTTGCTCAAAATGCTATCTGTATTTTAATGAAGCTGCATTTACTTTAAAGTAGGCCATTATTCAGAATAGCATTTTCAAAATTTTAATGAGTGCCTAAGTGATTCTGTTAGTAAGGCTTTACAGTATTAAACATCTTAGTCCTTAAGTACTGTCCTCGTGGATATAAACCTCTGATTTGTCTATTTAAGGTAGAATATTCTAGCATTTTGAATCTAAGAGTTGGAAAGAGTTTTCTTCCACACAAAATAAATATGTTATACAGAAGACTAAACTTTGCTTTATTTTTCTTAATCATGACCCCTGCCCACTAGGATAACACTAGAGTTGGTTATTTAAATGTCCATTATATTGAATCTTAAATTCTTAGTTCTTTCTGGTTCTAATCAGAACTCGATATTCCAATAATTTCAAATACTTGTCAATTTAAAAAAATTATACAGTCCCTGAGCTTTATATGACAAAATATGCCTTTTCCCAAAATGCCATGCTTACTAAATGGAAATATTTCTATTACATCTTTTCACTGTGTTTTACATGGTTAAAGAGGAATGGAGGAGTAGAAAAAGGGGTAGAGAGAAGGACAAGTACCAGGTGGATTTTTTACCCAAAACTGTATTTCACACAAGCATAGAACAATAGTAATCATTCTAAGCTTATTCATACTGACTGCAAAGAAGACAGAAACTTAAAATTAATGAATCTATAAAAGTGCAGTTTTTGGAAACGAAGATGGACATTACCCCAGAGAAGGGTCTGTTGAAGGGCCTGCATCTGTTTTTCTACAGTGATTATCATCCACTGCCTCTGAACACGTCTCCTCTGTAGCTAAGTCATGCTATTTTTATGTCACAGGGGGAGATTTTTGTTTCTGAAACTTGGCTTAACCATAAAAGGAACTTGTATTAAATTAAGTATATATTTCCTAGTCCCACCACAGACCTAATGAACCCGAATCTCCAGAGAAGAATCTGATTTTTTAAGTGATGGCAAATTTAGGTCTTTGGCTTTCTGCCTTTCTGCTGGGCAGCATGCTACCAGTGCTTCAATCAAACCAGCCACACAGCCACTCTGATACAGGGCTGATGGCTTGAAAAATAAAGCACAGGACTGAATTCCAATAGGGAAGAAGGGGACAGACCAGTAACAGCAGCCATAAAAAATGTCTCTCTAGGTTTATAAAATTCAACCAATAGGATCAAAAGTCTAAAGAGTAAAATACAACACAAACCCAGGCCTACATGTCTCTCTAGCATCATCTGAGGATTATCTATATATTCCAAATCTTCATACCACCATGGGATTTCGAATTTAATAACCATCCAAAACATGGCACAAATCCCCAGACACATTTATATTCTTGGTCTCCTGAATAATACTAATTTAGAATGAAGAAGGTTTATTTTTTTTTAATTTCTATTTATTTATGATAGTCACAGAGAGAGAGAGACAGAGAGAGGCAGAGACATAGGCAGAGGGAGAAGCAGGCTTCATGTACCGGGATCCCGACGTGGGATTCGATCCCGGGTCTCCAGGATTGCGCCCTGGGCCAAAGGCAGGCGCTAAACAGCTGTGCCACCCAGGGATCCCAGAATGAAGAAGGTTTAAAATAAAGACTGTTTTCCATACAACATTCTGAGGTAGAGATCCACATCAAATTAAAGAATTACCTTCTGAAGATCCTTCTGTCATTTTCATTTTATTTCTACTTATTATAAATTATAATCAAACAAATTTCATCTCTGAATTTAACCATTTTAAAATTAATATACGAATACACATATCAGGGATGTTAGCCAAAAACTGATTCAGCAGCTGTGTGTTTAAGTAGTAAGAGCAGCTCAAATAAATTCTGAACCATAAATTCCTCTGAGGAAAACTTGATTTTTTTTCTCCCTTCCTTGGGCTCAGTCTTTCTCTTTTGGCACATTCTGCTCATCATACAATACTGTATACATTCATAGCACTTCATAAATAATAGGAAAATAAAATGATGTCTGTAGACATAGGCCTGGAGGGATCAATTCTTAGGCATAATTCCAAAAGTTGACTTTAACCATGGGCAAATTATGCTAAATGTCCTCAAAATGTACTGCTGAAATATCTTTATTTTCAAAACAAAACGTATATAATCAAAATGTGGTCAATATAGTTGGTCATTGTGAATGGTTAAGTGTGTCAATGACTGGAAACTAAAACATTAACTTCATCTATTTATCTCCCTATTATCTAAAATCTCTAAAGTTGTAACCACATTTTGAATAAAAAATTAATCAATTCCCAGTTTCTTATGATAGTAGGGGGAAAAAACATAGCGTGGGTAGTGCAAGAGAATAAGCCATCCAAAATTATTTGGAATCATTTAAACATTCATGTTTCCTTGCGGGTTTTCTTTGGAGACTGATCAAATTACATTTTTAATAGAATTGTAATGAAGTTCATTTCATTCTTTAAGTAAAACTACCTGACAATAGGGAAAAGAATCCAATTTATGTTCAAGTTCCAATTTATTCAAGTAGTAGGCCAGGGATTTTTAAACTGGCTACAAACAACCAAACAGGTAGATAACCCACTAATAAGTAATTCCTTCTTCAGCATAATAAGTGTAAAACCTCTCAACACACTGAAGATTGAGATTATATCCTATAACCCTTGGCAAGTGCAAGGCATGTACGAAGTTACATAATCACACTTGGAAATTCACATGTCTTCCTATGACTGTTTAGCCCACAGGCTTCCCCTTTCTTGCCACTACAATCAGAAACAAGAAAGTAACAAGAGCAGAGTTTCTGCAGAAATCCCAGTCCATGGAGTCCAGCTCATCCTCACAATAACTGTAAAATAATTTACATTCCATGTGATGAATAACTAATAATGAGATTAAAAGATGGGAATCTGAACTAAACCAAGAAAAGAAGCAGAGAAATCTTTCACTGTTTAGTATTATTTAGCAATAAAAGTCATAGATAGAAGGAGAAGCAAGTATGAAACTAAAGAGCAACAACAAAAAAGCTGGATCACAACAGATAATGTCTGGCTTGCACAAACACTGTTTCTGAACTATTTGATGGTATCTCTCATTATCTCCTAATGACATGTATCTTTTAATGAAGTATACACAACAAAGTTTATTGAGACTAAGGTCATACTTTGAACAACTATCCATAAATATACACTGGCAGGTCACTTAAAAATACTATGTAACCTGGGAAGAAAATAAAGGTGCCCGTATTTGTATTCCTGACCAACCATGCACTGGGTGGGGTGTTCTAGGATAAAGTGAAAGAAAGGCCACACAAGGGAAATGCTCAGCCTAAAAGAGAAATGTACTGGGTTCATTACTGTTTGACAGATGAAAAGAAGAATCATGCAAGAAAGGAAACCTAAGGTTTCCTGTATAGGGAAAAGAAAATAGCTATTAAATTCGTGTGGCACAAAAGAAGAAGCCTAAAGAATAAACACTGGGAGTTTATGTGTTGAAAACATGTTATTACATGTAGAGAGTCACCATGACTCATGGCCATCAAATGAAAAGACATCACTGAAATCGTATTTGCTATGTTGGATAAAAGGCACAATTTTTAATTACGATAAACCTTCCAGAATATTGCTATTTCACAACTATTTGGGGACATACATGATAAGAATAAAGGTTAATTTTCTACCAGCAAACCTCCAGTAATTCCAGTCTCCATTATTAAAGCCACCAATTTCTCCATCTTTCATGATTTTACCTTTCTTGGATTTGGCTCCAATCTTCAGTTTTGATGGCCAAGCAATCTGCGTATTTGTTTCCTCCATGATCTGTAACAAAAATTAAGAGAGAAAAATATTGATTCAATTAAGAACTTGTATTTACAGATAAAATTCTTCTTAAAAAATTTATTTTCAAGTCTTTAGTCTCATGCTGATAAAATGATCTCATTTTGAAACAACGCAAAAAAAAAACTTGCTGAAAAGAGAGATTCATTTTTATAAGCCTTTAATCTATTAGAAATATTCAAGTATATTTTGTTACTCCCAGTGTTCCTCTCTGTTATGCTTCAGAGTTTTAACATAGAGACAACAAGACCAAAAGTACATGAACAAGTAATTGACCCCACTTGACGCCAGAACTGTCAGAGATGCTTGTGCTGAATAAAATTCCCCAAGACCATTGCCAACAGATTGCAACACACCAAACATAATCCTTGTAATACAAAACTACGTGGGTTAGGCCATACTAAATGAAGACTTTTTTTTCTGAGAAAAAAATTAATAACTTGCTTTGGGCACATTTGTATTTCATTAAAATCTGATGAAAAATCTCTCTAAACACGACATCATGTCGTAAGGTTGCATTCCCGTCATCCTTTGCCTGGTGCAAAATGGCATCTTTGCCACAGTTCTTTTCCACTTCTACGCGGCTAACGCAGGCCAGGGTGATTAGGACCCAAATGTGCAAAATGGTACAAGAATAAGTGAGGGAAACTACCACCAAGAGCAAAAGCAGTAGATGGTAAGTAAGAAAGAGTAACCAAAAAAAGTTCATCCTTTGTTCTTCTCTACTTTTACCACATGAGTAAGACTAGATTAATGTTTATGTTTGTACCATGAATACAGAATTAACCAAACTGACAGAAAAAACAAAACAAAACAAATTAATAGGTGAATAAAACTAGCACACATTAATCACTTCAGTGAGAGTAGGATAATATATGATTTTTAATATGGATTTAGAGTTAACTAAACAAATTAAAGGTGAAGACAACTAAACAGTGCAATTAATAAAAAGTACCTTCATCCCTTCAGTACTGGCTATGTATTGGGCGTAAGTCTACACAGTTAACACGTAACATGCATCATACTTCACATAATCCCCCTTTTCATAGCATAAAAGAACTTTCAGCAGATGTTTCAAACTGGCAGCTCACAGATGCATTTTGTCTACCCATCATAAGGTTTTTAAAACATGAGCCAACATTTCTAACTCTGGGAATTTCACATAGAAATTAAGATTTCTAGTTCTCTGGAAAACCTGACAGATTTAGCACTTGGATCCCACATTCCCACATGGCAACACTTGGCTGACACTGAGGACTAGATGCCCAGGAGGCTCTGGGCTGCTCCCCAAACCCTCACTAGGTCTCTCACACAGAGGTCAAGAGCCACTTGCTATTATCATCATGTTCGTATTACTCATTTGCCATTTATCATGGTGTTTGCACTGCTGTTTTTCTCAGAGAAATATTTCTCTACACCTGTGTATCTATTAAACATTGAAAAACATAAGTGAGGTCATCCTGTTCTAAGTCAAGGTACTGGCCTGGCCCTACAGGTAGGTGAACTTGTTCATCTCAACCCTGTAACTCCTGGCCTATCTCATGCTACCCTTCTTAATGTATTTAGTTGTCTTCACCACTATATTGTTAACTCTAAATCCACATTTTAAAATAAAATAAATAAACACCATCCTCTTGCTTCTTCTGTGCCCCAAGTCCATGCCCAGCAGGGCTCCCTATAGGGCCTTTGTGTCCACACTCACTCGCCCAGCTGCCACAGCCCCTTCTACTCTTGTATGACCCCAACCCTAATTCTTCCCACCTTACTATGTTCATTTCCTTCCCCCTTCTACTCTTGTATGACCCCAACCCTAATTCTTCCCACCTTACTATGTTCATTTCCTTCCTACCCTTTACACAATCCCTTTACACATTTCCTTCTTACCCTTTACAAGAAATTCTCCTATTTCTTTGTCTACTTGTTTGCAAAATAAAAGTAAGCTCTCTACCTTGCACACAGCAAGTATAGGATACCTTTGGGTAAATGAATCTTCATAGCATGCTTATGAAGTAGATTTCTTTATTCCTCAAACAGCTAAGAAGCAGCAGAGTGTGGATAAAAACACCAGACTTCTTGCAAAGACCACACTTTTAACAACCAAACTATTTGGAACATAGGACCTCTTTTTAAAACATGTATATACAAATTTGAAAATATGCTTTAGGATTTGTGCATAACACACATGACTTTAACATCCTACAAGTATTTATCAAGAGCCTACCTAGGTACCACAAGTGCTATGAATAAGACACAATTCCTGGTGTCCACAAGTTTACAGTCCAGTCAGAGACACAAAGAAAAAAGCCAACTGTCTGACGGTGGACTGAGTGCTAGCACAAGATCTGTTCATAAAGATGGCTCACAGCCATTGTCTTAAAAGGTCGAGTTAAGGGAGGTGGTTAGTAAAGGTTTTCTAAAATATAATCTTCAAAATCATTCAAGTCCTGAAAGCCAAGAAAAGTAAATTTATGAGTAAGTTCAAAAGTCACTGAATAAGGGCAGGAAGCTCCAACGAGGAGGGACTTCTCATTGGTCACGGTTTTTTTTTTTAAAGTTTTATTTATTCATTCATGAGAGACACAGAGAGGAGAGATATAGGCAGAGGG